>NC_034178.2:58085846-58405012 GCF_002021735.2 Oncorhynchus kisutch | reverse complement strand
AAATTCACAAAAAGTGACTTTAGCTGATGAAGATTATCTCATAGAACAAAACCTATAAGATCCCCTGGCGTGTATCCAAACACCTTCCAAAAAATACATACATTTTCCCATAGGCTATGTTCTACGAACCATGGCGGATTTAATGCCTACAAAAATTACATTACCATTGCTCTCTATTCCACACATTTCAGAAATCCATGTAAAATAACTGAGTTTAGTTTAACAAAAAAAGAATACTATCTTACACAATCATCAAACTGTTTCATTGTATTTCAGCGTACCCAACTGCAGGTGCACATTGTTTGGCTGGGTATATAATCTACAGCCTAAATATGACGCCATCACCCCAATACCACACACAATTAGGTGCCTGCTGAATATCTTAATGTGTAAGTCCCAACCTGTCTCCTCCCTCTGATATGAAAGCTGTCCTGGTTCACACCAAGCTGCAAGCATTCTCTCTGCTGTAGCATTGACAATAGTGTGTGTGTGTGTGTGTGCGTGACAGGGTTTGGAGACCTATGGCCTCACTCTGGCCACCTATTAAAATAGAAATGCATGACAACATTCATCATTTCTGATTCTATGATTGTGATAGTCCCCTCTCTCTGCCATAGAACACGTTTTATAAGGCGCAAGACTGGACACCCTAAACTAAAGCTGGATGAAGAAGATCTTAGGGAGTAGAGAAGCCCTGTAACAGATTAAGAGGGTGCTAGCGCTTTCTCTATTACCTCATCATCCACTGCTGTTGTAGTTTTGTACCTACATACAGTTGGTCAGTTCTGTCTGCAGTGTCCCTCTGGACTGAGGGGTCAGATCAAGACCCTACCACTACCAGGTTAGGAGTTCTTGAAAAGCATGTTCTTGAAGAACCAAAACATGAACCGGTGAGCTGAACATGTGACTAAAACTGCATACAGTCTGCTGTATTCCCTAAAATGGGGAGTCAATATCACATAAAGCTACATTAGGTTCAGGGTTCAAATATAGAAATGCCTGGCCTGCTGGGCACTCCCGCTTGCGTTTAAAATGCCAAAATACCATCAGAGTAGGATTCTATTGCACATGACTCAGCCCATATGCTACTGAGGCGGTGCAGCATAACCAATCAGAGCTGCAGTAGGCCTATATTTAAATAGACCCTAGACCCTTATATGGATCTGTGCCATTTACTTAGAACTGGACTGTGTTTACAGCTGTGGTTGTGAGTGTTTTGAGATCAAAGCAAGAGCTGCATGTAGCCATGTGTGCACATTTTATTCATAACCTTTGCTAGTTAGTGAGCTTTTAGCCCACTTGTAATTTGTAGTCAGCAATAGGGGAGTGATTGTTTCCTTCAAGAGCACAAAATGTGTACATTTTTAGACATCTTTGAAAAGGGAGTCAGGTAAATACATTTGATTTTGTCTTAAAAGGGGCAGTGATGTATTTTGAGACAGGCTTGAATAAGCTAAGTAGCCAACATGCAGAGGGTAGAATAATTTGTCTGATTCTCTATAATAATGGTATGGGAATAATAATGGATATTATTTTGTAAAGTGGTTTCTTGCAACAACAACATTTTCAGTCACCTCCTTGTCTGAAGGACAAGTGGATAAACAGGTTAATGTCAACCTCTACGAGATCAGTGTCCCTATACTGGGACGGTTGTTGCTAACTGGCGCTAATGTGACTAGAATGACTTAAGTAACATCCAACTTTCCAGGAAATAGACATGTCTTATATGTGTAGAAAGCTTAAATTCTTGTTAATCTAACTGCACTGTCCAATTTACAGTAGCTATTCCAGTAAAAATATAGCATACTATTGTTTGAGAGTGCACAACAAAACTTTTATCACAGCACTTGATTTGATATATTCAGTAATCTTGCTCTGATTTGTCATCCGGAGGTAAAAACATAACAGTTTTGTTTGATAAAATACATTTTTTGATTCAAAATGTAGGAACTGGGTTCTAAAGTTTGAACCCCTGCTGTTTCTGGTCACACAAAACTATGCTACATATTCTCCTACATTATTTTCACATTTCCACAAATTTCAAAGTGTTTTCTTTCAAATGATATCAAGCATATGCATCCTTGCTTCAGGTCCTGAGCTACAGTTAGAATTGAAAAAAGGGTCAGATTCTTGAGGTTTTTAATGTCAAGCCCTGCATGTTTTTTCCCCAAATGTCTCCTGGAATGTAGGTACACTGAACACTACACATTGGCTGAATGATAGAACAGCTAATTCCATGTTAAAATGTTATGGGAGGCATTTTTTTTGGTTTGTTTGTTTGTTTGTTTTTGATGGTAGGTCACTCTGGTAGGCCTACATTATCAAATAGTGTACTTGGCCACTGTTAAAACTGAGGGTACAGCCTCAGTGTTAACAATAAACGCTCGCTGGAAGTTGCACAGAATTTTCACAACATTCAAGTTTGAGCTCAGCAGACCTGAATTTTGCTGTGCCCCCCAAAACTTAGGGAACATTGCCCATGTGTGCACTACCATTAGGCAATGAAGCTATCAACGTCATCCCAACCCAGACCTTTTAGGGCAAGACAGGATACAGTTAGACACGAAGGGTCAATGTAAAGTTAGAAGCCAGCAAAGTATACAGTTAATTTCAGCAGCCTCAGAATGTCCCTGCTCTTCCAGAAAGGCGGCAGTGGTTAGTCTTAGGGGCCCTCTGACTTCATTTAGCCTCATTGCAGCAGCAGTGTTGGTTGGGTGCATAGATGAAGACAAAGAGGTTTGGTTTGTGTGGTGACAAGTATTGTCATCTTGTGGCCTGTGTGGTCTAGTGGTTGGTGCTGTTGACCCCAGCACACATACAGTGGGGCAAAAAAGTATTTAGTCAGCCACCAATTGTGCAAGTTCTCCCACTTAAAAAGATGAGAGAGGCCTGTAATTTTCATCATAGGTACACTTCAACTATGACAGACAAAATGAGGAAAGAAAATCCAGAAAATCACATTGTAGGATTTTTTATGAATTTATTTGCAAATTATGGTGGAAAATAAGTATTTGGTCAATAACAAAAGTTTATCTCAATACTTTGTTACATACCCTTTGTTGGCAATGACAGAGGTCAAACGTTTTCTGTAAGTCTTCACAAGGTTTTCACACACTGTTGCTGGTATTTCGGCCCATTCCTCCATGCAGATCTCCTCTAGAGCAGTGATGTTTTGGGGCTGTTGCTGGGCAACACGGACTTTCAACTCCCTCCAAAGATTTTCTATGGGGTTGAGATCTGGAGACTGGCTAGGCCACTCAAGGCCCCTGAAATGCTTCTTACGAAGCCACTCCTTCGTTGCCCGGGCGGTGTGTTTGGGATCATTGTCATGCTGTCATGCTGAAAGACCCAGCCACGTTTCATCTTCAATGCCCTTGCTGATGGAAGGAGGTTGTCACTCAAAATCTCACGATACATGGCCCCATTCATTCTTTCCTTTACACGGATCAGTCGTCCAGGTCCCTTTGCAGAAAACCAGCCCCAAAGCATTCTGTTTTCACCCCCATTTTTCACAGTAGGTATGGTGTTCTTTGGATGCAACTCAGGTTTCTTTGTCCTCCAAACACGACAAGTTGAGTTTTTACCAAAAAGTTATATTTTGGTTTGATCTGACCATATGACATTCTCCCAATCATCTTCTGGATCATCCAAATGCTCTCTAGCAAACTTCAGACGGGCCTGGACATGTACTGGCTTAAGCAGGGGGACACGTCTGGCACTTGTTAGTGTTTATATATTGGAGAGTCGAGACCAAATCACGGACGCTGGACAGAGTGGATTTCAGTTGTAACAAAAGACAGTTTTAATGAGTCAAAGATATCTTGTCCCGCAGTTTTACGTGCACGGATCTAGTTCATATAACTCGGCAAGGAGTCAGGTGAAAAAGAGGCCTTATACAAAGGTTACATTCATTTTTATACATAGAATAAAGTAGGTAGAGTCTTGTCGTTTTGGTCTTCTGATTGGTCCCAAAAGGTTGGAGGCGGACCTGCTCTAATCCAGAGCATGAGCCCCATTGGTACAGAACAGAGTCTTGTTCTCTGAGCACCCGACCAGTAGAGGGGGTGAGATGTGTTTATACTAGGAGATGTTTGTGTCAGGGGTTCGTGAGGTAGAGGGGCAGTTTTTATGGCTGGGTGTATGTGTTCATGCGATGGAATGTCTTTGTTTCCTGGGGTCGGGAGACAACCAAGCTGAGGGGATAGTTTTAGGGGGGTAGTTTTATTGCTGGCTGTGTGAGCTAGTTCCTGTTTTAGCAAGGGTACGTAAGATGACTTGAGTCAGGCGGTTTAGCTTAGCGCTGTATAATATATGAGCTATGTGTATGAATATTTATATAACACACTGCAGGATTTGAGTCCCTGGCGGCGTAGTGTGTTACTGATGGTAGGCTTTGTTACTTTGGTCCCAGCTCTCTGCAGGTCATTCACTAGGTCCCCCCGTGTGGTTCTGGGATTTTGGCTCACCGTTCTTGGGATCATTTTGACCCCATGGGGTGAGATCTTGCGTGGAGCCCCAGATCGAGGGAGATTATGTCTTCCATTTCCTAATAATTGCTCCCACAGTTGATTACTTCAAACCAAGCTGCTTACCTATTGCAGATTCAGTCTTCCCAGCATGGTGCAGGTCTGCAATTTTGTTTCTGGTGTCCTTTGACAGCTCTTTGGTCTTGGCCATAGTGGAGTTTGGAGTGTGACTGTTTGAGGTTGTGGACAGGTGTCTTTTATACTGATAACAAGTTCAAACAGGTGCCATTAATACAGGTAACGAGTGGAGGACAGAGGAGCCTCTTAAAGAAGACGTTACAGGTCTGTGAGAGCCAGAAATCTTGCTTGTTTGTAGGTGACCAAATACTTATTTTCCACCATAATTTGCTAATAAATTCATAAAAAATCCTACAATGTGATTTTCTGATTTTTTTTCTCATTTTGTCTGTCATAGTTGAAGTGTACCTATGATGAAAATTACAGGCCTCTCTCATATTTTGAAGTGGGAGAACTTGCACAATTGGTGGCTGACTAAATACTTTTTTGCCCCACTGTATACCAGTCAGTCAGTTCTAAGCCAGCTCACTGTACCTTCACTCGCATTCTTCCTAGTCTCCCGTCTTCTCTTCACTGTCCAATCTGTTTATTATGATAAAAGATGGTTATATATGAAACCTATGCCATTGGTGACATTTCAAGCGAGCTGTGGAGTGAGCTTACTGCACGCTCTTAACCCTGTTACAATCATCCCTCTTAAAACTCACTACACAGCGAGAGACTCCAGTCGTTGAGCTGAGCCCAACTGCAGATCTGGGTCACAGCACCAGTAAAACAGATTTCAGTGTGCTGCTAACAGTATAGCTTCTTCCACTGTCCCCGTCCCCATAACGGGCTCGAACCAGTGATCCTCTGATCACAAACACACGTGACCGCCCTCTTTGACAACGACGACGCAGGACGCAGTTGCAGGTGGTGAGTTTAATAATAATGAACATAGTGTGTTACAAAACAAGTGCAGCGTCTAGACATGAAAACAAAACCAATACAGCCTGATGACTGAGGGTGGTGAGGGCTATATGAAGGGATGGTAATCAGGGTGGTGATGAAGTCCAGGTGTGCGTAATGATGATTGCCAGGTGTTCGCAACGTGGGTTGCAAGGACCAGTGCTTAGTAGACCGACAACATCGAGCGCCTGAGGAAGGGAGTAGGCGTGACAACAACGTACTCTACCAACCAATTGAGCTATAGAAAAGGATCCAGTTTGCTATCCGTTGGTGATATTTCAAGCTAGCTGTGGAGTGAGTTTACTGCACATTCTTAACTCTGTTACTCTCATCCCTCTTAAACTCACTGCACAGTGAGAGACTCCGGTAGTTGAGCAGAGCCCAACTGCAGACCACACTATGGGAACTCGTGCATTCACAAAGCCATGCCCAGTTTATCTCAGTTGGTGGTGGTGCATAGCTCAGAATTCAGTTCTTAGACCTCAGTGGTACAGAAGTAAAAATATGCATGACTGTAAGTTGCTTTGGATAAAAGCTTCTGCTAAATCGCAGAACTCTGTGGTGTGGAGCTGAGATGCAGTGCAGCAGAAGTGAGATATCAGAAGCTGCGGTGTGGAACCTTCAGACCCCAGAGGAGGAACCCCAGCAGCAGGAAGAAGTAGAGAGCCAGGAGGAGCAGCACCATCCACATCCAGTAAGACAGCCATGTAGCTAGGAGGCGCTGCTCTGACAGCACCACTAGCCTGGAGGGAAACGGAGGCATACAGATTAAAATCATGATCTCAGCAAATTTCCAGTATTCATGCTATGGCCAGATTTATGTCTTCATCATCATTATCTAAAAGTTGCATGTTTGTTTACAGGGAATCCCAGGCTGTGTGTCACTATTGCCTTCAATATACATACTTTTTTAGCCTGGCCAGATAATGACAACTGTCTGCTATATCAGTTGAATAATATGGTGTTATCTTAATACATTTTAATATGACTTAATAGCAGCTTAATAGTGTTAAATCATCTTAACACTCACGGTTCTGTGGTGCAGACTGTGGTGGTCTTGGATGTGCCTGCTCCAGACCCTGCCCCTGACCCCGTCCCCACTCCAGACCCCGCTCTTGACTCCTTGGCTTTGGCCTCCTCTGAACTAGCCTCATGCGTCACGATTGCAGACCTCCGCCTGTGATGTAGCGTCATCTGCAGGGAACTGAAACACACACAACCACCCACACAGTATGGTCAGCCCTGCGTCAGTCGCACGTGACCCGTTGGTCATTATTTAAATGTCAATTAGTCATAAATGGGGAACCTGTTGATGAGTTAGGGGCTACCCACCTGGTGTGAGGGGCTACCTACATGGGGTATGAGGGGCTATCTAGCTGGTGTGAGGGGCTACCCACCTTGTGTGAGGGGCTACCTCGCTCTCTTCCTCCAGGCTCTGGGAGCTCTGTGTGGAGCTCTGTCTGAGCAGGAGGGGGGTGTGGTGGGGGGACATCTCAGAGGGCCTTTAAAAAGGAAACAGTTAAATTTACACTTCCAACTAAACAAGGTAATACTATAACAACAAACAATGCTGCTGTTACAGAGGTCTGTATAGTTCTGATGGTATGAACACAAGGCACAGCACAGGCACAGGCACAGCACAGCACAGCATAAGCCATAAGATCAGCAGACACCATGCACACACAATGTGTTCTCTACAGCAGTTAAATCCATCATAAGTTTATACTGTAGTCCGTGTACTTGTGTCTAAGCCTGTGGTCCGTATGAAAGCCTCCACATTGACTAGTGACTAGCATGGCCATCTAGCGACTAGTGACAACTGACCATGCAGATGACTCTCAGTGCACTAACTGCACTAATGACAGGGCAGATTTTCCTGTACCTGCTGGCTTGGTTCACACTGCCCCCTTCTGGCCCCTGGCTGTCAGTGGCAGCACTGGCCCTGCAACCCTCCTGGAACTTGGTCTCCAGGTCTCTGAGCTGAGAGGGAAAATGAGAGGGGGGAGAAAAGAGAGGTCAGCATAGAATTAGAGTTATGCATACCATGATCACAGGACCACAATGGGAGTAGGTCTTAGTGTTATTGTTTCGAACCTGGGATCCCGTTGGGATTAGTGTGACGCTGACTCTTCGCCGAAGGAGGGTCTGAGAAAGTCGGGGAAGTGAAACATTTAAAAATGTTAGAATTCAAGCCACTGGGCTGCCCTCGCTGATATTTTCTATTTATTTAACTGAGATATTTGAAGGAAGGATATGAAAAGCAATGAAGTGAACTGTCTGTTACATGTTGGGAGTCTCGCCTGGCAAACAGGTGCCTAACGTCTCCATCCTCTGTAATGATTCAAAAGCCAACAGTCAGAACACAGATTTTCCATATGTGGAGAATTTTGTTATACTGTACAGTCAGAGGATATTGTGCTCCTATTATGAAACTCAGTCACTTATAGTGGATCAGGCCTACTTACAATTAATTGTTCTTTTAAGAATAAATGTAAGAATCTAAATATTCAGAAAAGTCACTGCTTTGTGATTAATTTTCCTTTCACTTGTCCACAAAAAAATCCATTGAGGGGCAGCACTCAGACCTGAGTCGCTGTGTCTCCTGCCCCGGCTGCGGTGGAAACATTTCCTGGTCTCCAACAGCTCGGATCTCTCCACAGCGTGACGACGCTTCAGATGCTCCACGTGTATACCCATCATCTCCACAGAATGACACACACGCGCCTCCTGACCCAGCAGAAACATTTATCAAAGTTTCAAACAAACTACATGTATAACAGTTTTGAACAAATATATTTTTCACAGAGCACTAACCAAAACCTGGACTTATACCTCAAAAGAGCAAGCCTAGGATTACACGACAGTCTCACCTGGTGCACAGTCCCCAGCATCTCAGCAGCAGTGATGATGTCACTCACGCTGTCCAGCACTGTGTCCAGACTGGCCTCAATACGACTCAGCATCTCAGCGTCTAGACATCTACCTCTCAGATACTGGGCGAGAGGGGGGAGAGGAGGGGGGGGGGGGAATAGAAGATTGGAGAATAGATATAGTAAAAGAGAAAGGAAGTGTGGAGGAAGAGAGAGGTACGGTTTAAACTTGAAACAGACATTTATCAGACCATTAACTGTGAAGCAGCCAGGTCAAACACACGTGTACACACCCCTACCTGCAGTGTGTTTCTGGTTTGCTCCAGTTCAAGGATGAGGTTCTCCTGGGCCACTGTTCTGTCGTGTTCCTCAGCCTGCAGTCTCTGGGTTAGGGTGTACTGGTCACAACGGAACGCCAGTGCAAGCTGGGTAAACGCATTCTATAGGGGACAGAACAGTGTGTGGATGAGTGTGCAGTGTGTGTGTGCGTCTGCATGTGGGTGCATGTAGTCTCTAGTCTCTTTGTCCAAGTGTACAAATCGCAAAGAATTCTCACCTCAACCTCCTTTTCAGTCATCTCTGTACCACTGAGGGCAGGAGAGAAAAGGTGAGGTAGAGAGCCAGGATAGGGGAAAGGGGAAGAAAGGGGAGGGAGAGGTAAGAGAAGAGTGAGGTTGTGACTATCGAAAAAGTTAAAGTGTTAAAGTAAGTGTGTCCGAGTATAAACTGACCTTCTGAGGCCCAATCTCTCTAGTATAAACTGACCTTCTGAGGCCCAATCTCTCTAGTATAAACTGACCTTCTGAGGCCCAATCTCTCTAGTATAAACTGACCTTCTGAGGCCCAATCTCTCTAGTATAAACTGACCTTCTGAGGCCCAATCTCTAGTATAAACTGACCTTCTGAGGCCCAATCTCTCTAGTATAAACTGGCCTGCTGAGGCCCAATCTCTCTAGTAGAAACTGACCTCCAGAGGCCCAATCTCTCCAGTATAAACTGACTTGCAGAGGCCCAATCTCTCCGGTATAAACTGACCTGCTGAGGCCCAATCTCTCCAGTATAGGAAGGTGCTCCCAGGAGATAGCCAGCTGATCCTCTGGACTGGGCTCTGAGGAGAGGAGCAGAGGAGGGGAGAGGAGAAGAGAGGACAGAGTGTACATAGCTTCGCTAGCATACAACAACAGAGAGGACAGGAAATGGAAGTACAGCCACGTCCTGTTGCTGGCAACGATGCAGCTCAGGCAGCAAAACGGATTCCTTACCTTCGTCAGAGTCCGAGCTGTCCCCCAGTATGCCAGCATACTCACAGGGAGTGGCCTTCTTAGCAGGGTGTTGGGAGAGGGACGACACACAAATCAGTTAGCAACCTCGTGGCCAGGCTGTTATTGTAGATGAGGACAAGTTCTCAATAGACTTGCCTGGTTTAAGAATGTTTTAATTAAGAAAGAAATGTTCCTGCTTACCTGTGCATTCATGGTCCCAGTGTTAGGCAGAGTGGTACAGAGTGTGAGTATAGTGTTGTTTATATCTTTCTCCACACCCCTGATACTTTTTACCAACCCTACAGAAAGAATACCTCACTGCTGAGAGAGAGAGAGAGAAAGAAAGAACACACAAATAAGATTCAGACTTCCGTTCTACAAGTATATTGAAAGATGGCACACACACACACCCTGTTAAAGGAAGGGAAAACAGGGAAAGATGGCCCACACACACACCCTGTTAAAGGAAGGGAAAACAGGGAAAGATGGCCCACACACACACCCTGTTAAAGGAAGGGAAAACAGGGAAAGATGGCCCACACACACACCCTGTTAAAGGAAGGGAAAACAGGGAAAGATGGCCCACACACACACCCTGTTAAAGGAAGGGAAAACAGGGAAAGATGGCCCACAATTTTATTCACATCATGCTCACAGGGATACTGACACTTACCCTGCCCCCAGGTCACAAGTTTAACACTCAATTCATAATGTGACATCCTTTAAGAGTGAGTAGAGAAAGCTAACAGGCAGCTCTCAGTTTCAATAGAGCCTGTGTCTGAGCACAGTACCACGGGGGAAACAGGGACACAGAGGAGCATGCTGGAGAACAGAGAGAGAAAGATATGCAGTAGCTATAAACAAACAGAAGTGGGGGTAGGGACTATCTGAACACAAAGGAGGAGAGGAAAAGGACAATCATTAACTACATGAGTTTAATCTGAGGATAAACAGCTGGCTTGCTTTAGGAAACACCCACACATCTAATACTAACAATATAACCATAAACCTCCAGACAGAAGCATGTACAAGTGTCACTATAAACACTTATTGTCTAATATTCTAAAGTAGTGTTAATAGTCCATACTTTGACAGTGGACAGTCACAATATTCACTTCATAACATGAAAGTACAGCAGTTATAGTATGTAAGACTATTTTCTACATTGTAAAATTATAGTGAAGACATCAAAACTATGAAATAACACATATGGAATCATGTAGTAACCAAAAAGTGTTCAACAAATCAAAATATATTTTATATTCTTCAAAGTAGCCACTCTTTGCCTTGATGACAGCTTTGCACACTCTTGGCATTCTCTAAACCAGCTTCATGAGGTAGTCACCTGGAATGCATTTAAATTAACAGGTGTGCCTTGACAAAAGTTAATTTGTGGAATGTATTTATACTTAATGCATTTGAGCCAATCAGTTGTGTTGTGACAAGGTGTAATGGATTTCTTCATCTGAACGAGCGGCGGACCAAAGCGCAGCGTGGTTGTTTTGATTCATGTTTTAATAAATCCCTTCACATGAACAAAGTAACAAAAACAAGAAATGTGAAAACTCAAAACAGCCCTATCTGGTGCAAAACACAGAGACAGGAACAATCACCCACAAACACACAGGCTACCTAAGTATGATTCTCAATCAGAGACAACTAATGACACCTGCCTCTGATTGAGAACCATACCAGGCCGAAACATAGAAATACCCCAAAACATCGAAAATCAAACATAGACTGCCCACCCAACTCACGCCCTGACCATACTAACTAAATACAAAACAAAGGTCAGAACGTGACAGTACCCCCCCCCCCCAAAGGTGCGGACTCCGGCCGCAAAACCTTGACCTATAGGGGAGGGTCTGGGTGGGCGTCTGTCCGCGGTGGCGGCTCTGGCGCGGGACGCGGACCCCACTTCACCATTGTCTTAGTCCGCCTTATTGTCCGCCTCCGTGGCTTTCTCACCATGGCCACCCTTCTCAATGACCCCACTGGACAGAGGGGCAGCTCGGGACAGAGGTGGGACAGCTCGGGACAGAGGTGGGACAGCTCGGGACAGAGGTGGGACAGCTGCTCGGGACAGAGGGGCAGCTGCTCGGGACAGCGGGGCGGCTGCTCGGGACAGAGGGGCGGCTGCTCGGGACAGAGGGGCGGCAGCTCGGGACAGAGGGGCGGCAGCTCGGGACAGAGGGGCGGCAGCTCTGGGCTGAGGGGCGGCGGCTCTGGGCTGAGGGGCGGCGGCTCTGGGCTGAGGGGCACTGGCGGCCCCTGGCTGACTGGTGGCACTGGCGGCCCCTGGCTGACTGGCGGCACTGGTGGCCCCTGGCTGACTGGCGGCACTGGCGGCCCCTGGCAGACGGGCGGCACTGGCGGCGCTGGGCAGACGGGCGGCACTGGGCAGACGGGCGGCACTGGCGGCGCTGGGCAGACGGGCGGCACTGGGCAGACAGGCGGCACTGGCGGCGCTGGGCAGACGGGTGGCTCAGGCGGCGCTGGAGAGGAGGAAGGCTCTGGTAGCGCCGGAGAGGAGGGAGACTCCGGCAGCGCTGGAGAGGAGGGAGCCCCTGTAAGGATGGGCCGGAGAGACAGCCTGGTGCGGGGGGCTGCCACCGGAGGGCTGGTGCGTGGAGGTGGTGACGGATAGACCGGGCCGTGCAGGCGCACTAGAGCTCTTGAGCACCGAGCCTGCCCAACCTTACCCGGTTGAATGGTCCCGGTCGCCCTGCCAGTGCGGCGAGGTGGAATAGCCCGCACTGGGCTATGCAGGCGAACCGGGGACACCGTGCGCAAGGCTGGTGCCATGTAAGCCGGCCCAAGGAGACGCACGGGAGATCAGATGCGTAGAGCCGGCTTCATGGCACTTGGCTCGATGCCCACTCTAGCCCGGCCGATACTCGGAGCTGGAATGTACCTCGGGCTGTGCACCCGCACTGGGGACACCGTGCGCTCCACAGCATAACACGGTGCCTGCCCGGTCTCTCTAGCCCCCCGGTAACCACAGGGAGTTTGCACAGGTCTCCTACCTGGCATAGCCATACTCCCTGTGAGCCCCCCCCCCCCCAATACATTTTTGGGGCTGACTCTCGGGCTTCCATTCGCTCTGCCGTGCTAGTTCCTCATAATGCCGCCTCTCTGCTTTTGCTGCCTCCAGCTCGGCCTTGGGGCGGCAATATTCTCCTGGCTCTGCCCAGGGTCCTTTCCCATCTAGAATCTCCTCCCAAGTCCATCTCTCCAAATAGTGCAGCCTCTCCCACTGCTCCTGCTGCTGCTCCTGCTGCTGCTGCCTCTGTTGCTTCTCCTGCTGCTGCTTTTGCCGTTGCCCGTTACCACGCCGCTTGGTCCTTGGTTGGTGGGTGATTCTGTAATTGATTTCTTCATCTGAACGAGAGGCGGACCAAAGCACAGCGTGGTTGTTTTGATTCATGTTTTAATAAATCCCTTCACATGAACAAACTAACAAAAACAAGAAATGTGAAAACTCAAAACAGCCCTATCTGGTGCAAAACACAGAGACAGGAACAATCACCCACAAACACACAGTGAAACCCAGGCTACCTAAGTATGATTCTCAATCAGAGACAACTAATGGCACCTGCCTCTGATTGAGAACCATACTAGGCCGAAACATAGAAAAACAAACATAGACTGCCCACCCAACTCACGCCCTGACCATACTAACTAAATACAAAACAAAGGAAATAAAGGTCAGAACGTGACACAAGGTAGGGGTGGTATACAGAAGATAGCCCTATTTGGTAAAACACAAAATCCATATTATGGCAAGAACAGCTCAAATAAGCAAAGAGAAACGACAGTCCATCATTACTTTAAGACATGAAGGTTAGTCAATACGGAACATTTCAAAAAAATCTTCAAGTGAAGTCGCAAAAACCATCAATCTCTATGATGACACTGACTCTCATGAGGACCGCCACAGGAAAGGAAGACCCAGAGTTACCTCTGCTGCAGAGGATAAGTTCATTAGAGTTACCAGCCTCAGAAATTGCAGCACAAATGAATGCTTCAGAGTTCAAGAAGCAGACACATCTCAACATCAACTGTTCAGAGGAGTTTGCATGAATCAGGCCTTCATGGTCGAATTGCTGCAAAGAAACCACTACTGAAGGACCCCAATAATAAGAAGAGACTTGCTTGGGCCAAGAAACATGAGCAATGGACATTAGACCGGTGGAAATCTGTCCTTTGGTCTGATCAGTCCAAATGTTTGATTTTTGGTTCTAACCGCCGTGTCTTTGTGAGATGCAGAGTAGGTGAACGGATGATCTGTGTGGTTCCCACCATGAAGCATGGAGGAGGAGGTGTGATGGTGCTTTGCTGGTGACACTCAGATTTTTTTTTTGAATTCAAGGCACACTTAACCAGCATAGCTACCACAGGATTCTGCAGCGATACACCATCCCATCTGGCTTGTGCTTAGTGGGACTATCATTTATTTTTCAACAGGACAATGACCCAAAACACATCTCCAGGCTGTGTAAGGGCTATTTGACCAAAGAGAGTGATGGAGTGCTGCATCAGATGACCTGGCCTCCACAATCACCTGACCTCAAACCAATTGAGAGGGTTTGGGATGAGTTGGACCGCAGGGTGAAGGAAAATCAGCCTTCAAATGCTCAGCATATTGTGGGAATTCCTTCAAGACTTTTGGAAAAGCATTCCTTATGAAGCTGGTTGAGAGAATGCAAAGAGTGTGCAAAGCTGTCATTTAGGCAAAGGGTGACTACTTTGAAGAATCTAAAATATATTTTAATTTGTTTAACCCTACATGAATCCATGTGTTATTTCATAGATTTGATGTCTTCACTATTATTCTACAATGTAGAAAATTGTCAAAATAAAGAAAAATCCTTGAATGAGTAGGTGTGTCCATACTTGTTAATCCTTTAAAACATTTATTCAATAGACCAGTCACTGTTTCACTAAGAAGCTGATGCTCTTCTTTAACTGTTCTCTTCTCTAAGTTTAAAACAGTTCCAAAAAGCAGCATAGATACACACTGAAGTCAACTTTTATTCTCCCTCTATTTACTTTGGAGCTACATTTTATAGTCTAAGCAAAAGGGAAACATCCATATTTAGTTATTGAGGACTGTGGTAGTTGTGAAATGACAGAGATTCAGCCAAATATGTATAGGCCTATAGACATTCCGTTATTGAGACACAGAAGACACAGACCAAAGTGGTCACAAAATAATACAACATAGAACTAAAAACTTTGAGTCTCAAAAAAACAACTAGTTCATTTTGAAACAGTGTTAGATATCTTAATACAATCTACTAAACTGCCAAAAACAGTTGCACGGCCATTTTGAATATGATGGGACACCATTATTATCTTACCGGTGTAGTGAGGCCCATGGTGTCCAATGATGTTTTGTTTTTCAGGAGCTACTGAGCACAGTGACATTCCGGTCTAGTGATGCTGCCCACACTCCTTCCTCGCTCTTCTTCCCTGTTCTCCTTCACTTTTCCTTATATTGCCTTTTTAAAGCTCCCCTGACAGCTGTTTGTTTTCCCACCAGCTTTGTTCCCTCACACCAATGGGGGAGTCATGGTTTTCTAGAGGGAATGCATCCAAGAGTTGGTGATAAAGACAGATTAGGGACCACCCTCAACCCCAAAACACATGCACACTTGTTTGAGTGAAGTCTTGCTCACTCATACAAGAGTGAACTTCACCTGAAGCTAGAACGCTAGACTAAACAAACAGTCCTCCTCCTTGGCTCACCAGTTAAAACAAGAGTTTCTCTTTGACAAATTCAGGTAGGTCCCTTCCCGTTTTGTTCCGTTTGCTTCAGTTTAACAGAATCAGCGTAATGAATATGCTCCTGGTTGCGATGTCAGAGCTCACTCATTCTCCCCTTCACACATCCAACTCAACTTGAATGCCTATAGCTACTTGAGTAGAGCTGAAAGGATTGGATACGTGTAAACATTATGGCAAATTCCACCAAGCCAATCAGAGGAACTGGTTGGTCTTTAACCATACATAACTAATACACCCTTTTAGATCTCAATGAAGTACCTAGGGGCGTTTATGCTATTGGACAGCAGTCAGAGGCAGAAGGATGATAATATAAAGTGCATACAGAAAGTATTCAGACCCCCTGATTTTGTTTCCAAATGTTACGTTACAGCCTTATTCTAAAATAGTTTAATAGTCCCCCCCCCCCCTCATAAATGACAAAGCAAAAACCGGTTTAGAAATGTTAACAAATGTATAAACCCCGCCCTCCCTGAAATATCACATTTACGTCTTCAGACCCTTTGCTCAGTACTTTGTTGAAGCACCTTTGGCAGCGATTACAGCTTTAAGTCTTCTTGGGTATGATGCTACAAGCTTGGCACAACTGTATTTGGGGAGTTAATCCCATTCTTCTCTGCAGATCCTCTCAAGCTCTGTCAGGTTGGATGGGGAACGTCGAGGCACAGCTATTTTCAGGTCTCTCCAGAGATGTTTGATCGGGTTCAAGTCCGTGCTCTGGCTGGTCCCCTCAGGGACATTCAGAGACTTGTCCCGAAGCCACTCCTGCGTTGTCTTGGCTGTGTGCTTAGGGTCGTTGTCCTGTTGGAAGGTGAACCTTTGCCCCAGTTTGAGGTTCTGAGCGCTCTGGAGCAGGTTTTCTTCAAGGATCCCTCTGTACATTGCTCCGTTCATCTTTCCCTCGACCCTGACTAGTCTCCCAGTCCCTGACGTTGAAAAACATCCCCTCAGCATGATGCTGACACCACCATGCTTCACCGTAGGGATGGTATTGGCCAGGCAATAAGCAATGCCTGGTTTCCTCCAGAATTAAAGCTTGGCATTCTGGCCAGAGTTCAATCCTGGTTTCATCAGACAAGAGACAATTGTTTCTCATGGTCTGAGAGTCCTTTAGATGCCTTCTGGTAAACTCCAAGCGGGCTGTCATGTGCCTTTTACTGAGGAGTGGCTTCCATCTGGCCACTCTGCCATAAAGTCCTAATTGGTGAAGTGCTGCAGTGACGGTTGTCCTTCTGGAACATTCTCCCTTCTCCACAGAGGAACTCTGGAGCGCTGTCAGAGTGACCATCACCTCCCTGACCAAGGCCCTTCTCCTCCGATTGCTTGTTTGGCCAACTCTAGTAAGAGTCTTGGTGGTTCCAAACTTCTTCCATTTAAGAATGTTGGAGGCCACTGTGTTCTTGGCGATCTTCAATGCTGCAGAATTTGTTTGGTACCCATCCCCAGGTCTGTTCCTCAACACAATCCTGTCTCGGAGCTCTACGGACAATTCCTTCGACCTCATGGCTTGGTTTTTGCTCTGGCATGTACTGTCAACTGTGGGACCTTATATAGACAGGTGTGCCTTTCCAAATCATGTTCAATCAATTGAATTTACCACAGGTGGACTCCAATCAAGTTGTAGAAACATCAAGGATGACCAATGGAAACAGGATGCCCCAGGGCTCAGTTTTGAGTCTCAAAGTAAAGGGTCTGAATACTTATGTTAAGGTGTTTATTTTGAATACGTTTGAAAACAAATCTGGTCATTATGGGGTATTGTGTGTAGATTGAGGACAATTTTTATTTTGTCAATTTTAGAGTAAGGCTGTAATGTAACAAAATGTAGATAAAGGGAAGGCGTCTAAATACATTGAAGGATAGTTCTTACCCTGTGACTCGGCTCTATGCTCTCCAGTATGAGAGTAGAGGAAAAGACAAGATAATCGTATTGTCACAGCAACCTCCTGTGCTGTTATTGAGAGGCAAACCGGCAGGAACATCAGGGGACTTAGCTTACATTGTAAGTGATTGTGCATGCATTTAAGTGGTACACATTTTTGCTCTGACTACATGGACCATTTCTTCATGACCCTTACCCTGCTCAGCCTCAACACCTGTTCATTTTGAGGGCCCACTAAGTCCATCTGAAGCAGAATGGCAACCAAGAACTGACAAATTGAAATGGTCAGCCATGCAGACTTCAAACCAAATATCACTTTTAGGGAAAATGAATATAGGTCTGCATTAGATTTGTTCATGTGACCAATAAATTGCTATTCCCCTACAACCGTGTCATGTTGGCCACTCCCATCAATTTCACTTACTAGCTTCGGTAGAAACGGGGGCAGATTGACTCTTCCATGCATTATTTCTGTGAATCTGTACCGTGTCTCGATTTAGCTAATTTGCCCCCTTTAACAACGTAATCTGTGACATTTAATATAAATGCATGCAATCTGCAGACATTGTGCTACTTCCAAAAACAGGCTGGTAAATATTTTGTTTTTAATATCAAATGTCTCTGATCCCTCTGAGAGGATGACCAGCACTACACAAAGTAGTCTGGGACAACAAGAATACCCACAAAGGGAGGAGATGTTTTTATGTCCTTTTATTGGTAGTAAAAGCAGTTTGATCCTCTAGTAGAGGCGCTGGGGCTTTCCCATGGTGCTTTTGACATAGAGGGCACGGACATTCTGCCAGTTCTTCTTCAGCAGAGACACCAGGAAGTTAACTGCCAAGTGGATGTTGTAGACCAGCTCCTCCTCGGACATCTTCACGTGACCCACAGCCACTGCCAGACACAGCACCTGAAATAGAGTGGCGAGGAGATTGGGTCATGTTACACTGGCAGGTAGCATAGCAGTTAAGAGCATTGGGCCAGTAACCGAAAGGTCACTGTTTTGAATCCGCGAGCCGAATAGATAAACAATCTGTCGATGTGCCCTTCAGCAAGGCACTTATCCAGAGTGACTTACAGGAGCACTTAAGGTTAAGAGTGTCTGCTAAATGCTAAAATGTAAATGAACAGGCGGATACATAAATGCATTGATCCTACAGACTGCATGTATCCATCATGTAACATCTGCAATAAAACTACATATCTGTCACCAGACCGATTCATACCTTCTTCATCTGGAACTTAATGGTGGATTTGACCTCATCAACTTTGATGTTGAGGTTCTCGTTGTGGGTGAGCAGGGAGGGGAATTTGCCAGCCTTGTTGAGCCCAGGCCCCAGGATACGAGGGATCTGCTTGATCAGCGATTCAGAGGCCAGGAAGGCATCATACTTCTTGGCTGTTCGGCAGAGATTAGAGTCAAGAACAAAATTATCAAGACCGAGACCAGAGATGGACCCAGCGCTTCAGGACAGGGGAAATGTAAGACTCATTTAAATGCAGATAAACAGTAGCAAGACCTAGACAGATCCTAAGATGGACTATCTGGAAATTACTTGAAGCACCACTCACCCAGTTTCTTGACCATTTTCTTGTTCTTGTTGAGTTTCTTGAGGGCCTCAATGTCCATGTGGGGCAGCTCTGCAGCCTTGGCCTCGTCACAATGCTGCTGGTCTCCCAGGATGCACACAGAGAACTTGGGCCTAGGGGTGGTCTTCAGTCTATAGGGGATATTCAGAACAGTTGACAACCATATGGCACATCAGTAAAGCTCAAACCACATAACGGGGGGGGGGGGGGGGGGGACTTCCCTAGAATTTAACATTAATAGACATTTAAAAAAAAGGAGAGAATCCGGTGTTTCTACATCAAACCGTTATTATATTTCAGTCTTCTGTGATGTATATAAAGTGTAATACTGGGATGCAAAGGCAAAATTGAATACATTAAATATATCTGACATGGTACGTGTCTTTTTATACACATAAAACATGAGGTGTATACTTATGTCAATGTAGATTTGTTTAAGACAACCAAAAATCACGTTGACCCTGATTTAGTCGACTGCAGTGAAAGGCTAAACGTAACTTTACCCAATCCTTCCCCAAACCAAAATCCTTAACGTTACACCACTAGCTTGTGTACTTCCTGACTAGACAATAGTCACTTCCACCCTTCAACATTGCCATCCATTGACTCCCCAAAAAGGACGAAATCCAAACCCAGAGGGACAACTAGTACCAGAAAAGAGTACTCCGTAGTCTTACCAGAACCACAGACCAGCAACACCATTACCTAAAATGGTCGGCTCGAGGGTGGGCACAAAGACCCCCCCCCCCCCCCCCCCCCCCTTGCCGCCTCTCATGTTTTAAGACCCAGGGTAGGGGTCCGTCCTCTGGTTCCCTCCCCCAAGGTTCAGTCAGACTACCCAGAACACTTCTGTACCATCTGTCCCACAACAGCCCTGCTATTGGAATTTAGTTTCTGTATGAGTTAGTGAATGTGTATAATACATGCTGCAAGAGTGTGAGGGAGAGATTGTACATTACTAGGTAAGTGTGGATCTTGAGTGTGCATAAAGAGGACTGGGTTTGAGCCAGTGAGCTTTTAATGTCCAGATCAAGGGGCCGAACCAGGCCCGTTCACATTCAGGACTGAACGGGGCAGACAGGCAGAAGGATGGGTGATACAGGAAAGAGGCCAAACCTGACTGTGCCAGAGAAACGCTTGTCCTTCTGGGGATCATAATTCTTCAAGCTGATCTGGAGCTCTACAGACTCTATGAACCTTTAGGAAGACAAAGCAAACCAATCAAGATCATCACTAAGACTTACCCGAAATTAGAGATTGTGACATAACATGCATTCTTTTATTAAAATGGCCACACCAACGTGCAAAAGTTGCTAATGGTACACTAGAGAAAGGGTCTTACTTGCGTGGCTTGGCAAGAGATCCCGCCTGGACCTCCTTGACCACCTCATAAAGCATATCCCTGGATACCTTGCTGTAATTAAACACAAAATGTCATGGAGTCAGAATGCCAATGTCAGTGTACATAATTATGCATAAATGTTTAGCCAAATGACTAATTCATCAATATTAGCGCCCCCACATCCAATTGAACTGACTTGACACCATAGCAGATTCTCGATAGTAGTCGACAAACCGGTAGACTAGAGTACTTATAAAAGCCAGTAAAATGTACAAATCACAACGATTACAACATTAGCCATGTCCAGTCATGTACGACACTACTTAATTCCGTTCGGAACATAAACGATTACGATTTCATGTTAGATGGATGTGGATTTGGCCGTAGTGTTAGCATTCAAGCTAGTCGCACTATGGCAAAAGCTAGCTACTGTAACTACACTCCAAACACTGCACATGAGGTTCAAAGTGAACACGGATATACTGCGGAGTTAGTAAGTCTTAAACTGATCACTGACAACAATATAACATGTCTGACTTGTTGTTTGTTTTTTACTTGCGATTTCCTCTCACCTCATATTGACGGTACTCCTCTCACGCGACAGAGCATTGAAAAGAAGGAAGCAGGGGCAGTCCGTCGCAAGTTATAGACGTATTTCCGTGGCGTAAATTCTGCGATTCCCGGGACGGCCATATTTGTAGTTTTTCTCGTCTCTAACCTATTTTATGAAATTAATATATGGATTTAGACATATCACTTGCAATAACAATATGCTAGCTAAAGCATAACAAATAAAGTATTTAGTCATAATGTGGCATTGGAGGCACAGTGAGATATTTATTACTGAACTGTGACCTGCCTTGCCCATGTGATCTTTTATAAAATCCAATGTCCATTTATAAGACAAAGTAGAGAATAGGGGACGCTACACAGGTAAGACTGATGCCCTTAGGCTACAGCGACAAGCGGATTGATGAGAGACTTGTGTTAACACATAAGCCATGTCTATCATCAATCATAACACCCAAAAATTGTCACAATGACTGTAAACTAAGTGCTTATGCACTAACTTTTACAGTCTCATATTCCTATTCCCATTCAAATGCAGTGGGGGGGCTATAACAGTCTGAGGTCAGATTAGGGTTCACAGGAAGAGGGACACTGTATGTAGTGGTCCCCCCCCCCCCCTGCTCCATTCAAGTTCAAGTTTGATTGAACTGATCTGTGTGTAGGTTGGATACCGCAGCCGGAGTCCAGCCTGTCCGTGAAAAACAACGGCTGGAGGGTCAGCGAGGTCTCCTCAAAGGAAACGCTGTCTCAGGAAGGAAGCCAGCGGACCGCCAGGCTGTCCAACACGTGACAGTCGATACACACAAACCTGACCCATCCCGTTGTAGAGGATTGGTTTTATTTATCTTGCTCTCACACATGCACCCGAACTTATAAAGTGCACTACTTTTGACCAGAGACACTTTTTTTGGTTGATGTTCCTTGACATTACGATATAAACATGTGTCAAACATTTAACATGAGATTTTGTCCAATAATTGAAAACATCACATGTAGTCGAACAAGTAAGAAGAAAGCAGAAGACATCAAAAGTATTAACAAATGTTTTTTAATCAATCATTTATAGGAAGTTCTATACCAAAGGTAGAAATCCTATACTTTCCCTCAGACGTTTAACACCATGTGTTTATACAGATGTTAAATAGGGGGAAATGCACAGTATTGCTGTGGTAGACCATAGAATATTTCAGACCTGTGCTGTTGTGCTCATACATATGTATGCAGAAATAAAATCATTAGACAAAACAACTGACAATTTTTCAAAGAAAATGTACACAATTTAGCTTTTTCTCATGCAGCAGTACTACCTTGCTGACATTTCATAGTAACTTGTTCTAGTTAGTAACTGAAAAAGTTTTTTAAAAATCCCTAGAAGTTTATGAACACATCAAATGTGTAATTATAACTAACCACAGGCGGTCCGTGACAATGACATTTCTAGTGGCACCAGAAAAAAAAGCTGGAAAATAAAATGATTCATACTGAGAGAAAGGAAGAAGGTAAGAGAATTAAAGAAAGATGAGTACAGGGAGAGAAAGAACCCCCCATCCGCCCCAGGGTACACTGACTCCTAGTGGATACAGCACTCTAACCAGAACAGGTGGTTCAACACTGTCACTTTATTATTATCATTGTCTCAACGGTTTCTGCAGTTAGGTGAGCATCAGATCACTCATTTGTGCTTTATCAACTCCCTGTGAGCAGAAATAAAGCGCTTATTCAAGAGATATCTGTAACCTCTCTACTGTATAGGCAAGGAGTCACATATATCATGTCCTCCCCTTACTCGTGCTAGAATAAACTTTTTTAGCAATTTTAACGTCACAATATAGAAAATAATAAAAACAGAAACATACATGGTTTTGCATATAATTTACATAATTGCTATGTACAGTAGGAAGTGCAGTATTTCATCAGTTACCATAATTGGCTGACCTAAAATAATTAGAATAAACCATTTTCCTCTCATGGCAATTTAGATTGGTCCCCCTGCTGCCATGCATCTCTGAATTCTGATGGCTTGTCTAGAAGTAATTTTCTAGAAGTAATTTTTTGACCGTTGCAATGTATCCTCCTCAAATGCTCACTTACTCCCTTCAATTGATCATGATGTAGATGGGTACAATCTATATAATTTGACCTGGCCTTTGTAGATCAGTGAAGAAGTGAAAGAACCAAGGGAGAAAGATCCATTTGTCTCTAAGTATTATGAACGGGTCATTCCCGGTCTGAAGTTAGACTGAGCGGGGGAGCGAAAGCTGGCCAAATCCATAGCACCATACTTAGCGGAAGAATAAGAAGAGAGGAAAAGAAAGAAAGCGGGAAGCTCAAAATATGAGAAAACTACTGTTCGAGTTTGGCTTGTCGACTGTGTGCAGTTAACAGAACACCACCTGGCTGAAAAAATATACATACATACCATACTTCAATTATACATAATTAAGTAAACAGAAGTAAAATCAGGCATTCAAAACGTCTTATACAGACACTGTGATCAGGTTCACCTTCACAGTATGACAACACAGCATCATCCCATGGTTTTAGACCCATCAGTTGTACACAAAAGAAAACATAAAAGGTATTGAGGTTAGGATGTTGTAAGAATCTATAAATGTATGTGTCCATTGAAAAGTGAGACTGACTGGACTGTGTGTGCTTCCTGGTCTAACAGGAGGAGAAGGACTGGGGGTGGACCTCAAATGGAGGAGATTCATATATAAACGTCATACACAAAATCACAGCTCCTACTATCACACATTCTCTGGGGGTGTGACGATGGATTTTGTTCACTAGCACAGAAGGGAGGTTCTTCGAACCCGGGACTGAGTTATCAAACAAATCCAAACCGTTCTATGATTAGATCAGTTGAGGGGTGTGAATTTATACACATGCGGATAGGAGAGCTAAGGGGGGTTTGGTGATCGCTTATCCCAGTGTGATGGCCTTAGGATGGGATGGGACGGACGGTCAAGGGACACCTATGGTTGCCGACAACCCTCATTTGTACAGGCAAGCAGAACCAGCATTTTTCTGAATATCAGCATCACGACTTCTCAGGAAGTTTGTAACACAAACAATGGCAGAACAAAGTCTGGTAATGACCCTGAACCGCAGGGTTAAGAATGTGTTGACCGTTGTAAAAAAACACTGCGCATCGAGAGAGAATACAAAAATATGTTGTATAAAAAGAGCAACGCTGATCATTCTTGTAACATTTAGGGGGAAAAGAGGACTCTTGGTTTGTTGTGGCGTTGGTTGTTGAGCTGTTTGGTATTCTCCTGGAAATTAATACCTCGACACTGCACCTTCACCACATTCAAAGCAGGACACTACAAGCCCTTCAACTGCATCAGTCCTGTCCAACCACAGTTAAAGGCCTGCTATACAACAGCATCCACTTGAAACAGCGCAAATCACCTTCTATTTCAGGCACCCAAACATGTTTAATATGTGGTAGGGTGTATGTTACTCTGTATGTCTCCCATCAGTCTCTTGCTCCATTCCAGGTCAGTACATGTCATTCGTACAGTCTAGAGACCCTGATGAAGGCAACTTGCCTCCCAAACTACGGTGATTTATAATCAATCAATTGCATCTGAACAAGAGTGTGCAGCTACATACACATAGTTATAACTCCACCAGCCAGCGTTTTCCTTTATTCTTTTATTGAGACGTCAGAATAAACACTGACACACATGATTCAACTGATCAAGGTCGTGGTTGATTGGCTGATGAGGTGAATAGTGTGTTAATGATGGGCTGGAACAAAAACATGCACTCCCTGTGACTCCCAATCCCAGAAACCAGGAGTGAGTGAACACTGCTGCTGTACTAGGAAGCTAAACCAGTCCAGTCAGTACATGTCCTTGTAGATCTCCTGCAGCAGCGGGTGAAGCGAGGTCTCTGACTCTGTCTTCTTGATTTTCTGGACCAGCATGGCGTTCTCAGTTACCAGCTGGCGCAGGTCAGCCATCTTGTTGAGCAGCTTGGGGAAAAGGTACTTTGAGTCAGTGTGGTTGGCCAGCAGGTGCTGGTCCAGGGCCTGCAGGATGCTGTCCTGAATCTCCTCCACCTGCTTGATGTTTATCAGCCCCGGACGGTCTGACAGGAGGAGAGAGGGGGAAAGGATGGGAAGAGGAGAGGGGCGAGAAAAGGAATGGGGAGAGGGAGGTAAGTATCTGTCAACTGGTAGAAAACAAACTTATATTTTAGGCTTCTGATGATTGTAGAGGGGTTAGGGTTATTAGGACAGTGTATTGTGGTAGAACAGTAATGAGTTTTCCCGGTAGCACCAGTATAGAAAAGGCACATACCTCCACAGAGGATGATGGCGGCCACGAACAGGGCCAGGTCACTGTCATCCAGCTCCAGGGCGTTGAACTTAACCGCAAACTCAAACTTGGGCTCCATGATCTCGCTGAAGGGGCGCCGCAGGCTGCGCAGGAACTCCCGGGTCACAAAGCCCTTCCCGTTGGCCACCAGCAACCCGTCCTTGTTCATGAGCGAAGGCAGCATGGCGAAGATGGCCTCGTGCACGCCGTACTTCAGCAGCGTCACCTGGTGGGGGGAGGGAGAACAGCAGCCTGATTATCATCGCCTGATATCTCAACTCGTTGCTTATGTCAAGTATGTACATTGCATTTGGAAAGTATTTAGACCCCGTGACTTTTTCCACATTCTGTTACATTAGAGCCTGATTCTAAAATGGATTTAATAAAACATTTCTCATCGATCTACACACAATACCCCATAATGACAAAGCGAAAACAGGTTTTTAGAACATGAATACATTTTCAAGTCTCATAACAAAGGGTCTGAATACTTATGTAATTGTGATATGTTTATTTTTTATTTTTGATATATTATCAAAAAACAACTAAAAACCAGTTTTGCTTTGTCATGATGCAGTATTGGGTGAAGATTGATGGGAGGAAAAGCATTTTAGATGAAGGCTGTAAGATAACAGAATGTGGAAAAAGTCGATACTTTGGGAATGCATTGTATACACGTTCTATATGTTATATTATAGTAGTTTGGGTCCTGAACGCTGATTGGGCAAGGCCATTTGGGGCAAGGCCAAGGTCTGCCAGGGCACCAAGGCCATTAACCAAAATATCTCCCAATCACGGCCGGATGTGATGCACCCTGGATTCGAACCAGGGACGGCACTGAGATGCAGTGCTTTAGACCACTGGGCCACTTGGGAGCCCAATACATACATAATAAGCCTACATGTCAAAGTGTAGGTGATAGGCCCCTGTACTAGGAGGGAGGCGCCTGAAAATGTAGTCAAACTTTAATTTGCCTTTTAATTACATAGATATAGGCTAAATGCCCGTCATGTTTGACAAATATAATGTAAGATAATTCATATTATCCTCTAAAGGCTTGATTCTGTCATACTCAAGGCACTGTTCCTTAAGATAGAAGAGAAAGACCCGTGCCTGTTGTGCACAGCAACATCACCCGCCTTACAATCTGAGCTGATTGTCAACACTTTGAAACTATTTAACCATAAACTTAATTGTTTAAAACCTGGATGTTTTTTTGTAATTTTATGAGGCATGTCTTACCGTGTTCCAATCACAGGAATGTTAAAGCGATTATTTTATAAGCACTTCCTTATTTGCCATTGAAACCTATATCTCTCTCATGTTCTCAATCCTAGTCATATTAACAACCCATGCTAGTTGTTGCATCTTTTGATCTTGCCTCTACATTTCTAAAGGCTATTTTCATCTCTGTCATATGAAACTGCTCACATTTGCGGTGCACTTTGGAGAACGGTGTTTTCCCGCTAATTGCTCTTTGGAACACTTGGGCTTATAGCCTACTGCCGTGTGCGCATTGCTGCGCGTATAATGTGAAGAAATAGCCTAATAGTTCATCAACATTTTAAGCTAAACTTTCTGATCTGTTGCATCAGCCGCATTGCTTTAAAACATTTTTTTATGTACAGTGGTTGTATTAATTTGGGCTCCATCATCCCACAACTGACCCAGTCTGTTTGGAATATTTATTTCTCGCACAGAACGACAAACCGACCAATAGAATAGGTCAACTTTTGTACTATGGGGGATAGTAGATTGACATAGGTAGTGCTTTTGCTCTTCGTTACTCATCTTGTTGGTTGATGAAAAGAACATGTGGACAGTTCTTCTAACCTCTTCAATATTCGATAAGAAGGATGTGCGCCATTGCATCCGATGTGTCCGTCTTCTCTAGCCTACTTCCGACCTGAGATGCCTGTGAGAAGGATCCTATCACGTGACAGGCATTGGCTAATAGTAATTGAGATATTTGAGAGCGCCAATGCGAGCGAGGTTCTTCGGGAACAGGGCGATTGGCAGCTGGGAGAAGGGAATTATAGTTATGCTGATAGCGAAAGGCTCTCAGCGCAATACCCACCACTTTACAATGTGAGCTGGAGGCAGTATATGCATTTAGAAAACATACTTCATTGTTTGAAACCTGAATGTTTTATTTCCTATTAGGAGGCATGTCTTACCTTGCTTCAAAGTTGCCTATAGTCAAAATCTGACCATGGAAACATGGAGGTAATTATTTTAAAAAGACTTCATAGGCGGTTTGTGATTTTCAAGTTTGGGTAAGCTTACAAATTTATCCTACAATTTCTACTGTTCTGTGACAGTTATGACTTTCATATGCACATTTTCATGGAATGGTTTAATTTAAATTATAATGTTTCCATTTATCAAAATAATTCACGTGCTTAAATCATACAAATCTGAAATAAAATAATAAAAACTAAAAAGTTAAAAGTCAACTAATGTGAGATCACCAGCCATTGAAACAATCCACAGCAATATTTTTAAGGAAGCTAATGATCCTCGATTCTTCTTATTTCTGTATAGACTGGAGTAATTATATCATTTTGGAAAATGTATTTCCAATGACTTCCCTATTGGACCCACCACTATGCCATTTCTCTCCTGTTCTATTGGCTTTCATATAAACGTAATTGAATTGTCCAGAAGCCAAAGGCATTCTAGTCATATTAGCAAACCATCCTAGTTGTTGTATCTTTAGATTCCCCCTAAGTTTCTAACAGAGATATTTGTCTGTCACATATGCAATCACTATCAGGTGCACTGTTTAGAATGGTGTTTTCCCCATGAATTGCATTTTACCAAATGTTTAAAAATAATGTTTTATTGGCTGCTTCATTACATAAGTTGCATGTCCTATTAAGATGCATTACCATAATCTAAATGTGACTGTCATTCTGAGCAACATGGACACCCTAATGGGTTATGCACCCAATGCATATTGGTCCGGTATATTTCTTAAATGGCCGGTAAATTTAAATCTTTCCGGTCACATTCTCCGGCGCCACATTTTCCTAACAGAAACCCTGATTGTCTTACATACACACACAGATGAAATGCTGTTTCAGCCAATCAGCCTCCAGGACCCAAATGACCCGGTTTATAATGGCCAACATACCACACCACCTCTGGCCTTATTGGTTAAATATATCATAGCTTGCTATATATACACAATTCCTGGCTGTACAATAACTTTCCAACTTGGATAACAAAACTATTGATTAACGATTTGATTGAATGTAGTGTTGCTGTATATACCTGGTCGTTCAGGAAGAGGTCTACGAAGCCGGGGATGCTCTTGGCAAACTCAGTGAGCTCCCTGACCGTCTCCACCGTGGTGCACTGGCAGCGGTAGAACACGTGTACCCCTATCTCCTTGTTGGGGGTCGTGCCGTTGATCAGCTGTTTCCACACCAGCCCGTTCTCAGCCTGGCACAAGGAGTCCATGTCGTGAATCACAAAGGGCTGCAGAGAGGGGAGAGAGAAGTTATTTAGTTAAGAAATAGAAGTATAATAACAGTAACAGACTTTTCACAGGAAATTGCATTCTGCCTGTGCCTGGTTTAGGAAGAAACAGTGTTTGCATACAACGGTGACACTGACATTTTGGCCTCTTCCCCTGTCATTCCAGTCTCAGACACAACAGTGATAAGGCCTTGAGACAACTAGGATTTTTACCACAAGTTTATACACAGCTGCTAGACAACCAACACTACTGGAGAGCTAGACAGTGTGAGAAGAAGTGAAGTTTTAGGGCAGCTGTGCACCTCGGTGCTCCTGTGCCTCAGACTGCCATTCTAGAGTATAGGCTACATGCCTGTTGCTTCAATTAGTGTTGATTGAAATTACAGAATCAAAAAGGCCATGGACACAATTGAAGTGCATGGAAATGACTTAAGATATCATTTTTGAAAAAAGTATTATTGTTTGATGAAACATTGAATTTGGCCTTACTGCTATCAGCCCATAGAAATGCATGGAATAACAGCTTAATTTATGAAGTCCCTTCAAAAATATAAGATAAAAAAATTATAATCTTGATCTTTTTTATAACTCCTTATTTTAGGCACTAAACTATGAAACCAAGATTGAACTCTTTGGCCTGAATGCCAAGAGGGGATGTTTTTCAGCAGCAGGGACTGGGAGACTAGTCAGAATCGAGGGAAAGATGAACCTAGCAAAGTACAGAGATCCTTGATGAAAACCTGCTCCAGAGCACTCAGGACCTCAGACTGTGGCAAAGGTTCACCTTCCAACAGGACAACGACCCTAAGCACACAGTCAAGACAAGATAGTAGTGGCTTCAGGACAAATCAAATCAAATGTATTTATATAGCCCTTCGTACATCAGCTGATATCTCAAAGTGCTGTACAGAAACCCAGCCTAAAACCCCAAAGTCTCTGAATGTCCTTGAGTGGCACAGTCAGAGCCCAGACTTGAACCCGATCGAACATCTCTGAAAAGACCTGAAAATAGCGACGATCCCCATCCAACATGACAGCGCTTGAGAGGATCTACAGAGAAGAATGGGAGAAACTCCCCAAATACAGGTGTGCCAAGCTTTTAGCATCATACCCAAGAATACTTGAGGCTGTAATCACTGTCAAAGGGACTTCAACAAAGTACTGAGCAAAGGGTCTGAATACTTATGTAAATGTCATATCAGTTTTTTATAAATTTGCAAAAATCTATAAAAACCTGTTTTTGCATTGCCATTATGGGGTATTGTGTGTAGATTGATGAGGGGAAAAAACAACTTAATTCGGTTTAGAATAAGGCTGTAACGTAACAAAATGTGGAAAAAGTCAAGTGGTCTGAATACTTTCTGAAGGCACTGTACTTCCATGAATCTTTCCATTCAGACTAGTCTTGTAAGGCATCCAAAAGCAAAACAACCAACATGTTCATGAGACACTTGCCTTTCCACAAAGGGGTCATATTAGTGTGTAGCTCAAACGGTTCAGACAGAAGTTGGCAGATCGGATGTATCAACTTCAGATCAATTCCGCAAGGCTTATGGGGGCCGTAAAGCAAAAACGGAGAACACCATCGTGTTCATGGGAGCGTTCAGACGCTACAGACATTTTTGTGAGAACACAGATTTTTGGGATGTCTCATGGTCTGAAAAACACAGCTCAAGCTTCGCCACCTTTCACCGTAGATGCAGAAGGCGACATAGGCGGATACAGTGGGATGAGACGCAGCCCATGCAAAAACAGTTCTCTAAATTAAATTGACAGATTTTTATGGAGATTTTTTAAAATTATACTAATTAAATTCCTGCATACTGACATCGACTCTGGAGGTCAATACAGATGAAAATCGGAGCTGGTCTAAGGGTAACATATGTTTTATAGTCAGCATGAGGAATATGTATACACAGTACTGGGCTACAGATGGTGTTAAAGTATTCTGTGTCTGTACTGTATGAAGCTGGAACTGAAGTTAATATATAAAATGTATAATATTTACATATAGAAAGAGTATGGAGCTGGTGTTAAAGTATTATATGTATAGTGAACAAAAATATAGACGCAAGTGTTGGTCCCATGTTTCATGAGCTGAAATAAAATTTAATAAGCTTCTTTCTCTCAAATTTTGTGCCCAAATTTGTTTACATCCCTGTTAATGAGCATTTCTCCTTTTCCAAGATAATCCATCCACCTTGTGCTGGGGACAATAAAAGGCAACTCTAAAATGTGCAGTTTTGTCACACAACACAATGCCACAAATGTCTCCAGTTTTGAGGGAGATTGCAATCAGCAATGCTGACTTTTGTGGGGAAAAAACAATTCTGATTGGCCCACTCATGTGAAATCCATAGATTAGGGCCTAATGAATTGACTTCAATTGACTGATTTCCATGAACTGGAACTCATTCAAATTGTTGCGTTTATATTTTTGTTCAGTATATTTCATTTACATATGGATACGCTACTGGGCTGGAGCTGGTCTTGCCGGTGAGGATGCTGCGAGCCTTCTTCTTGGTCATGTTGAGGTTCTTCAGATAGGCGTTGTTGACCCGCTTGGCCAGGGATTTGAGATCTGAGCCATTAGGGTTGGTGGTCGGGGCTTTCTCTCCCGCCAGGAGGCCCGCCACTAGCTTCCTCTTCTCTGCCTCCGGCATACGGCCATACCGGATCGCTGGGAACAAGCAGGAAAACTTATTTTAGTCTGCATCCATAAACTGGGAATACTCACAAATACTCACTGATGGGGTACTTTCTCCAGTAAACATGTGAGAATAGGAGGAAGGTGGTTGTGTCTCACCGTCATGGGACATGCCCAGCAGCAGGCACTTCTGGAAGCGACAGTACTGGCACTTGTTTCTGCTCTTCTTCTGGATCTTACAGCTGCGCTCACAGCGCTCATAGTCCAGCTTCATACGGATGGTCCGCCGGAAAAACCCCTGAGAGAAACCGAGTCAGTGGGTGGGGGGGGGGGGGGGGGGGGGTTTATTAGGTAAAAAGAGCAGTAGACTTTGCAGTTTATAAATTATGCAAAGAGCTGCTCCAATACATTTTACGTAACACATTCTGGGAGCCTCCTGGGATCTTCCCATCCCTTCAATCCCTGCTTCCTCACCTTGCAACCCTCACAGGCGTGTACTCCGTAGTGGAACCCTGAGGCCTTGTCTCCACAGATACGACATTCCACATTGATCAAGGCCCCCGTCCCATCCTCTCGACCCAGGAGGAGTTGGTCCGACAGTGATGGAGACGATGTCTGGGACAGATCTGGAGAAAGATAGACAAGGGAAGGTTCTGTTATTCTTGGGCCCTGAATCCCTGACTGACTTTACCTAGGGACAGGAGTTTCTCCTGATCACATTACCAGACAAGGAACATCTCCTCATCATATAAATGTACTTGTATTATATTTGGGATTACTGAACAGTTCAATTACTCATATAGTTAGCAATCCACATGGAAAATTGTGTAATATGAAAGCATTTCTCTGTAATACTGGAGTGACTGTAAAGAGATGGAAGTGAGATAAGGATGACACTGGAGTCAGACTAAAAAATGTGAAGTTAATGTTGGTGCCACCACAGTATATTTATGGCTTTGCGTGTATCACTGGGCTATGTGTACATTTACCAACACTCCCTCAACAATGTTATGTATACGTGCAGTGATTAAAGTACTTAAGTAAAAATACCTTAAAGTACTATTTCAGTAGTTTTTTGGGGTATCTGTACTTTACTATTGATATTTTTATTTCACTATATTTTTATTTTACTCCATACTTTTTCCCTGACACCCAAAAGTACTCATTACATTTTGGATGCTTAGCAGGACAGAAATGTTTTCTAATTCACACACTTATCAAGAGAACATCCCTGGTCACCCCTACTGCCTCTGATCTGGCAGACTCACTAAGCACAAATGATTAGTTTGTAAATGATGTCTGAGTGTTTGTGCAAGCCTCTGGCTATCCGTAAATTAAAATACATGTAAAAAACAAGAGAATGGTGCCGTCTTGTTAGCTTTATATAATGCATTTTTAAATATTATATACTTTTACTTTTGATTGTTAAGTATATTTCAGCAATTACATTTACTTTTGATACTTAACTGTATTTAAAACCAAATACTTTTATGCTTTTACTCAAGTAGTATTTTACTGGGTGACTTTCACTTTTACTAGAGTCATTTTCTATGAAGGTATCTTTACTTTTACTCAAGTATGACAATTGGGTACTTTTTCCACCACTTGTGTGCAATGGGAGCTTGGCGTGGGTGCACTTGCACGCATGTTTATGTGCATGTTTCTACTTCCTTTGATCTGGCGGACTAACTAAACAAATACTTTGCTTATAAATAATGTCAGTGTGGCCCTGGCTACTTTTCATACTTAAGTATATTTAAAACAAAATACTTAGACTTTTAATCTAGTATTTTACTGGGTGACTCACCTTAATAGAAAATGACTCGAGTAAAAGTATCTTAACTTGTACTCAAGTATGACAATTGAGTACTTTCTCAACCACTGTGTAAATGTGTATGTGTCAAGGATCTGCCCAGTGCTGGTGAGTTCCAGCCTGCTCCCTCCCCGAGGTGTAATCTCTGCCGCTGCCTGCCAAAGGGTTCTCCCAGTGGAGCCCAGGAGCTATGCTAGAAATGCCAGGGGTAGGAGACACCATAGAATAACACCGGCTAAGAGGGACAATCCGATTAAAGTGGCATTCCATTCCAACCGTGTGTTCTGTTCTATCCGTTCTGTTGCTAGGGGGATTTCTCCAACACCCTGTTTAAAACTAGAATAGCAAGGAGGGACATTACGTTATAAGGCAACGTTCCATTTCAGAATTTGGAACCAAGTGCCTTCTGTTCTATCCACTCTGCTACACACAATAGAAACAGAATGGAGTAGAAGGGACAATCCACTTCAATGCAATGTTCCACTTGAGAATTTAGGACCACGTTACGGGTGTTCTATTCTATCCATTTAATTCTAGGCTTAACCTGATGGCAGGGCTACGTTGCTAGGCTAGGCCAGGCCAAGATGAAAACATGGGAAACCCAGCACAGCAGGGCAGGTCGGGCAGCAGAGAGCCACACAGAGAGCGAGAGAGAGAAGGAAGAGGGTCTGAGCTCCGCTGTGTGGAGCCGAGGCACCTGAGGAGAAGTAACTCCCCCAGAATGAGGACAGACTGACAGACGAGGGGGTTCTCAATGCCTCATGCATGACCACTTTCCTCTCTCTAAGAGCCTCTTTCCCAATTCATCTTTCCTCTATTCCTTGCATCTTATTTCCTTGCCTCCTTCTCAAAAAACATTGGAGAAGAGGGTCAGTGGGGAAAGACCTTAAGTCTTCTCCTATATGGCTGAGAAGGAGGCGAGGAGAGAAGATGTTAGGAAAGATTCATTGAGAAAGCGCCATAGCGTGCATCAATCAAATCTATTTATAAAGCCCTTCTTATAAAGCTCTTCTCAGCTGATGTCAAAGTGCTGTACAGAAACCCAGCCTAAAACCACAAACAGCAAGCAATGCAGGTGTAGAAGCACCCGTATTAGTCCAACACTAGGTTTTAATGACAAGGAATTCAGTGAACTTGCTTTTCTATTCGCATAACGTAAACTCTGCTTAAACATGAAGCACCTCACTGCCACCTTAATGTGCCTCCTTGGGGTAAACTATCAAACTCAAACACTGAGTAGATATGTAGTTGTTTTCCATCTCCAGTATTTTTACCGTCAGTACGTAAACTGCCTGTTGTCCAGCGCCTGAGAAGAGTGGTATTATTAATACGTTTCAGTGGCATAGTTGCATGACAAGAGTGTAGTCGTTTCGAGGGAAACACTAGATGTTACTTGTCTGTAGAGATACTGTTTACTTGAAACCCTAATAGTGTGTAGTGTAGTCTGACTCATTCTCAATGTTTTTACGAAAAAGAAAAAAAACTTCAGAGACCTCAACTGACCTGACCGCCGCACTAGACCACAGCCTAACACATTAGTTCCTTTGAGAAGGTGCCATCTCCCACCTGCCAAGACAAACACACACAGCTCGACTGACCAGACTGGAACATTTAGGTTGGCAGAGCTTGGAGAGAGGAGGCCAAATATGACCAGATTGTAGGAAATAGAGAAGTATCCTATACGGGAGAATAAAGGACAGTATGTCTACATGGTCCTGTAGAGAACAAGGTTTCTCATTCCATTACTCCCAGACCTCCACCTAGTTCTGTTGCACTACCTCATAGAATGTCTCCTATTGATTTTAATAGGACACCATGGAGGATGTCTCGGGAGCCACTGGTGGAGGAAACCGTGAGAGTAGTGTCCTCTTGGTACAGTAGCTATTTGGTCTGACTGTGGTTGGTGTAAATGCTCTGAGGGAGAGCAGCTCAGCGTTAACACCACCAGAGGCCTTTACCGGGACACATTGAACTTCTCCATGTACTGAGGGTGTGTGTAAGTTGGTGAGGGTGTGCATGCGTGTGTGAGTGAGTATGCACGCATGAATGGCGGTGTGTGTGTGTGTGTGTGTGTGTGTAAGTCGACTGGAGATAACGGTCTCTCGTTCGTAAAACACAAACAGAGAGGCAGTGCTCCATATCAAAGGGTGTCTGTATCTGGAGAAGTCAATGGGCCTCTCGAGGACACAGGGCTAACCATTCTCAAAAGCCATTTGTGGGATGAGATCTAGGCCTGCAAATTAAGTTAAAGGCTAATTGCTGACTATTTGTTTACAAGGTACTAGTGCTGTCACCGACTAAAGAAATCTCGGATGACCGAAAGTCCTCTGTTTGTTCGACCAATTGATTGTATGTGGACACCTGCTCATAGAACATCTAATTCCAAAATCACGAGCATTAATATAGAGTTGGTCCCCGCTTTGCTGCTATAACAGCCTCCACTCTTGCGGGAAGGCTTTCTACTAGATGTTGGAACATTGCTGCGGGTCAGGGCTCTGAGCAGGACAGTCAAGTTCTTCCACACTGATCTCAATGAAACATGTCTGTATGGACCTCGCTTTGAACGAGGGCATTGTCATGCTGAAACAGGAAAGGGCCTTCCTCAAACTGTTGCCCCAAAGTTGGAAGTACAGAATCATCTAGAATGTTGTTGTATGCTGTTAAGGTTTGCCTTCACTAGAACTAAGGGGCCTAGCCCGAACGATGAAAAACAGCCCCAGACCATTATTCCTCCTCCAACAAACTTTACAGTTGGCAGTGTGTACTGTGGAGGGTAGCGTCCTCCTAGCATCCGCCTGCCCAGTGACGCGAGCCTACCAGATGAGCTAAATGCCTTTTCAGGTCAACATTCACAAAGCTGCGGGGCCAGATGGAATACCAGGAAGTGTACTCAAAGCATGCGCAGACCAACTGGCAAGGGTCTTGTCGGGTTCACCTAGGGGTCATGAAAAGTGTTGTACCAAAATGTTTGCTGTAATATAATAATTTCTCTCTCTCTCTGCAGGGGAGTGTGGGAGATAAGAGACTACTCAGCCATTCCACAATAAATCAACTCTGGGGAGGGGACATTTAATGCCTAGCTTTTAGATAAACACTGAAACTCTATGTTTGTATAGCTATGGATGCAGGGTTTTGGTCTCAGGAGTAAAAAGGTCATGAGTAGTCAGTGACATCACTAAGGTGGGAATTCGGTTTAATAAAACAACTTGAGACCTTTTGTTTGATGCAGAACTTACTCAGCAACATTCATGCTATGTTCCTGTTTTGTCAACTTCTGTCTGCAATTGTATTAATAAAGGTTTTTGAATTATTTAATTAAAGATATTGTCATAATGCTAATTTCACCAATGAGTAACTGATTGATAAGGAAATAAGGAAAAGAACCCTAACAGTCTTCACTGACATTGTCAACCTCTCCCTGACCAAGTCTGTAATACCTACATGTTTCAAGCAGACCAACATAGTCCCAGTGCCCAAGGAAGCAAAGGTAACTTGCTTAAATGATTACCACCCTGTAGCACTCACGTCGGTAGCCATGAAGCGCTTTGAAAGGCTGGTTATAACTCACATCAACAGCATCCACCCAGACACCCTAGACCCACGCCAATTCGCATACCACCCCAACAGATCCACAGATGACGCAATATCAATCGCACTCCACACTGCCCTTCCCCACCTGGACAAAAGGAACACCTATGGGAGAATGCTGTTCATTGACTACAGCTCAGCATTCAACACAAAGCTCATCTGCTAAGGACCCTGGGACTAAACACCTCCCTCTGCAACTGGATCCTTGACTTCCAGACAGGCCGCCCCCAGGTGGTAACGGTAGGCAAAAACATATCTGCCATGCTGATCATCAACACTGGGGCCCCTCAGGGGTAGGTACTTAGTCCCCTCCTGTACTCCCCTTGTTCACCCACGACTGCGTGGCCAAACACGACTCCAACACCATCATTAAGTTTGCTGACGACAACAGTGGTAGGCCTGATTAACGACAACGATGAGACAGCCTATAGGGAGGAGGTCAACAACAACCTCTCCCTCAATGTGAGCAAGACAAAGGAGCAGATCGTGGACTACAGGAAAAAGCCGGGCCGAACAGGCCCCCATTAACATCGACGGGCTGTAGTGGAGCGGGTCGAGAGTATCAAGTTCCTTGGTGTCCACATCACCAACAAAACATCATGGCCCAAACACACCAAGATAGTCGTGAAGAGGGTATGACAACACCTTTTCCCCCTCAGGAGACTGAAAAGGGTTAGTATGGGTCCCCAGATCCTCAAAAAGGTATACAGCTGCACCAGCAAGAGCATCGGTTGCATCACCGCCTGGACTGGTAACTGCTCGGCATCTCACCGTAAGGCGCTACAGAGGGTAATGCGTACAGCCCAGTACATCACTGTGGCCAAGCTTCCTGCCATTCATAAACTATATACTAGGCAGTGTCAGAGGAAAGCACAAAAAATTGTCAAAGACTCTAGTCACCCAAGTCATACTGTTTTTTTCTGATAGTGCACAGCAAGTGGTATCAGAGCGCCAAGTCTAGGACCAAAAGGCTCCTTAACAACTTCTAGCCCCAAGCCATAAGACTGCTGAACAATTAATCAAATGGCCACCGGACTATTTACATTGACACCCCCTCCCCTCCATTTGTATTGTACACTGCTGCTACTCATTGTTTATTATCTATGCATAGTCACTTCACCCCTACCTACATGTTTAAAAGAGCTCGACTAACCTGTACCCCCACACATTGACTCAGTACCGGTACACCCTGTATATAGCCTCATTATTGTGTTATTTTTTACTTTAGGTTTATTTGGTTTATTATTCTCTTTCTTGAACTGCACTGTTGGTTAAGGGTTTGTAAGTAAGCATTTCACAGTAATATCTACACGTTGTATTCGGCGCATGTGACAAATAAAGTTAGATTTGAAACCCAGATTCGTCTGTCAGACTGCCAGATGGTAAAACGCCATTTATCACTCCAAAGAATGAATTTCCACTGCTCCAGAGTCCAATAGCGGCAAGCTTTACACCACTTCAGCTGACGCTTGGCATTGTGCATGGCGATCTTAGGTTTGTGTGCGCCTGCTTGGCCATGGAAACCCATTTCATGAAGCTCCCGGCAAACAGTTATTGTGCTGACGTTGCTTCCTGAGGCAGTTTGGAACTCGTAGTGAGTGTTGCAACCGAGGACAGACAATGTTTTATGCGCTACATGCTTCAGCACTCGACGGCCCCGTTCTGTGAGGCCTACCACTTCACAGCTGAGCCGTTGTTGCTCCTAGACGTTTCCACTTCACAATAACGCCACTTACAGTTGTCAGGGGCAGCTCTAGCAGGGAAGGAATTTGATGAACTGACTTGACGATTTTATACACTTGTCAGAAACGAGTGTGGCTGAAATAGCCGAATCCACTCATTTGAAGGCGTGTCCACATAGTTCTGGCCATGTAGTGTATGTAATGGGTAATAGATAGACACTAACAATCAAACAAACAATTCACACAATGACGTTATGGAACATAAATGTGCACAAATTGTCAGTGGTGGAAAAAGTACTGAATTTTCATACTTGAGTAAAAGATACCTTAATAGAAAATGACTCAAGTAAAAGTCACGCAGTAAAATACTACTTGAGTAAAAGTCGAAAAGTATTTGGTTTTAAAAATACTTCAAATTAAGTATCAAAAGTAAATGGAATTTCTAAAATGTAAGTAAAAGTATTAATAATTTCAAATTCCTTACATCAAGCAAACCAGACAGCACAATTGTACTTTCTTTTTTTATTTGACGTGTAGCCACTCCAACACATAATTTACAAACAAAGCATTTGTGTTTAATGACAAACAATGCATTTGTGTTTAGTAAGTCTGCCAGATCAGAGGCAGTAGGGATGACCAGGGACATTGTCTTGATAAGTGAGTGAATTGGACCATTTTCCTGTCCTGGTAAGCATTCAAAATGTAATGAGTACTTTTGGGTGTCAGGGAAAACATATGGAGTAAACATTACATTATTTTCTTTAGGAATATAGTGAAGTAGAAGTAAAAGTTGTCAAATATAAAATTAAAAGTACTTTAAAGTATTTTGGGGTGGCAGGGTAGCCTAGTGGCTAGTAACTGAAAGGCAAGTTCAGATCCCCAAGCTGACAAGGTACAAATCTGTAGTTCTGCCCCTGAACAGGCAGTTAACCCACTGTTCCTAGGCAGTCATTGAAAATAAGAATTTGTTCTTAACTGACTTGCCTAGTTAAATAAAGATTTTTAAAAATATATATATAATAAAATAGTCTTATAATTCCTATAATAACTACAACCTATAACTTCTTACCTGGGAATATTGAAGACTCATGTTAAAAGGAACCACCAGCTTTCATGTTCTCATGTTCTGAGCAAGGAACTTAAACGTTAGGTGTTTTTACATGGCACATATTGCACTTGTACTTTCTTCTCCAACACTTTGTTTTTGCATTATTTAAACCAAATTGAACATGTTTAATTATTTATTTGAGTCTAAATTGATTTTATTGATGTATTATATTAAGTTAAAATAAGTGTTCATTCAGTATTGTTGTAATTGTCATTATTACCAAAAAATACATTTTTTATTTATTTTTAAAATCGGACGATTAAATGGGTATCAGCTTTTTTTTGGGTCCTCCATTAAATCGGTATCGGCGTTGAAAAATCATAAATTGGTCGACCTCTACTAGATTGGAACACAGAGTTCTCTCAAGTCAACGAGGGGACTGGGTTATAGGCGCTATGTCTAAAGGTAAACATCACAGGGACTTTACTTTGTGAGAATAAATAGAGTAAAAGGTGATGCTGTGTTTATGCTACAGGAACAACCACAATCAAAACAGATGTAGCACACAAGGTGGGCCACATCTCACCAATCATCAACAATTTTTTCTGTCTATTTGAGTATTTTCAAATAATGTGGCCTGAATCAACTACTTCTATTGGAAGTAGGGCTGGCACAAATACTGTATAAATACCATATAAAACACACCAAAAACATCACAACCGTTTGTTGTTGTGTGGAACGACCAGCTAACTGAAGATGGAAGGACCTGGCATTTGCACGCTTGAGTCCGTTTCAGCAGTAACATGGACTCTTTAGAATGTGATGGAACTTTGTTGCTCCTCGCGGAAACAAGCAAGGTGTTGTAGTAAACAAGCCTGGGCAACACCTCCCCTCCCTGCAGCAGCAGCAGCAGCAGCAGCACATGCAGTCAGGAGCAGAGGAGAAGGGGAACTGTGAATCTAAAAAATAATAATAATTTAAAAAACATTCCGACGATTATAACGGTGACTGTGGTCATGCGGCTGGCCAATAACCGTAATACAACATTCCAGGAGCGTCACAGCCCTAATTGGAAGTATTTGAAAGTATTTAAATAATTTCCTATAAATAGCCTACTATTCTAAAGTATTTTCAAATACATATTTCAAATATTATTTTCAAATACCATGGAGATGGGAGTGTATTTGAGTAAGTGTATTTTTGTATTTTCAAATACATGCCAATATTCAAATAATAAATATCTGAATACTTTCTATGAAATGTGTGTGAAAGTCATTGAGAAACTTGAAATAATATTTGAACCTTGTGAGTGTGTGTGTCTCACCTGTGCAGCTACTGGAGAGGGCAGGGCTGTCCGTATTGGAGGTGCTGTGGCTGTTACTACTCCCCTTCTCCTGCTGATCCTCTTGCTCCTGCTGCACAACCTCTTCGTCATGAGACTTCATGTCCCAGGAGCCAAGGCCCTCCTCCCTCTCAGGTGACACCTCTGCTCCTCGCGCACCCTCCTTCTTCCCCCCTCTCTCTCTCAGCCCCTTCGACAGCAGGGATGGTTTCAGCCCCTCCAAGGAGGACTCCAGCCCCATCACTCCGTCCGAGGTGTACTCCCCATGTGGGGAGGTGGTCCCGTTCTGGCAGACTCCCCCTTTCCTTACCAAAACCCCGACACGCCGCCTCCGATCCCGTCGAGGGGCTTTTCTTTTGACCGGCGCTAAGACGGCGGCCCTGGTGCCCTCCATGGTGCTGCGTAGCTTCTCCCCTGACTCTCAGCCGCCCTCGGTCATGGCAACACCATCGCCGCCCTGCTGGGGAGGAGGGGAACAGCCAGTTAGTACAGATCTTTTACAGAGGAATTATTTATTCCCAAATCGGTAGTGTGTCATGAGGATAGGGTTGCAGCCAATCAGAGCTGCTATCACAGAATACAGTGACTGTTCAATCTAAATGTCTTTTACAAAGTTAGACATCCAATCAGATCCATGAAACACTTCTTCCCAGTTAAAACAACACATTGAGAGACAATGAAAGGCTTGAACATGGAACCGGCAGTCTCTTCTGGAAACACTTGTAATAACAGAGACTTTGATCTGGTCTCATTCAACAGATCCCTCTGCAGCTGAGCAAGCCTTAACCAGCACCCCTCCAACCCAGAGAGACAGAAACAGCCTCCCCATAGAAACATAGCATATGGGCCAGGTTAGAGGTTTATGATGCAGGCCTGGAGTTATTTTGTTGCTGAGGAGAGCCAGCTGTTAAGAAATTAATCTAAATCACTGAAATTCTATCAACTAATCACTAACAGAGAGAAGATAGAAAAAGGGAGAGATAAAAAGAGTAGCGAGAGAAACAATAAGCTAACCCATTGGCATTAATGTGTAGGCCTTGTTGTTCAGAGAGAAACACATGCACACATAGTGAGTGGGCTAGCCTCCAAGCCCCAGCACATGTGAGCACTGGGGCAGGCAAGGCTGGTGTTTTTCAACAGACTCTTGTTGTTGGGACGGGAGAGCCCTGAGCTGAAGACGCTCTCGGTTTGTGTGTGTGTGTAGGGACGCTCTGCGGATCAGCTAGCACCACTGACCTTTTCCCACATTCCGTACTTCCTGCTGAACAGCCATGGACTTTCCCCCACTGGCCTTGGGTCGCTGTTCATGTGGGTGAGTGAGTGTGTGTGTGCATTTGCCAAGTGGAAATAGGGTTCATATGAACAGAACAATTTTCTAACAGAAATGGGATGTGCCTTTTGCAGTTCATCGATGTGCCATTCTGGTCATGCGCGCCGCGACCGATGTACCTGGTTCGTTAGTTAAGCTAGCCACTTGCCAGTAACTCCTCCAGTATGTGTTGACGTAATTTCATAGGATTTGATTTTGTTTACCATTAAATAACCTGCATTGATCAGTTATACAGTTTAAAGCCGTTAAGTTAAAATAAGAAAGATTCCACGTGAATTCACAATGTAGATGGTCTACATTGCGCTTCCTGCAGAGAGAGAAATGTTTTATCATTTATGCAGCTGGTGCTCTTGCTTTCCATGAGAGTGGCGCATGTAGCTTGTTGTCATCCAATCACAAGTCATCAAACATGCAATATTATTAGGAGATAGTGCCTTCAGAAAGTATTCATACCCCTTGACACATTTTGTTGCATTACATTTGTTGCATTACAGCCTGAATGCAGCAGTTAAAAGCGCTGGGCCAGTAACCGAAAGGTTGCTGGTTTGAATCACCCCCAACAACAACAACTGTTACCCTTTTGCACATGGTGTGGATGTCGATTAAGGCAGCCCCCCCCGCACCGCTCTGATTCAGAGGCGTTCGGTTAAACGGGGTAGACATTTCAGTTGAATGCATTCAGTTGTGCGACTGACTACAGTTGAAGGCGGAAGTTTACATACACTTAGGTTGGAGTCATTAAAACCTGTTTTTCAACCCCTCCACAAATGTATTGTTAACAAACTATAGTTTTGGCAAGTGGAATAGGACATCTACTTTGTGCATGACACAAGTCAATTTTACAACAATTGTTTACAGGCAGATTTAACTTATAATTCACTGTATCACAATTCCAGTGGGTTAGAAGTTTACATACACCAAGTTGACTGTGCTTTAAACAGCTTCGGAAAATTCCAGAAATTGATGTCATGGCTTTAGAAGCTTCTGATAGGCTAATTGACACCATTTGAGTCAATTGGAGGTGTACATGTGGATGTATTTCAAGGCCTACCTTCAAACTCAGTGCCTCTTTGCTTGACATCATGGGAAAATCTAAAGAAATCAGCCAAGATCTCAGAAAAACAATTGTAGATCTCCACAAGTCTGGTTCATCCTTGGGAGCAATTTCCAAACGCCTGAAGGTACCACGTTCAACTGTACAAACAATAGTACGCAAGTATGGGACCACGCAGCCATCATACCACTCAGGAAGGAGACATGTTCTGAGCCAGGTTTGCAACTGCACATGGGGACAAAGATCATACTCTTTGGAGAAATGTCCTCTGATCTGATGAAACAAAAATATAACTATTTTGCCATAATGACCATCGTTATGTTTGGAGGAAAAATGGGGATGCTTGCAAGCCGAAGAACACCATCCCAATTGTGAAGCACAGGGGTGGCAGTTTCATGTTGTGGGGGTGCTTTGCTGCAGGAGGAACTGGTGCACTTCACAAAATGGATGGCCTAATGAGGCAGGAAAATTATGCGGATATGTGGAAGCAACATCAAGACATTAGTCAGGAATTTAAAGCTTGGTCGCAAATGGGTCTTCCAAAAGGACAATGCCCCAAACATACTTCCAAAGTTGTGGCAAAATGGCTTAAGGACAATAAAGTCAAAGTATTGGAGTGGCCATCACAAAGCCATGACCTCAATCCTATAGAGCATTTCTGGGCAGAACTGAAAAAGGGTGTGCGAGCAAGGAGGCCTACAAATCTGAATCAGTTACACCAGCTCTGTAGGGGGAATGGGCCAAAATTAACCCAACTTATTGTGGGAAGCTTGTGGAAGGCTACCCAAAACACTTGACCCAAGTTACACAATTTAAAGGCAATGCTACCAAATACTAATTGAGTGTATGTAAACTTGAAATAAATAAAATATGAAATAAAATCACTCTACTATTATTCTGACATTCTTAAAATAAAGTGGTGATCCTAACTGACCTAAGGTAATTTTTACTAGGATTAAATGTCAGGAATTGTGAAAAAAATAGTTTAAAATGTATTTGGCTAAGGTGTATGTAAACTGCCGACATCAACTGTAGGTATCACCTTTCCCACAAAATGACAAAGTGAAAACATGTTTTTAAAAATGTTTGCTAAATTGAAAATTAAAACAGAAATATATTATTTACGTAAGTATTCACACCCCTGAGTCAATACATGTTAGAATCAATTATTTATTTATTTTTTATTCTTCAAGCTTTATCAAGTTGATTGTTGATCATCGATAGACAACCATTTTAAAGTCTTGCCATAGATTTTCAAGCCGATTTAAGTCTAAACTAACTCGGCCACTCAGGAACATTCAATGTCATCTTGGTAATATTCGTCCTTGTGTTTTAAGTCATTGTGTTGGTGAAAGGTGAATTTGTCCTCGAGTGTCAGTTGGAAAGCAGACTGAACCAGGTTTCCTCTAGGATTTTGCCTGTACTTAAGTTCATTAAATTTTTTCATGGCGATGACTAGCATACCCATAACATGATGCAGCCACCACCATGCTTGAGGAAACCAAGCAGCATCGACAGAGGATGGTCACGTCGCATTCTTAGAAAAATAAAATACTGCATAGTTTCCTATGTATTATTTCTTACATTGTTACCCCAGGAAATCATAAGTCTTATTACATACAGCCGGGAAGAACTATTGGATATAAGAGCAACGTCAACTTTACCAACATTACAACCAGGAATACGACTTTCCCGAAGCGGATCCTCTGTTTGGACCACCACCCGGGACAATGGATTTAATCCCAGTAGCCGACCCAAAACAAAGGCGCCGCAGAAGGGGCAGACGGAGCACATCTCTCATGAGTATACTACTCGCCAATGTCCAGTCTCTTGACAACAAGGTAGACCAGATTCGAGCAAGGGTTGCCTTCCAGAGAGACGTCAGAGATTGTAACATTCTCTGTATCACGGAAACATGGCTCACTCAGGATATGTTATCAGAGTCGGTACAGCCACCCGGTTTCTTCACGCATCGCACCAACAGAAACAAACATCTCTCTAGTAAGAAGAAGGACGGGGGTGTATGCCTTATGATTAATGATTTGTGGTGTAATCATAACAACATACAGGAACTCAAGTCCTTTTGGTCACCTGACCAAGAATTCCTTACAATCAAATGCCGACAACATTATCTACCAAGAGAATTCTCTTCAATTGTAAATCACAGCAGTGTATATCCCCCCCAAGCAGACATCTCAACGGCCCTGAAAGAACTTCACTGGACTCTATGTAAACTGGAAACCATATATCCTGAGGCTGCATTTATTGTTTAAACAAAGCTAATCTGAAAACAAGGCTCCCTAACTTCCACAATGCATACAAAGCCCTCCCCCTGCCCTCCTTTCGGAAAATCTGACCACGACTCCATTTTGTTGCTCCCTGCATATAGACAGAAACTAAAACAGGAAACGCCCGTGCTCAGGTCTGTTCAACGCTGGTCCGACCAATCGGGTGCCACGCTTCAAGATTGCTTTGATCACGTGGATTGGGATATGTTCCGGATAGCCTCAGTGCCCTATACCTGCGCCCAGAGGGGAGAAGTTCAAAGTCCAGGTACAACGGGGGCTTGGGTCTAAAAGGATTTTGTGAGCCTTGCGGAGGGCCCTGACCTTAAAGATCTCATCCAGGCCTTGACTCCAAGTACCTTGCTTGCTGTGGTGAAGATCCTTCTCAGCATATTTCTCTGGCTGACAGTGGAATTGCCAAACCAACAAACAGTTAAACACTCAATGAAAGAATTGTAAAACAGAGTCAGTATAGTACAATTACAATGGACTCTTTTTGTAGATCAGATCTGTACATTAACTCCAAAGAAGCTTATTGTCCAAGAGGACACCTAGATATTTTTATACCTCTGCAATCTCTATATTCTAACCTCTGGTTGATGTTGCAGAGGTAGGTGTTGTATGCTTCCTGAAGTCTATGCACGTCTCTTTGGTCTTATTGGTATTGAGGACCAAGTGTGATTCGTCACACCACTCTACAAAGTCATCTAGGACTGGGCCATGATGCTCCTCGTCATCATGCAACAGGCTGATCAAGGCAGTGTCATCAGCGAACTTAAGGTGTCTGTCAGGATGGGAACTAGTACAACACATCCCTGAGGAGAGCCTTTGTTGGTGTTGCGTTTGTCCGACACGTGGGGGCCCATTTTGACCCGCTGTGACCGTTGGCTCAGGATGTCCAACAACCACAAAACCAGCCCCCCCATCTAAGGAGAAGTCCAGAATGAGTCCCTGTGCCAGAATGTAAGGCTGGCTTGTGTTGAAGGCAGAAGAAAAGTCAACAAACAAAACCCTGACATGGGATTTGGCACCCTCTAGATGTCTGTAGACCATGTTGTGGATGGGTATTTACCAACGTTTCAGCATCACATCCTCAGGGTAATGTCATGAATACTTGAACCAGGTTATGTAGACCAACTGTGCCATTAGTGAAACCAATGACAATAGTGAGGGGTGTGTCATAATGATTAAGTTAATTATAAATTAACTAGCGAAACTGTTAAAAAAATTGTATATGGCATTTTAAATATATTACGCTATTGATATCTTATAGAAACATAATGGAATATTGTACATCATATTAGCATCAACTGCCTGTTCACCCCGCTATCATCCAGAAGGCGAGGTCAGTACAGGTGCATCAAAGCTGGGACCGAGAGACTGAAAAACAGCTTCTATCTCAAGGCCATCAGACTGTTAAACAGCCACCACTAACATTGAGTGGCTGCTGCCAACACACTGACTCAACTCCAGCCACTTTAATAATGGGAATTGATGGGAAATGTAAAATATATCACTAGCCACTTTAAACAATGCTACCTAATATAATGTTTACATACCCTACATTATTCATCTCATATGTATACACTGTACTCTATATCATCTACTGCATCTTTATGTAATACATGTATCACTAGCCACTAACTATGCCACTTTGTTTACATACTCATCTCATATGTATATACTGTACTCGATACCATCTACTGTATCTTGCCTATGCCGCTCTGTACCATCACTTATTCATATATCTTTATGTACATATTCTTTATCCCCTTACACTTGTGTGTATAAGACAGTAGTTTTGGAATTGTTAGTTAGATTACTTGTTGGTTATTACTGCATTGTCGGAACTAGAAGCACAAGCATTTCGCTACACTCGCATTAACATCTGCTAACCATGTGTATGTGACAAATAAAATGTGATTTGATTTGACCATACATTATTGTTTCATTCAAATTCACATAATAATTTCATATTTCCTTTCATATTTGTTACGTAATATTTTGGTTCAACCTTAATGTATAATGAGCATCATTAAGAGGGGGCATATGTGTATGCTAATAAGATGTAGAAAGAAAATATACATTTATAAGACTTGTTTATAAAAGGAAAAATGTGTTCATAAGAAGGGCATGAGATCAAAGTCAATAATCAGACCACTAGGGGTCAATGTTTTTAGAGAGGACATCCTTAGACATGGAGTGGGCGACTTTATTTTGATAGTATGTAACTATCGTCCTAAAATATTTCATGGTTAAATGTGAGGGGGGGAAAAGGTCACTTTCAGTGATCTAAAGGTTAAAAAAGTGACATCTCAAATCATAACAAAACTGTCAAACAATTGGCATGATTTTTAAGGATCTATTACACTATACGTCTGTATGGGTAAGACAGTTTAGGCAGAAAGGTTTGAACTACTTATGTCTGGATAAACAGCCTTCATGACCGACATTAAGTCGCTATTTTGGATCAAATCACATGATGGTACTCATGTGACAGGATGCGACATCACGAAGATGCCTGTGAGATAACCTTTGGTTAAGAAAAGGTTAGAAAGTCTTTCGTAAATCTTTGATAAATTTACATTTCCACTTCCTGTCAGGTGTCAGCCAAAAAATCTGATCATTCGGTGCGACCGCTAAAAACAAAATAAAATGTTAAATTATCTGAAAAGCTTATATTTTATTTCGATACTCAAGATACATACTTAATGTTAAAGTGAAGTGTTCACATGCGTCCATAAGCAGTTGCCTCTAAAACATGTTTGTGAGAAAAGTCATACGGTGTAACCAAAAGGATAATTAGGAGTGACTCTGCAAATTGGCCACAGAAATTCAGGCATTCCACTTTGGGGGGAGTAGACAGCAGGCTACGATCTATACAAGTGTTGTGTACACATCAGAGGAAACCCAGTCCTACGCCACCATATTTGACTCCCTTAGACATGATGAGAGAGCAGTATGGGCTCACCTGGAGCCTGTCCTAAGAGATGTCAAGAACAGAATCCACAAATCACGACATTCCACATGAAGAGTGATGGTCCCGTCACCCAATACAGAAACAAGAAGAACACTCAGCCATATATTTACGAATTCAAACAAATCCCCTGGAACTTCTCTGAAAAGGGTTACGGGAAGGGGGCACCAGATGGTATGGGTGGGGCTGTGACACATTGTGCAGACAAACACATGCAACGGGGGAGGATGTGCAGATTAGCAAGGAGTTATTCGAACTACTCGAAGAGTGGATCGAGCATCAAGTTCTTTTGGATTACAGATGTCACAAAGCACAATGAAGCTGTGCCAAACAACTTTGCTGGAGTCAAAGGAACCATGAAGTTGCACCAGGTCACCTCCACAGTGTCAGGGAAAATAAAACACTGAAGTGTCTTCCTTCTGTAGCAGACCAAACATCTGCAACACCTGTTTCAGTGCTGTGGAAGTGAACTTCAATGAAGAACACCATCAGGAGAACACCATTACTGAGGAACAGCAAGATGAAGCTTTAACCAAGTCAACACTTGCTGAAAATCTAGGCAGTTTTGTCATTGTCAGCTACAAAGACCACCCCTTTGTAGGCCAGGTACTGAAGGTGATTGGGGAGAAAGTGCAGATCACTTGTATGCAGCAGCATGGAGTGAGGAATGTTTTTGTCTGGCCCTATGTGCCAGACATAGCCTTCTACTATGAGAGAGATGTGAAGTCAATGATCAGTGAGCCCAAGCCCTTCAGCGCAAGAGCATCTCGGTTATCTGACACAAACTGGGCTGCTTTCTTGTCACACTAGTTAAACAACATCAAAAACACTGTTCTAAGAATGCAAGTTTGATTGTCAACTTCAATGAGTTTGTGTTACAACTTTTGCTACAAAGTGATAATTTCTTTGTGTTCAATGTTTGAATCCCATGAATTGTTTGCACAATCTTGCTGTTCCTCACCAACTTTAAACATCATCTGAGCAGCTAACCGATCGCTGCAGCTGTACATAGTCCATCTGTAATTAGCCCACCCAATCTACCTCTCTCATCCCCATACTGTTTTTATTTGATTTACTTTTCTGCTCTTTTGCACACCAGTATCTCTACTTGCACATCATCATCTGCTCATTTATCACTCCAGTGTAATCTGCTAAATTGTAATTATTCGCTCCTATCACCTATTTATTGCCTACCTCCACATGCCTTTTGCACACACTGTCTATAGACTTTATTTTTTCTACTGTGTCATTGGCTTGTTTATTGTCTAACTCTGTGTTGTTGTCTGTGTCACACTGCTTTGCTTTATCTTGGCCAGGTCGCAGTTACAAATGAGAACTTGTTCTCAACTAACCTACCTGGTTAAATAAAGGTGAAATAAAAAATTAAACTTAACTCTCAATTTTTATCTTGCAATGTTCTGTAGAAACTTAAATCACATAAATTTATGTTTTAATATTAGGATCAGAAAAACTTGTCCACGCAATGAAAGAAACATTTAACTTTCTCAACATTGTAATGTAGAAAAACACTGTATTTTATATTTTAATGTTTGAAGGTTGAATTCTTGTATTTCATTAACTATTATTAATTTATTATTACAATGATTCTTAACACTGTTTTAACATTGATCATAATGCATCAATTTAATCTTGTTTTTAGAAGTTCATTGTCATGAACTTGATGAAATGTTTCTGCGTGATAATCATTCGAGTCACATTTTTGGTATTTTATTAAGCATTAATGGCTTCATTGTTGTTGAATAAGAAACCATGTTTACTCTTAATGTGTGTGTGTGTGTGTGTTTGATTAAGAGGGAAAGAGTGAGATCTGCCCCCAAAAATTTGACCATAACAAAGTAGTAATGCGACCAGGAATGATCATTCGGTACAATCAGTGTTAATGTTAAAAAAAAAAAAATTCAATTATGTTATTGTCTCAAAATGCAGAGAGAAGCTCAGTCTATTAGAGATAAATGCATTTCTGTAAAATTTTATGCTTTTCATTTATCTAACAGAAGTTGTAGTTGACGGTCATTCAAAATGAGGGTTCGTCAAGTGAAAAAAACAAACTTATAACTTCTTAAAATGTTTAATATTTGAGACCATGCATATTAATATTCTACTCTTTGCTTGAAATATCGGTCTGAAAAGCTTTTATTTTTTAATACTCATGGTCGCACCGAATGACTTAAAATATATATATTTTTTAGGTCAATTTAATAAATCGCATTAAAAAAAAACTAATATTTTTTTTGCGACAAATTCTGAAAGTGCATAGGTAACACTCAAGGGAACATAAAGTGTTTAAAAATATATTTTTTTCCCTTTTTCACTTTTAAAAACCTTAGAACTCATTGACCCAAGTGTGGAGGAGTCCAATAACCTATTCTGCATTCAAACTAGTTACGTCATCAATTCTCAATTTCCGGACACCCTGTAAGCGAAACAAAGCCCACTGGCAGAACTCCGATACATAACGGTGATGGGCCAGAATGATTCCAGTATCACGACACTCGTCAGTATCGTGGCAAGGGAAAAAAACAGGAAGCGGACTTAAATTCTTTAGGAAAACCGCTCTAATATGTTGGAAACGAATATCATTGTGTTGTCATCCAGAGTCAGAAGTTCTTGTTAATCTAACTGCACTGTCCAATTTACAGTAGCTATTACAGTGAAAGAATACCATGCTATTGTTTGAGGAGAGTGTACCATTTTGAACATGAAAAGTTATTAATAAACAAAAGGCACATTTGGGCAGTCTTGACACAATTTTGAACAGAAATGCAATGGTTCATTGGATCAGTCTACAACTTTGCACAAAGACGGTTGCCATCTAGTGGCCAAAATCTCAATTGCACCTGGGATGGAATTAGAGGTTGACCGATTAAGATTTTTCAACGCCAATACCGATTATTGGAGGACCAAAAAAGCCGATACCGATTAATCGGCCGATTTGTTTTGTTTTTGTTTGTAATAACGACAATTACAACAATATTGAATGAACACTTATTTTAACTTAATATAATACATCAATAAAAATGTATTTAGCCACAAATAAATAATGAAACATGTTCAATTTGGTTTAAATAATGCAAAAACAGTGTTGGAGAAGTAAAAGTGCAATATGTGCCATGTAAAAAAGCTAACGTTTGAGTTCCTTGCTCAGAACATGAGAACATATGAAAGTTGGTGGTTCCTTTTAACATGAGTCTTCAATGTTCCAAGGTAAGAGGTTTTAGGTTGTAGTTAATATAGTATTTATAGGACTATTTCTCTCTATACCATTTGTATTTCATATACCTTTGACTATTGGATGTTCTTATAGGCACTATAGTATTGCCAGTGTAACAGAATAGTTTCGGTCCCTCTCCTCGCCCCTACCTGGGCTCGAACGAGGAACACATCGACAACAGCCACACTCGAAGCAGCGTTACCCATCTGTCAACAAAAGCCGCGGCCCTTGCAGAGCAAGGGGAATAACTACTCCAAGTCTCAGAGCGAGGGACGTTTGAAACGCTATTAGTGCACACCCAGCTAACTAGCTAGCCATTTCACATCGGTTACACCAGCCATCAGGCTGATAGGCTTGAAGTCATAAACAGCGCTGTGCTTGCGAAGAGCTGCTGGCGCACGAAAGTGCACGAAAGTGCTGTTTGAATGAATGCTTACGAGCCTGCTGCTGCCTACCATCGCTCAGTCAGACTGCTCTATCAAATCATAGACTTAATTATAACCTAATAACACACAGAAATACGAGCCGTAGGTCATTAATATGGTCGAATCTAGAAACTATAATTTCGAAAACAAAACATTTATTATTTCAGTGAAATACGGAACCGTTCGGTATTTTATCTAACGGGTGGCATCCTTAAGTCTAAATATTCTTGTTACATTGCACAACCTTCAATGTTATGTCATAATTACATAAAATTCTGGCAAATTAGCTCGCAATGAGCCAGGCTGCCCAAACTGTTGCATATACCCTGACTCTGCGTGCAATGAACGCAAGAGAAATGACACAATTTCACCTGGTTAATATTGCCTGCTAACCTGGATTTCTTTTAGCTAAATATGCAGGTTTAAAAATATATACTTTGTGTATTTATTTTAAGAAAGGCATTGATGTTTATGGTTAGGTACACGTTGGAGCAACGATACGCACCGCATCGATTATATGCAATGCAGGGCACGCTAGATAAACGAGTAATATCATCAACCATGTGTAGTTATAACTAGTGATTATGTTTGATTGATTGTTTTTTATAAGATAAGTTTCATGCTAGCTAGCAACTTACCTTGGCTTCTACTGCATTCGCATAACAGGCAGGCTCCTCATGGAGTGCAATGTGAGGCAGGTGGTTAGAGCGTTGGACTAGTTAACTGTACGGTTGCAAGATTGGATCCCCCGAGCTGACACGGTGAAAATCTGTCGATCTGCCCCTGAACAAGGCAGTTAACCCACCGTTCCTAGGCCGTCATTGAAAATAAGAATGTGTTCTTAACTGACTTGCCTAGTTAAATAAAAGGTATATAAAACGTAGTTTTTTAAAATAATACATTTAAAAAGAAATCGGCAAAATCGGCGCCCAAAATTAGATTTTTACGACTGTTATGAAAACTTGAAATCGGCCCTAATTAATCGGCCATTCCGATTAATCGGTCGACCTCTAGCTGGAATAATACATTATGGCCGCTCTCTTGCATTTCAAAGATGGTACAAAAAAATACAAAAGAACGGTTGTTTTTTTCTTTCCATCATCTTTTACCAGATCTATTGTGTTATATTCTCCTGCATTCCTTTCACATTTCCACAAACTTCAAAGTGTATCCTTTCAAATGGTACCAAGAATATGCATATCCTTGCTTCAGGGCCTGAGCTACAGGCAGTTAGATTTGGGTATGTTATTTTAGGCGAAAATGGGGGGGAAAGGGGTGGATCCTTAAGCAGTAATGAGAGGCTTGGCTGGGCCAGAGCTAATCTATTGGCTGGAGGGTCATTCCATTTGATTTCAATCACTTTTGAGTTGAACAAAACTTTCCATACATATTTGTATATGCCAAAACATTCAGAAGATAACAGGTGCTCAAAGTTGACCAATTTTGTATACCCCACCAATTTTTTTTTTATTCATAAAAGCTCTGACGAAGGCCGTGAGGCCGATACATACGCTTATTAAAGATCAGTGATACTATCAAGAGCAGTGTGCGTTTTCCTTTTTCCTTCATCTTGTTCAACTGTTGCACCTGCAAAAAAGATTGCTCAGATGTTCCGAGTGCCTTTTGAATTTTGTATACCCCACCATACCATGAGACATCCATGTCTTCATCACTGGAAAAGATTAACAGTTGAGTTTGGTAACATTAAGTTATTTTCAGCTGTAGGTAATAATGCAATAAATGTTCTGAACAAATAACGTAAGAATTTTTTAAATAAAAGAAACAAAATACTGCAAAGTTGGCTAGGAGATAGGAACAGGGTGACCATGTCTGTCAGAGCCATCTTGTTATCAAATTACACCTGCTAAGTAAAAGAGAGAACAATGTGCTACTGAAATAGTGATTTTGTCAAGACAACATAGGCAGCAGATCTATACAGATGAGATGACTTGGGGAAAAAATGATAAATTCATCAAATAAAACAAATGTAATATACACAACTGAAATATTTGATTAAAGTAAAGTAATGTAAATAAATGATGGTTAATAAGTAGTAATGGAGTCACTACCATCATGGGAATTGTATTACTTGTTTGTTTTGTGTTGTTACAGCATTCAACCCACATAATACATAGTGCAATTCATAAAAATGTAAAAGTGATTGTTTTTCCTAATCGAACCGACCTCAAAGCACTAATCACTCAGCACTACAATAGAGCCAATCAATTGGCGAAGATTCCACCCAATTACTTTCACCAATAATGCACTCAGAGATCTGTGATTGCTTCGAGGAAGGGCAGTAGGGTTTAATTGTACCAGTATTCCAACAGGTCTCTCTCTGTCTGGTCCCTGTTTGTGGAACTCTGATGGGTGATTGATGTTGTGAATTGTGCATTTCCTGAGTCCTCTCATGCTCCCAACCCCAGTCCCTTCTCTCTACCCCCCCCCCCCCAATCTCTCCTCTCTACCCCCCCCCCCCCCCCAATCTCTCCTCTCATGTGAAACAGAGCAGATTAACTGCTGCTCCTCCCTCCGTGCCCACTAAAACACACTGAATGGGACAACCTTTCCCCTCCGACACAGATCTGTGGTAAACAAACATTGTGAAAGACCAGAGGGAGTCTTTTAAAAGGGGGGGAACATGGCGTAGGTAGATTCTATGGAGCTCATCAACTATTAGCTCTTCAACTGACCTAGATGAATTCTGCCTGTTCTTACTATCTCTTACCCCAAAGATATGAATGCCACCACAATGTTATACATCAGTCAAGTCTACACATTCTATACTGCTCAAAAAAATTAAGGGAACACTAAAATAACACATCCTAGATCAGAATGAATGAAAAATTCTTATTAAATACTTTTTTCTTTACATAGTTGAATGTGCTGACATCAAAATCACACAAAAATTATCAATGTAAATCAAATTTATCAACCCATGGAGGTCTGGATTTGGAGTGACACTCAAAATTAAAGTGAAAACCACACTACAGGCTGATCCAACTTTGATGTAATGTCCTTAAAACAAGTCAAAATGAGGCTCAGTAGTGTGTGTGGCCTCCACGTTCCTGTATGACCTCCCTACAACGCCTGGGCATGCTCCTGATGAGGTGGCGGATGGTCTCCTGAGGGATCTCCTCCCAGACCTGAACTAAAGCATCCGCCAACTTCTGGACAGTCTGTGGTGCAACGTGGCATTGGTGGATGGAGCGAGACATGATGTCCCAGATGACACACTTCAGCCACATGAGGTCTAGCATTGTCTTGCATTAGGAGGAACCCAGGGCCAACTGCACCAACATATGGTCTCACAAGGGGTCTGAGGATCTCATCTCGGTACCTAATGGCAGTCAGGCTACCTCTGGCGAGCACATGGAGGGCTGTGCGGCCCCCCAATGAAATGCCACCCCACACCATGACTGACCCACCGCCAAACCGGTCATGCTGGAGGATGTTGCAGGCAGCAGAACGTTCTCCACGGCGTCTCCAGACACTGTCACGTCTGTCACATGTGCTCAGTGTGAACCTGCTTTCATCTGTGAAGAGCACAGCTTTCATCTGTGAAGAGTGGCGAATTTGCCAATCTTGGTGTTCTCTGGCAAATGCCAAACGTCCTGCACGGTGTTGGGTTGTAAGCACAACCCCCACCTGTGGACGTCGGGCCCTCATACCACCCTCATGGAGTCTGTTTCTGACCGTTTGAGCAGACACATGCACATTTGTGGCCTGCTGGAGGTCATTTTGCAGGGCTCTGGCAGTGCTCCTCCTGGTCCTCCTTGCACAAAGGCGGAGGTAGCGGTCCTGCTGCTGGGTTGTTGCCCTCCTCCACGTCTCCTGATGTACTGGCCTGTCTCCTGGTAGCGCCTCCATGCTCTGGACACTACGCTGACAGACACAGCAAACCTTTTTGCCACAGCTCGCATTGATGTGCCATCCTGGATGAGCTGCACTACCTGAGCCACTTGTGTGGGTTGTAGACACCGTCTCATGCTACCACTAGAGTGAAAGAATCGCCAGCATTCAAAAGTGACCAAAACATCAGCCAGGAAGCATAGGAACTGAGAAGTGGTCTATGGTCACCACCTGCAGAACTACTCCTTTATTGGGGGTGTCTTGCTAATTGCCTATAATTTCCACCTGTTGTCTAGTACATTTGCACAACAGCATGTGCAATTTATTATCAATCAGTGTTGCTTCCTAAGTGGACAGTTTGATTTCAGAGAAGTGTGATTGACTTGGAGTTACATTGTGTTGTTTAAGTGTTCCCTTTATTTTTTTGAGCAGTGTATATTCATGACGTATATGGGTGCATTTGCAATCTAGGTTACGGGTTTCTGTCATATACTGAAAGCATGAATGGACTGGTTTCCATTATCACAGTCATAAGAGACCAAATGACCCCTTTCAAACATGCTTCTACTAGGGCAAACCAATATGACAGGTTGTGTGTGGGTGGACAAGTCTAAACTCACCCGGGTGGAAACTTAACCCCAAGTCATGATTGACTGAAGGCAGCAGATATAGACCTAGTAACTGAGTTTTGTGACTGTAGTGTTTTTCTTTCATAAGCAACAAGGCTTAGTGTCAATGTAGACAGATGAATCTTCTTCCACACAAAACACAAACGTTTTGGAAGTTCTTGCAACATCCTTGCGAAATACAAAATACTAGCCGATAAACTTCAACTAGGTCTATGCTCATGGCTACAACAGGTAGCCTTGCTCCTGGTTTTCTAAACAATGAAAGAACATTGTATAAATATTACTCCACACCTCAACATTTTAAGATAATATATAGCCCAAAGCCCAACTGTTACTCTATAAGGATTTAAAGCAAATTACTTAGAAGGAACATGGACAGACCATTATAGTCCTGACATTACATTCTCCTAGGGTTGCAAAATTATGGTAAAACTTTCCTTAAAACTGGGGAATTTTGAGAAAGTTACTAGAATTTTGCAACCCTGACTACATCCTCCTAAAATACACACACAACACCGACCATAAACAAACTACAATGACTTGTAAAGGACATTTCTAAATCACCAATTGGCACTAACAAGTGACTGCTGCAGCTCCCACTGCAGCACGAATGAATCAACATCAGCAGACATGCCCAAGCCAACCCACAAGTCTGTGTCCTTTCACACAGTGGTAACTAACTGCTTAGTCAGACCGATGAGGTGTGAAACCACACAACGCGTCCTCCACACAGCTCTAGTCGGGTGTGGTGCCACTACAACTAAAACTGCTGTTGTTCACTTCAATAATCACAGAAAATGCATTGTACATTATATATATTACCATTGACTACCCAAATGCCAAAGACGTGATCAAATGATAGGCAGAGGAGGACTTTTGTTTATAGAAAAAAAAACAGAACATGACCCTGTGTTGTAGTGGTTCTTAATAATAAAAGGGGAATCCAATGTGAGGAATATGTGAACCCTGGGCTCGTTTATATACATTCTGCCCAGTACTCTTACATTTTAGGTTGGCTTTCTTCCTCTGGTTCTCTCTCCCTTAGTCCATAACTCTTGTGCTCTCTTAAAGGGACACAATCATTTAACATGATCATCACAGACGCCAAGATGCCAACTGTAGCATTGTATTCTGCTTACACGAAAAGCGTGGCTAGATGCTTATAGCTAGGGTTTTCAACCGGGGGTCCACAAAAAAAAATATTTTTACAAATGTACCCCCCCCCAATGTTATGAATATTGCTAGCAACAACAATACATTTTTTATTACATACCTAACGTAGAAAAGAGGATAACATTTTTTTTTTATGTCCTCTTTCTCAACTCCTATTATTGAGCAAATTACATACATTGGAGCCAATTACACAATCGGACATAGGCTTTGAAAAAGCACCTACGAATAGGCGACAAGATGGGTTGGGGTCAATTCCATATCAATTCAGAAAGTCAACCTCAGTTAAAAAATTTCAGAATTGAAAAGCATTGAAGACAATTGGAATTTCAGTGTACTTCCTGAATTGAATAGAATTGACTCTAACCCTGGCGGCAAGTGCCGCTGGCTGCTGGTAAGCTTTCTTGACTTGGAAGTACATTTTTGCCAAGACATGGATAACCTTTGTTTAACTAGCTAAACAGCTGCTCTTAGTGAAAATGTGTTTTAAGTTACCTTTCTAGCTAATAAGCCACGTTAGAATTTACACTTCCTCATCCAATTATAATGTGGGGAGGTCAAAATGATGGAAAACTGTCTACCATATCTATTCATCTTAAAATGTTGATTACTTCTCCTTGCCATCAAGGGGTTCCTGGGTCGCTGGTTTTCCTGGGAGGGTGTCCCTGGGCAAGAAAAGGTTGAAGACCCCTGGCTTGCTAACCTCTATAGTTATATTAACTACTAAGTTAAACTAAACAAATAGAGTAAAGCAGGCTTTGTCCAATAAGTTTGTTTGCCCACTGCAATAGGCCCATATCACTGAGATGCACCCCAGAGCTGGTAGCTTACCTTGCTTCATGACCACTAAACCTATAATAAGTTGAGTAATGCAATTAAGCATCTAATTGGATAGATCCACCCACTTTCTGAAGAGAGTGCTATTCAAAGACCCCTTAAACCCTGCTTATAGACTCTGCTGGCAAACAACTGTTGCTTGTTAATTGCTACCTGGTTTGACAACGGGAAAATTTTGACCAATCTAGACAAACAACTAGGGCAAAGACGATACCAGTATCGTGATACTCGTTAGTATAGTGGCAAGGAAACAAAACACAAAGCGGATTTGACTTCTTTAGGAAAACAGCCACAATGTTGGAAACAAACATCATTATATTGTCATTCAGAGTCACGTTTATTCATTTTTCAAACTATAGCACACAATATCTTATATACAGCTGGTTTTTAATGGACCAAAGAGTTGTGTGCTTCTTGTTTCCATTTTTGCCATGAAATAAAAGTGCTACTTATATCATAACAGCCCTACAAACAATGGTAAACACATCCCTGACATTAGCTAGGCCTACCTCCCAGCTAGTCTAAAAACACCCCCACAGCCAGACGTGTGTGTGTGTGTGTGTGTGTGTAACAGCTCACCACCAAGAGAGCTGAGAGAGAGACAGAGCTAGCATTAATGCACTGGGTACAAGGAAGGAAACTCAACTCTCCAGACAAACAGTGTTACCCCCTGCCATAAAGCCCCCCAAAGGGGGAAGCAGGGGTAAAAGAGGAAGCGAGAGAAAAGGAGGGGGGGGGCAGAAAGAGAGGGATTTAATGAGTAAGTGTTGGAGAGTTTGTGGGAGTTGAAGAGGTAGTAAAAGGTGGACTGATGGGGATGAACTGAAATAGGATTGAAGGAAAGAAAGTGAGGGAGTATATGTGAGAAACAGAGAAAAGACTAATCCACACACACAGAGGCTAGACAGTTGATGATAACACAACGGCATCATCATCATCGTTTCTACTCTGTATTCCGAGTACCCTTCTTCCCACAGTGTGGGCTGCTTCTCTCTGGTATCTACTGGGGGAACAAGAGTTTGGGAGAAACTCAAACACTAGCACAGCCATTACACAACTGTTTCCACTGACGCTCTGCTGGATAGAAGGGCCGGGACGATACCAGTATCGCGATAGTAGTTAGTCTCATGTCAAGGAAACAAAACACAAAGTGGAATGAACTTCTTCAGGAAAACAGCCCTAATGTTGGAAACAAACATCATTATGTTGTCATTCAGAGTCACGTTTATTTATTTTTCAAGCTATAGCACGCAATATTTTACATACAGCAGGTTTTTAAAGGACCAAAGAATTAAGTTTGCTTCGTGATTTCATTTTTTGTCATGGAAAAAAATATTGCATCATCACAGCCCTACAAACAACAGTAAACACATCCCCGACATTAGCCTTTAACACAAACACTAGTACAGCCATTACGCAACTGTTTCCACTAATGCTCTACTCGATAGACAAAAACCACAACTAGGCCAACTCAAAACCTGATCAACTGCTAAAACAACCGAGGATTCACTATGGTTCAAACTTCAGTTGAACTGCTTCATTTTCTGTTTGTGAAGTAGGGACATGGTGGAATCAAGTATCAATGTAGCTATATCTGACATGTCCCTTTCTCCAAGTCGTATATTTCACTGGTATGATAAACTGGAAACCCGTCATCCTGCAGACTGAAGGAATGAATGGGTCCCTGGTGGAATCCATCACTCCCTACTCGATTAGATGAAACACTGAACAAAACGCTCAGTTGTAATGAAGTTGTAAATTGAGATGAAAAAAAACCCCTACCTTTTCAGTTACAACTTTTTTGCATAATTATAGCTACATATAATTTAGCTATTAGCTATATCGTGTCATATTTAATATATTCCATTTTTTTTACAATACCATAATCAACTATTTTGATTATTGAAAAGGGAAGCAGATGGTAGCTAACACTCACTGTCATAAAACTAGCTTTTTACTGTTTACTCTTGAGGTTATCATGTCTAGTAGTAGTTATATCATCAGGACATAAATATTCTGTCACCAAAACAGACATGGTTTGCGATAAAATGGGAACTTCAGTTAGGTAACGTTTGTTACACAAACACAGACTGTCTTAGAGCTGGCTAGCCATATTAGCATCTAGTTATAGTCATCTAGCTAGTAAAAATGAAAACTAGGTAAGTAGCCACACATTGCTAATGTTAGTTAGATAAGTTTGTAAATGTTGAAATATGTACAGTATTCAAATTGATGACAAGGTAGTTTGTCAGCAAACTAAACAGACTGGATTTTGATAGCTAGCAGTTAACTGGATAGCTCAAATAGCTTACTTGCTAGCTAACTGATTAGCATGTCATCTGATTCTAATGCTTGGCATGATGTTTCATATATCCACAACACAAAAACAAATGTATTTGTCCCATGCCGTGACATTTGACCCACAGTTTAACTAGCTTGTTGTCATTTCACTCTAAGTTACCGTTAGCTATTTAACTTAGCTAGCAAATTTTATGTGAGATGGTTACAGTACTAACGTTAGCTGGTTAGCTGTGTGTGTAGTTGAAGCTCAGCAGTTTAGGCAAGTTTTACGATATGCTAACGTTGGTTAAGGTCAAGTTTATATAATTTTACCTTTGCTGCATGCAGACAATTGTTCAAAGCAGTAGGCAGTTGGATCCTGGACAGTCTGAATTTCGCCTGCGGATGTGTTCACCGACTCTTATTCCACGTTCATTAACGAACACACGGAACGTTATTTCTGTTTCCCCAGCATCTTCTAATGTTACCTGACAAACTCGAATTGCGACTTTTTTAAACGTAAATATAATACGCTTGTCGCCTATTAGTTCATTCGTTGCATATTTCGTACGTTAATAGACAGAGCATGTTGGTCGAACTGTAGAAGGACATGTTATTCCCAAAGTTTTTTGTTTTTCTTCAGTCTAGCGCAGCTCCACGATCAGTCACACGCACTTCTGTCGTCGTGGTTTGACGTCACACCATCCGATAAACGCGTACATCGTAGTGTCGAGTGTCAGTGTGGTCACTGTATCGATTTTACGGTACTTTGCTTTTCAGAATGAAAAGGCAAATAACAACAAGAGCAAAGTTTACGTTTATCCTACAAATGATTTACTTAGACTTTAGGAATGAACGTGCACAGCGCGTTATCCATATTTTGTACCCAGTCTGACCTACTCATTGTGGAAAGAAAAAACATGTTAAAAGTGTAAAATCACCTTTAATATGTTTGAGAACTCCTGTACGTTTGCAGCAATATGATATAACCGGTGAAAAAAAACTATAGTCCCATCATCAGTAATAATAATAATAATAATAATAATAATAATAATAATAATAATAATAAATACACCACTCCCTATGTTTCTGTGGCTGTCAGTAACCCACAGAAGGAACGTGTTATTATGCCACACCCTAAATGATAATTATTCATAATTGGATGGTGATTATTTAATTACCACCCGATATATGTTTATATATACTTTTGAACGGTAGTGTATCTGCATATATAAAATGTTATTTTCTTTCAAGAACAAGGACATTTCTAAGTGACCTCAAACTTTTGAATGGTAGTGTATCTCACTTAGAAATGTCCTTGTTCTTGAAAGAAAATAACATTTTTTTGTCCATTAAAATAACATAAAATTGATCAGAAATACAGTGTAGACATTGTTAATGTTGTAAATGACTATTGTAGCTGGAAACGGCTGATTTTTAATGGAATATCTACATAGGCGTACAGAGGTCCATTATCAGCAACCATCACTCCTGTGTTCCAATGGCACGTTGTGTTAGCTAATCCAAATGTATAATTTTAAAAGGCTAATTGATCATTAGAAAACCTTTTTGCAATTATGTTAACACAGCTGAAAACTGTTGTCCTGATTAAAGAAGCAATAAAACTTGGCCTTTAGACTAGTTGAGTATCTGGAGTGTCAGCATTTGTGGGTTCGATTACAGGCTCAAAATGGCCAGAAACAAATAACTTTCTTCTGAAACTCATCAGTCTATTGTTGTTCTGAGTAATGAAGGCTGTTCCATGCGAGAAATTGCCAAGAAACTGAAGATCTCATACAACGCTGTGTACTACTCCCTTCACAGAACAGCGCAAATTGTCTCTAACCAGAATAGAAAGAGGAGTGGGAGGCCCCGGTGCACAACTGAGCAAGAGGACAAGTACATTAGTGTCTAGTTTGAGAAACAGATGCTTCAAAAGTCCTCAACTGACAGCTTCATTACATAGTACCCGCAAAACACCAGTCTCAACAGTGAAGAGGCGACTCCGGGATGCTGGCCTTCTAGGCAGAGTTCCTCTGTCCACTGTCTGTGTTCTTTGGCCAATCTTAATCTTTTCTTTTAATTGCCCAGTCTGAGATATGGCTTTTTCTTTGCAACTCTGTCTAGAAGGTCATTATCCCGGAGTCGCCTCTTCACTGTTGACGTTGAGACAGATTTCTACACTGTATTTCTGATCAATTTGATGTTATTATAATGGACAAAAAATGTGACATGTCCTAACTTTTCTTTCAAAAACAATGTGACCCCAAACTTTTGAACGGTAGTGTACATGTAGGTAGTTATTTAAGTGACTATGCATAGATAATAACAAAGAGTAGCAGCAGTGTAAGACGGGGGGGGGGGGGAGGGGCAATGCAAATAGTCTGGGTAGCCATTTGATTAGATGTTCAGGAGTCTTATGGCTTGGGGGTAGAAGCTGTTTAGAAGCCTCTTGGACCTAGTCTTGGCGCTCCGGTACCGCTTGCCATGCGGTAGCAGAGAGAACAGTCTATGACTAGGTTGGCTGGAGTCTTTGTCAATTTTTAGGGCCTTCCTCTGACACCGCCTGGTATACAGGTCCTGGATGGCAGGAAGCTTGGCCCCAGTGATGTTCCCATGCCATGCGCACTACCCTATGTAGTGCCTTGCGGTCGGAGCCCGAGCTGTTGCCATACCAGGCAGTGATGCAACCAATCTCGATGGTGCAGCTGTAGAACCTTTTGAGGATGTGATGACCCATGCCAAATCTTTTCAGTCTCCTGAGGGGGAATAGGTTTTGTCGTGCCTTCTTCACGACTGTCTTGTATTTATGTATTTGTTTAATGTATTTTGATGTGTTATATGCATGCCTGTAGTTTGTTGATAGCAAAGTTTGCTATGAGATATTACAGTATTCTATTCTATTCTTTTCTACTGTACTGGTATTCTGTTCACTACCTTTCTATTTTGCTTTATTGCCATTGTTGTCAACCACACTGCCACTAGGTGTCTCTGTTGACCATATTTTCTGCAGAGGTAGAGGACAGTTTTTGCAGGGTTTTGCATGTCACCAGCATTGTTTGGTGGAGGATGTATATAAAAGCAGACTGCTTCAAGAGAAGGAGCAGGAAGGCGCAACCACAAAGGATATGACGTAACAATCATTATACATAATTTATTTCCATTTCAAATTCTTCATCCCACTGTACAAAATAATAAAATGCAGTATTTGGGTGGTCTTAACCAATCATAGCACTGTATGATATGGTGGTAAAATGCATCCAAATACAATTCAGTATGTTTACACATATGAATATTACATCCCCCTTCTTTTAAAACAAAATAATAATGTTGACATATTCTAAGGGTTTCTTTTGAATACATGCTCTGTAGTTTGAACTCAAGGTGAGTAACCATTTATATTTCATACTACAGCAACTGAATCAACATAGACTCTGAAACAATAATCCAACATACTCTTACTTTTCAAACAAGGGATTCTCAGCAACTCAGCTTTCACTGTAGAAATAACATCTTAACATTTCAAACAAATACAATACGAAAGCATTTCAAGTGAAATTTCAATAACAAGTTTACAGTCTGGAACTCTTAGGGCAGCGATCTGTCTACACCCTTTGACATTTCACAGGTCTAGGACAGCTCTGGGCTTGACCTTTCTTCCTGACCTTGTGCAATATGATGCTGAGCATGCTTCTGTGTCAGTCTACAGTTCTTGTGGTGTTACAGGTAAGTATGGTGTATGTTGTGCTGTGTGTGTGTTGAGTCCATCACGTTGTCTTTCAGGGGAATAGTTCATCTCATCAGTGTGTTGTTCTTTTGTGTTCAGTTGATGACTACGATTGCGGCGGTACACCTCTCCTTCTGCGGTGCGGATGTGATATGCAACGTTCAGTGTCAGCTGGCTGGATGACGACTGCTGGCTTCCAGAGGCCATGCTCCTGGATTCTAACTGACTCTCCGTCGATCAGTGGTGGCAGTGGTCTAGCTGACCTGTCGTAGTATCGCTTTTGTTGTTGTTGTCTCTGTGCACGTTTTCCATGCATTTCCTTGTGGCTGACGACCTCAGGTTGCAGCTGCTGGTTGGTGCTGGAAGGCATTGAGCGAAGTCTGCGGCTCATCAATAGCTGGGCTGGTGATTTGAAGTTGTCAACTGGAGTGTTGCGGTATTCAAGGAGACTGAGGTAGGGGTCTCTCTTGTCTGCTTTTGCTTTGTCCATGAGTGATTTAGCAATCTGCACTGATTTTTCAGCAAGGCCATTACTTTGAGGGTAATGTGGGCTTGTGGTGACATGTGTGAACTCCCATACTTTTTTGAAGGATTCAAACTCATTTGATTTGTAACAGGGCCCATTGTCAGATATTAAAGTCTCTACAATGCCATGCCTGGCAAAGGCTGCTTTCAGCTTGTGTATCACAGCTGCAGATGTGGTGCTGTGAAGCTTGTCGAGTTCGAAGTATCTGCTGTAGTAGTCCACTGTTACGATGTAGTCCTCGTTGTTCAGGTGAACAGATCGGTTGTCACGACCTGCCAGGGTCGGTCTGGGATACAGTGAGGTAACATTGGCTCTTTGGTGTTTGAGGGGCGTCGTTCAAGAAACATGGCGCATTTACCAACAATGTCCTCTATTTATTTGCACATTCCGGGACAAAACTAAATGTCTCGTGCTCTCTGTTTGCACTTTTCCATGCCCATGTGTCCAGCATGGATCTTTGTCAAAATCTCTTCTCTGAGACTGGTAGGAATAATGATTTTCTCTCCGTTGATCTGTGATAGTTCATCACGATGGTTCCAGAATTCTGAGACGATGTGAGGGCATTTTCTCCTCTCCTCAGGCCATCCATCCTGTATGACTTTCCTCAGCTGTGCGAGTTGTGAGTCCTTTTCTGTTTCTGCTTGGATCTCATTCAGTTTTGTGTCACTAACTGGTAAGTTTCTTTACACAGTGTGCACTTGCATGTCCATGCCTTCACTGAGGCTGCTGTCCTTATAGGTAAGAAACTTCCTGGAGAGCGTGTCTGCGACAGGGATGTCTTTGCCTGGACGGTGAGTGATTGTGAAGTTGTATTTTTGTAGTTGAAGGATCATTCTCTGTAGCCTTGGCGGGGCTGTGGCTAGTGGTTTTCTCATAATTGACTCAAGGAGCTTGTGGTCAGATTCCACAATGACTTGTCGTCCATATATGTACTGATGGAAAAATTTACATCTGAACCGAATGGCGTAGAGCTCCTTTTCGATTTGAGGGTAGTTGATTTCACAGTCTGTGAGAGATTTGGAAGCGTAGCCGATGGGCTTTCCTTCTTGCAGTAGCACTGCACCTAGTCCATACTTCGACGCGTCCACTTGGAGTCTGAGCTCTTTGTCGGGTCGTAGTAGGCAAGGATTGGTCCAGGTTCTCTCGTGATCAAGTTTTTCACATTCTGGAAAGCAATGTCATGTTGCTTGTCCCAGAGAAACTCACTGGACTGCTTTAGCAGTTGATGCAGGCGTGCATTAGCATTGAAGAGGCTGGGTGCAAACTTGGCTAAGTAGTTGACCATGCCAAGCACTGTTTCCAGCTCTGCACAGTTCTTTGGTGGCTCCATTTCTTTTATGGCTGAGATCTTCTGTGGATCTGGCTTGATTCCATTTGCTGTGAGAAGATGTCCGAAGTAGCTGACCTCTGTAACACTGACTGTGCTCTTCTCGGGGTTGAGCCGGACTCCTCTCTCACGGGACCTTTGCAGCATCGCGTGGAGATTTCGGTCGTGCTCCTCTTTGACCATAGACAAGGATGTCGTCCATTAGTCACAACTCCGTCGAGGCCTTCGTACACTTCGTCGATCTTTCGATGAAACTCGTCTTTGGCTGAGATAATCCCAAAAGGCAGGCAACGGAACCTGTAGCGTCCAAACGGTGTGTTGAATGTTTTGAGCTTAGATTACTCTTCTGTGAGCTTGATAGCCCAGTAGCCTGATCTAGTGTCCATGACACTGAAGTAGTGTGCTCCCGCTAGCTTGTGTGTGATACCATCTAGCGTCGGTAAAGGATAATGGGGGTGTTTGATAGCCTTGTTCAAGTCTCTTGGGTCGAGACATACTCGGAGCTTGCCTGTGTGTGCTTTCTCCACCACCACTAACGCATTTACCCAGTCAGTCGGTTCTATAACCTTGGTGACTATGTCAGATTGCTCCATGCTCTCCAACTCTTTCTTCAGACAGGCACGGAGAGCAAGGGGAATCTTTCTCGGTGGGTAGACCACAGGGGTTGCGTCTGGGTCAAGGTGAATGGTACATTCTCCTGGGAATAATCCTATTCCTGTAAAAACATCAGTAAACTCCTCCAGTACATTGTCTGTCTCTACTGGTGCTGTCACTGATAAAACTAGCTTGATGAGGTCCATGTCTAAACATGCTTTAAGACCTAGCACTGCAGGTGCTCTAGTGTCAACAACATAAAACTTTCACTTTCCTTGTATTTGCATTTAAAAGTGCATGTGCCTTTTACTGGGAGCTGTTCACCACCATAACCTGTGTGCGGTGGGTTGTAGCTCGCACTCAGATGTCAAGCCGGTACTTATTCAGAGGAATAATGTTTACTTGTGCACCAGTGTCTAGTTTGAACTTTAGCTTTGTGCCTTGTGTTCCTGTCTCAATGTCAGCAAAGGCTTGCTCTGTCTCTGATATATGACTTTTCTGTGTCACTGAATCAATAAACAGTTCATCAGCGTTTTACTCTTTGATTGACATTTCATCTTCACTCACTGTGTGTACTGTTTTTCCACGGTAAGCTCTGCACACTTTTGCAAAGTGATTCCATTTTCCACATTTAGTTCATTGTTTGCCTTTCGCTGGGCAATTTCCTTGTTCGCCATTCACAATATCCACATGTTTTGGGGCGTTTTGAGTCTGTGTTGCTCTGTTTTGGAGTTATGTCTCTCTCCGTTCTAAAAACACGCTCTCTGTGCACAGGAGGTGTGCTTTGATGTCTGCCTGACTGTGTGCACTGCTTGTTCACGTGATGCACTCCTGCTGCCGCACTAAATGGTTTTCATCTGAGCCTGTGCTAGCTCATGAGATCTGGCTATGTCGATAGCTTTGTCCAGCGTTACCTCAGACTGCGAGGGTTGAAAATATGCTTGGCCTATCATGAGGGTGTCTGTGTGTGTTAGAAGTAACATTAGCGGAAAATGGCTAACCTTGGGTGTAGGCAGTTATCATGAGTTATGGGGGACACATATAGAGCGAAGTGTAGCAAACAGACTGTCTTTTGTTAGAACTCAAACTTAGCACTAACAGGAGCCAGGTGTGTGGTAACTGTATCGAGAGTATGAGCGCATAGATATTCTACACAGCTACAACGCCTGACCGCTGAAGCGCCTAGGGGCTGGGACCAGTTCGTGCGCCAACAATCAACGATAGGCTGAGTGAGTTTAAACCACGCCCAGTCTCTACTCTGACAGGCCGGCTCGGAAGCAGGATCAACTTCTGTCAGAGTATATTATAATAACTTTGTCAGGAACAAGTCAGTTCTCTGTTTGCCCTGCGAGGTGTGACAGAGAGCCCGTATATACGAAATCCGCATTTACCACTTATTGCTTAGCTAATAAAAAGTACATAGTATGCAATCGGTGACTCAGTGTCATACTTGTTCTGATACCAGATTCGAATTGACGCAACCCTTAACAAGACCCAACATTCAAAAGTTTCTCTCTCAGTCACGGTGAGTGTATTCCAAATACAATACGGTCCCTGACCATCTCATCCTTGTTTGCATAATCACAGTCTTTCACAAGCAGATGCAGCTCTGTCACAAACTGTTCAAAAGACTCGCTAGCTCCCTGTACTTGCTCATGGAATTTGTACCTAGCGAAAATCGTATTGGTCTTCGGCACAACATATGCTTCAAAACGATCATAGTATGTTTTCAGTACCTTTGATTCAGCCTCGGTAAGTGTCCATGTGTTGTAAATATCTCTCCCTTTTTCACCTTTCCAGATGAGCAAGTAGCTGCACTTTTCCTCTTCTCCTTTATCATTCAGAGGACCCGTGAACATTAGCTCCACGTGCTGTTTGTACTTACGCCATGCGTCGGGTAAGTTTGTAGACTCCCAGTCCATTCGAGGTGAAGGAACTCCAGAAGAATCCATCTTGTAAGACCTTTTACTCTGACACCATGTCTTGTTTTGCACACTTTGTACAAAATAATACAATGCAGTACTACAGGATATTTCTTAGCTCTTTATTAGCTAGCTATAACTGGCATGTTCATGTATCGCCAACCAGGATCAAACTGACCATGACCTAACCATGTGGGTGGTCTTAACCAATCATAGCACAGTATGATATGGCGGTAAAATGCATCCAATTACAATTCAGTATGTTTACACATATGAATATTACAAATCATTATACATAATTTATTTCCATTTCAAACTCTTCATCCCACATGTCAAAAACAATCATCAGCCAAGTTGTCCATTGCTGTTTTTGTGAATGAGCTTTGGTTTTCAATTACAATTAAAAAGAGGTTACAGAATAAACACATTTATGGTTCGAATTTGAAGACTTTCCTGCCATGAAAGCACCAAGAATATTAGCATTATTTTGCTAATATTATTACCGTCATAGTAATTGACCAAGTAAGGATGGGGAGAGAGAGAAAAGAAAGGTGAAAAAACTCACATAAAAATACATCCTCTTAAGTAAACAAAAGGTGATATCAAATGATCTGATAGTACAATCCCAGTAGTATGTATTTACATTAACATTAGCTTGGAGGTGTTGGGCCTCAGGCACAGTCCATGTCCCCATTGGAGGCTTGAGACAGACGCCTCTCCTCTCTCCCTATGATGCTCATACTCTCCTCACACTCCTTCTCCTCTATGTTCTCCTGCTCATTATCTCTCTCCCTCTCCTTCTCCCTATCTCCCTCGCTCCTCTGATGGTACAGGCGTAGGCTTGAGTCTCGTAAGGAGGGCCCACGCACAACCGGATCCCCTGAGCCTCCAAGTGAGAGTCTTCTCTCTGGGATAGAGGGAGGGAGGGGAGGAGAGAATCAGAGTGAAAGCAAGAAAGAGAATGCAGGAAGGACAAGGAGTTTGACAGAGGCACCCGTTCACACTTAGCTTTACACACCATAATACTTCCCTCACAACTCAGCTCACCTCCCGGTCCAATAGGATGCATCAGTCTGTTCATCTGGACATTCCAGTGTTTGACACTAGTGCTGGCCTGCCGCAGCTTCCTCTGAGCAGTCTGAGGGAGACCATGGAGAGGAAGGGGGATGAGAGGTTGTGAAAAGAATGTGAAAGGGTGAAGGGGAAGAAAATGAGAGATGGAGTGAAAGCGGAGACAGTGGGGGAGTCAATTAATAAATTATTGTGTTTTATGCTGAATCCAGAGGCCACTGTGCTTCATTTTGAGATGTTTATCGGACAAGAAGGACAAAACATAGCGTGCACACTGACAAACATACAGCAACTACTAAATAGTCATCATAGTGGGGGAAAGTACTGCATAACATCTAACTACACTACCGGTCAAAAGTTTTAGAACACCTACTCATTCAACGGTTTTTCTTTATTTTTACTATTTACTACATTGTAGAACTATGAAATAACACATATGGTATCTTGTAGTAACCAAAAAAGTGTTAAACAAATAAAAATATATTTTATAGTTTAGATTCTTCAAATAGCCACCCTTTGCCTTGAAGACAGCTTTGTACACTCTTGGCATTCTCTCAACCAGCTTCACCTGGAATGCTTTCCAACAGTCTTGAAGGAGTTCCCATATATGCTGAGAACTTGTTGGCTGCTTTTCCTTCACTCTGCGGTCCGACTCATCCCAAACCATCTCAATTTGGTTGAGGTCGGGGGATTGTGGAGGCCAGGTCATCTGATGCAGCACTCCATCACTCTACTTCTTGGTCAAATAGCCCTTACACAGCCTGGAGGTGTGTTGGGTCATTGTCCTGTTAAAAAATAAATGATAGTCCCACTAAGCGCAAACCAGATGAGATGGCGTATCGCTGCAGAATGCTATGGTAGCAATGTTGGTTAAATGTCCCTTGAATTCAAAAGAAATCACAGACAGTGTCAACAGCAAAGCACCCCCACACCATAACACCTCCTCCTCCATGCTTTACGGTGGGAAATACACACGAGGAGATCATCCGTTCACCAACACCGCGTCTCACAAAAACACAGCGGTTGGAACCAAAAATCTCCAATTTGGTCTCAAAATCAAAGGACAGATTTCCACTGGTCTAATGTCATTGCTCGTGTTTCTTGGCCCAAGCAAGTCTCTTCTTCCTTTAGTAGTGGTTTCTTTGCAGCAATTCACCATGAAGGCCTGATTCACACAGTCTCCTCTGAACAGTTGATGTTGTAGCATTTATTTGGGCTGCAATTTCTGAGACTGGTAACGCTAATGAACTGCAGCAGTGGTAACTCTGGGTCTTCCATTCTTGTGGCGGTCCTCATGAGAGCCAGTTTCATCATAACACTTGATGGTTTTTGCGACTGCACTTGAAGAAACTTTCAAAGTTCTTGAAATGTTCCATATTGACTGACCTTCATGTCTTAAAGTAATGATGTACTGTTGTTTCTCTTTGCTTATTTGAGCTGTTCTGGCCATAATATGGACTTGGTCTTTTACCAAATAGGGTTATCTTCTGTATACCCCCCCACATTGTCACAACACAACTGATTGGCTCAAACGCATAAAGGAGGGAAGAAATTCCACAATTTAACTTTTAACAAGGCACACCTGTTAATTGAAATGCATACCAGGTGACTACCTCATGAAGCTGGTTGAGAGAATGCCAAGAGTGCGCAAAGCTGTCATCAAGGCAAAGGGTGGCTATTTGAAGAATCTCAAATATAAAATATATTTTGATTAGACAAACACTTTTTTGGTTACTACATTATTCAATATGTCATTTCATAGTTTTGATGTCTTCAGCGTTTTTCTACAATGTAGAAAAAAGTAAAAAATATATAAAAACCCTTGAATGAGTAGATGTTCTGAATCTTTGACCAGTAGTCTAAGATCCTGAACATTATCTTGCCGTCCCGTTATCTTGCCGTCCACATTATGCTCATTTACATGCATTCCCGATCACACAGAAACGGGACAGCAAAGGTAGTTAACCGGACTATAATTTCTTGATGAGTAGTTTCAAGTTTTATTAGTTGTATGTACAGGATACATATGGTATACCTTGTCTAACGAACTGCTTACTTGCAGGTTCCTTCTCGACAATGCAACAACAATAAGAAATAGCAAAAAATAATAATATGAAAATAAAGTAAAAGGCAGTAGAATAGAATAAAGATGTTAGCATAATTAAAATACAGAAAGGCACAATTTATAGTATAATATATCCATATGTATTGGGGAAGGGGGGGAAGGGGGCAAGAGTGTAAATTGAGTAGTATAGTAGAGTAGCTGTCGAGTAGCTATAGTTTTATGCAAAGTAGTTCCCAGATTTGTATTTAGCAGAAGATCTAGGGTCCGATACTCATTATTTTGCACTCACTGCAATGTCATGGTCCATTCTGTGCCGGTTGGCCCGAACCTTCTCCAGCTGGTGTTGGGCCTCCTCTAAAGCCTGGGACTTGGCTACCATCTCCTGCCTGAGCTCCTGCTTCTCTCTCTGGGTCTTCAGGATGTACTGCTCCTGTTCCTCTTGGAGGGCCAGCAGGACCTTCATCTTCTCCTCCTCCTCCACCAGCAGACTGGTGGTGAAGAGAGAGAAGGAGAGAACCCTTATGCAGGGTTCTAATCACACTACACTTCAAGCCTTGTTGGAGCTCTAAAATTTGTTGGTTGGACCAATGTTAATAATGTTGCAGTTACAGATTAGGGATGCCCACTTATTGTGTACTGTATTCTAAAACTTCTGTTGGTGTCCTGATTTCCTTATTGTATGTGTTGTTGACATTATGAAGGGACCAATCAGAGAGCAGGGTTATGAAGATGTCATTTTGAAGGACCAATCAGAGAGAAGTGTTATGATGATGTCATTATGATAAACTAATCAGAGAGAAGAGTTATGACAATGTCATAACGAAGGAACCAACCAGAGAGGAGGGTTATGGAAAAACTAAAGCTGAGCTCTCATAGGGGTCAAAAAAAGAAAAAAACACCTTAAGATGTTCAGTTCCTGAGAAAGCAGACAAACCACAAGTAATGAGCAGAGATAACAGGAAATCGTTGGTGTTTCTCTGAGAGCAAACACGTCTACCGACAAACACAGCTGTGTGTGTGTGTATGACTGAGGGTTCCTTGCATTTAGGTAAACTGAGGTACAACTTCAGATTAATACCAGTGTTCATTTTGGTTTGGCTAGTTTTTGATTTGGGTTAACTTATCTTTAAAAAGACAAAATTGTGGTTTGCAGATTTCACTAAATGAAGCACACACTGTAGCTAGCAGGTCAAGGCCATCAATTCCAATGTGAAACGACCCCCTACCTTCATTTTTTGTGTGACTTTGCGGTAACAGACTGAAATGACAGGAAACTGTGAGCACAGAGTGAGCACTAAGAAGTGTAAGACATTTACAGAAGACATGTAAGTGTCAGGGGGTGTAAGATAGTATATAGTCCTTTTCCATGACGTTTGCTACCTGTGTGTACTTGTGTGTGCGTGTGTGTTTGTGCGTGCGTGTGTGTATACTGTACATACAGTATACGTGTATGTGTGTGTGTGTTACCTGGCCTGTACGAGGCGGTAGGCCTCCTCATTCTGTCTAGCTCTAATCTCCTGGTGCAGGGCCTCCTCCAGGCGAAGCTGCATCTCCTCCAGCTCCCTGATCCTCTTCCTCTGGCGGTCCGTCTCCGCATCCTTCAGGGCCATCTCCGCCTGCATGTTGTCCCGCTCCTGGCCCACGACAAACACACACTTAAACCAGGACAAAGCCACAGTTAAATCCTTAAAGATCTTTGAGTTAGACATGTATGTTGGGTCCTTCTTCTCATTGTCTCACACCTTCCTTCTCCTCTACTTCTCCTTCTCACCTTCTCTTCTCCTTCCTCCTCTTACCTCTAACTTCTTTCCTTACCCAGCTAATCTCCTCCTCCTCATCTCCTTAGCTTCTCACCTCTTCAGCCTGCTGTAGCTGGTCCTGCAGGGTTCTCTGCAGCTCCTCATGTTTCTGTCTCCTCTTCTGTTCCTCCTGCAGCAGTGCTGCCTGAGAGTGCCTCTGCGCCTCCTGCACACCGATGATACCAACAAATATAACAGAGGTTATTGTGATGCTTTTGTCACATAGCTATCCAAAGTTATGTTGTCTTCATAGTGATCTCTCTCTCTCCCACCTGTAGGAGCTCCAGCTCGGCCAGCTTGCTCTCCTTCTCCCCCTGGAGGAGGCACAGACGTTGTAGCTCCTCCTCCTTGGTGGTGCGCCTCCTCTCCCTCTCCTCCCTTAGCTCTCTGCGTCGCAGCTTCAGGTCCTTATGCAGGGAGTTCTTCCCCTCTACACACAGACGGATCGCTGTCTGGATCGCTGCAGGAACAAAGTTAAGCTTGGGCTAGTATTTTTTGACTGGGCTAGTAGAATATGTGCCAAAAGAGCTTTATGATTTATGTCTGTAAATGTCATTTATTATTATTATTATTAATAAACTACCCTAGTTTAATAAAATATCGCATGGCATAGATTTTACAACCGTTGGCTAGTAGAATATCACCCTGGCTACAAGATATTGCCCAAAATCTACCCCTAAATGTTCTCGTGGCTTTAAAAACACAGTGTGTGTGTAGTGTACAGTAGAGAGTATGATCTCTGACCTGTGGTCCACTCCTGTCTCTGCTTGGTGTCGGGGGCGCTCATCTCGTAGGTCTTAGTTAGCGTCTTCACACAGAACATACACCTCTTCCCCTCCTTCTCTGGTAGCACCTGTCAGTGCAACCACAACACTGCAGAAAATAACCATCATAACAACAACAACTTGCACACTCCAACGTTCTTATTGTTATAAAGAATGGGGTCATATTCATTCTATACATGCTGCCATGAAGCCTTGCTCTCTGAACAAATGTCTCAGCTCAGCTGTGCCTTCTATTCTACATAACCCAGGGTTGTGTACCTCCACACAACAGTTGTGGTCCAGCTCGATACAGCCTTTACACTCCTTGCGGTCCTCACTGACGTAGTAATGCAGAGTACTGGGCCGGAGAGAGAACCAGCGCTCGTTCCAGTTCCTCCGCAAGTGACCCTTCTTCCACAGATACCCCTGAGGACGGTTACATACACCCACACAAAGTTACACATGCCTAATTATATAAATACTGTTATACTTTATACGTTTATTACATGCATATTACATGCACACCAACACAAACATTTCTAATAATCTTTATGTTAAAAGCACCTCTTTTATGATATTGCCCACTATCTCCTGGTAGACCTTGTCTATCGCCATGGTGACAGAGTCATTCTCCACGCCTCTGGTCAGCCTCCCGGTGTTGACAAAGTCCAGGAAGGCCCACACTGTGATGCCGCTCAGCTGCACAGGCTCCTGGGATATGAAATCCTCCATGTCCACACAGCTAAGCTCCACACTCATGGCTAAGCAGATCTTCTTCAGGAGGTATTCCACCTGAGAGGGGCCACATGGAATGAATGAGACACATAATGGGACAAATCTGAACTTGAGACAGAATCTCCCATTGACATTATTGCAAGATTTGCATGACAGGTTGATGAACGTAAGGAAGAAAAGAGAAAAATGATTTTGGATTATATGTCCAGGGCTAAGAACTTACCTCCTCTGGGGCCAGGACCAGTGGATACTTGTCTTCAGACAGGAAGTTGAAGATGCACCAGAGATGGAAGGCGTCTTTATCAAGCAGAACACCCATGCCATCTTTAGGCCGGTAGTTCTTTTTGGCACAGAGAGTCCAGCAGAACACATCTACATTCTCCTTATCAAATGTGCCCTCAACCACCTGGGGTCAGAAAGAGAGGATGTCAAGTGTGTGTGTGTGTGTGTGTGTGTGTGTGTGTGTGTATGTGTGTGTGTGTGTGTGTGTGTGTGTGTGTGTGTGTGTGTGTGTGTGTGTGTGTGTGTGTGTGTGTGTGTGTGTGTGTGTACAGTACCTTGTCCAGTATAAATTTGTTGAGATAGGGCATGTACCCCTGGTTGGACACCGGCCCATCATCATCATCTCTGAAGTGGACCTCTAGAGCCACAGGGTCGTGGGGGATGTTCAGCGCAGTGTACAGGTTATGAGACAACACCTACAACTCATCAACACAGAGTACAGGTTATGAGACAACACCTACCTCATCAACACAGAGTACAGGTTATGAGACAAAACCTACAACTCATCAACACAGAGTACAGGTTATGAGACAAAACCTACAACTCATCAACACAGAGTACAGGTTACGAGACAACACCTACCTCATCAACACAGAGTATAGATTATGAGACAACACCTACAACTCATCAACACAGAGTACAGGTTATGAGACAAAACCTACAACTCATCAACACAGAGTACAGGTTATGAGACAAAACCTACAACTCATCAACACAAAGTACAGGTTACGAGACAAAACCTACCTCTTCAACATAGAGTACAGGTTATGAAACAAAATCTACATCTCATCAACACAGAGTACAGGTTATGAGACAAAACCTACCTCTTCAACATAGAGTACAGGTTATGAGACAAAACCTACCTCTTCAACATAGAGTACAGGTTATGAGACAAAACCTACCTCTTCAACATAGAGTACAGGTTATGAAACAAAACCTACCTCATCAACACGGAGTACAGGTTATGAGACAAAACCTACATCTCATCAACACAGAGTACAGGTTATGACACAAAACCTACATCTCATCAACACAGATTACAAATTATGGGATGAAACATAAATCTCATCAACACAGGATACAGGTTAAAAGACAAAACCTACAAGACATGGAGAGACAGACAGACAGAAATAAATGTATTTTTTTATTTAATAAAATCTCAAAAAATTTATGCCAGCAAAAATGTCAATTTCAACTTCCATAATTCCAGTTTTGGAGCCTGTAGTCTTAGAGCAAGGAGATGGAGGTGGCAAGACACAGGGACTCTTTGACAATGTCGTTATAGCAACGGCTGGGATACAGAGCCCAAGCCCCTCAGTGTGACTGGGATTAGAAACGTCACAATGCCTGATCCCACACACAAAGCAACACAACATCACTGACCCATAACACATGACAATACAGCACACACGTATTCACCCAAACACCAGTGCAATAACACACCACCAGCCCCCCAGAATCATGAGGGGGCTCATAGAGGGTCTGCCTCTGAACATAGAGAGAGGCCTATCTCCATAGCAGATTATTGATGATTGTTTCTCCATAGTCTGGCCCATACATAATCCCAGAAATTAACCCAGTTACAGTCACGTGTTTGTTATTCTAGACTTGAGGAGGGCCGCCAAACGTCAAAACTAGGGCTGTAAAATGATGGAATTAATTATGAATGTGATCAAATTCCAATAGAAGGGGTTTGATCAACAATAACATTATCTAAAACACCAATCAGTATACAGTGCTGTGTAGCTCATGCTAAAGGACATATCACACCCACGCATTGAGCTAACAGGAAAGAGATCAGATCTTGAAAATAAAGTGTCTCATCTAATGGGGTTGACCTGACTAGATCAATAAATAAACAAATAAAACAAGTTCTGATGCCAATGACATAAAAATATAATTTTCCTAAAAACAAGGAAAATATGCTGAAAAGATGAACAAAAACAGTTGTGTAAAAACATCAATAGCACACAAACCAACACATTGGAAGGGCAGAAAGACACTGAAGAAAATCAATCCCATCCTCCCTGCTCTTTGACCCCTATACTGCCCCCCGACTTGAACCCTGACCTCTCACCTTTAGCTGGGACTTGGACACCTTCCCACTCTTCTCCACGTCCAGAGAGGTGAAAGCATACCAGATGGACTTCAGCAGTTCAGCTCGCAACTCCATAACTGCTTCTGCTCAGCTCTGCTTACTTTACTGCATCGCTGTGTATGTGTATGTATGGCTCACAGACCTGTGTGTGTCTCAGTAAACCCCCACATCCTGCTCTCTGATAAATGGTTGCCCTGAAGCTCACTGGCGCCACCTCCAGTGCAGTATCTGTAGCAAACAGGAAGACTGTAAAGAGTCACCAAGGGCAACAGTGTGGGGTATATTTGTAACTGGCCACCAGAGGACAGCATCTGACTGTACTCCACACTGAGGAACTCAACTGCAGTGAGTATGCATTGTTGGCCATTACCCTACTCTCACAAGTTAAATATGCAACTGTCCCAATACAATTAATTCTGGTTCGAGTCACAGTTTAAAACAGTTTGTTTGCATAGCGCTCTTGGACCTGATTTTGAATCAACTCCAGCAAGCAGAATTTTGTATTTAATGTTTATTTTTTTTATTTTTTAAAAAATATTTAAATATTTAATTTATTTAACCAGGTAGGCCAGTTGAGAACAAGTTCTCATTTACAACTGCGATCTGGCAGAATAGCACAATGCAGAGAGATCAACCATCTCCTTTATTGTTTTTGTTTATGTCAACAGTTGGCCTTGTTATCTCGAGTTGGTTTCCTGCTGATCTGATTGTTCTCTTGTTGTTGGAAAACCACTACAGGGTCCGATTTTTGTTTGTCACTTATAAACCTCCCCGACTTCACGCGCCGACTTTCGTCTACAGCCGGCTTCGTTAGCCTTCCGGCTCGAACACACACACTGCAACACCACAGGATAATTGCCGCTCCCGAATGCAGCTCGAAGTGCTGCATGAGTTTTGGGATTTCGAGTGGTCACACCCATATTGATCAGACCACACCTCGCTGCTCCCACCAAACAGAAGCAAGTGTAGCTCCAAGGCTGTTTAAGAACAGTACGTACCGCTTCGGGGTAACGTGTTGTTCAGTACAAACTGTCACGAAACCTAGCAAATGTTGAACCAAACTGAACGCATCTGTCTGGCACCCTTTGAATATCGGAAGGCTCATAGATTTGGCAGAGTTAAATTTGTCTAATTAAGTGATAATGCCCGAGAAGCCAGTGTTTGGAGGATATTTTGGCACGGGTGTTGTTAGGCCCGAGACGAAGTCAATATATCCTCCAAACACCGACTTCGAGGGCATTATCAATTTCATACAAGGGGTTACCAACATACTCAAATAATGATTGACATATTTTCATTAAAAACTAAATAATTTTAATTTATTCATACTATTTTATCCTTTCACAATATATAGTCCTGAAACAAATGTAGGGTCGCTACCAGAGACACGACCCAGTCATTGTTCTAAATGTTCCATTACCATACTGGCTGGCAACGTTCTTTTCCCTTGCTTGCTAGCTAGCCAACTATGGATAACTTAGTCACGTCAAACAGTGCAGCCAGAATATCAGCAAAGTAGATCCATTTGCGTTTGTTTAATCTGTTTTCTAGTGACATTTATTTGCATACATCAATAACAATGAGTTAATGATGAGCGATATTGCCTGGTTCAGAAAATGTGCCCTCTCGTCAGGACACTGTTGTTCAGAGGAGCTAGACAACAACACAGCTCACACAATCACTTCAAACTGAAGCTGGAAATACTGCAAACTAGCTAAACTTCGTTTGACCTTTTTCCAATTGACATTTCTTTGTATATATCCATAAAAATTATGCCAGCTAATTCATGATTTCGACTGGCAGAGAAACGCTGCCTTACATGTCTGTCTCATCCCGACTCATTCATTACTAAAGGACAGTTGGAGTTCGAGGTATATACAAATCTATGCTGTTGAAAACATTTTAGTCTAAAAGAAATGTAACATAATGTCTAGATGCTTTTTATAGTGGAGATCAAGTTTATCAATTGCCTGGCTGGGCTGATGAGACAGTGGATTGCGCAGTCAGGTGGAACAGAGTAAATAGGCATTTTAAGGTCATAAATTTAGCCGGTGGTAATTTGTGGAATAGTCACCGGCTGGAATGTGGTTTTAACCAATCAGTATTCAGGATTAGAACCACCCTTTGTATAATACCAAAGAGAAATCCACTGGTTTCACAACCCGCTATGCCAAATAACCTCCCCCACCAGAACCACATTGCTTACATAAAATGTGGTTCTGGGTTGCCCAGATTATTATTCACTCAGACTATTGAGAAATACTTGAAGAAATTAGGAGATGGACATTTTAATTGCCAATAAATGGAGAAAGATTAAAATAACACCCAATTGACTTCCATTAACTCCTTGAAGGAGTGCACACATTGTCCCAGAAACGCCCAGAATGCACTGTGCGGCCCATTGACAATTTTGTTTTTATTCCACCTTTATTTAACCAGGTAGGCAAGTTGAGAACAAGTTCTCATTTACAATTGCGACCTGGCCAAGATAAAGCAAAGCAGTTCGACACATACAGCAACACAGAGTTACACATGGAGTAAAATAAACATACAGTAGAAAAAAATAAGTCTATATACAATGTGAGCAAATGAGAAGAGATAAGGGAGGTAATGGCAAAAAAAAAAGGCCATGGTGGTGGAGGAAATACAATATAGCAAGGTAAACACTGGAATGGCAGATTTGCAGTGGAAGAAAGTGCAAAGTAGAGATAGAAATAATGGGGTGCAAAGGAGCAAAATAAATAAATACAGTAGGGGAAGGGGTAGTTGTTTGGGCTAAATTATAGATGGGCTATGTACAGGTGCAGTCATCTGTGAGCTACTCTGTCAGCTGGTGCTTAAAGCTAGTGAGGGAGATGTGTTTCCAGTTTCAGAGATTTTTGTAGTTCGTTCCGGCCATTGGCAGCAGAGAACTGGAAGGAGAGGCGGCCAAAGGAAGAATTGGATTTGGGGGTGACCAGAGAGATATACCTGCTGAAGCGCGTGCTACAGGTGGGTGCTGCTATGGTGACCAGCGAGCTGAGATAAGGGGGGACTTTACCTAGCAGGGTCTCGTAGATGACCTGGAGCCAGTGGGTTTGGCGATGAGTATGAAGCGAGGGCCAGCCAACGAGAGCGTACAGGTCGCAGTGGTGGGTAGTATATGGGGCTTTGGTGACAAAACGGATGGCACTGTGATAGACTGCATCCAATTTATTGAGTAGGGTATTGGAGGCTATTTTGTAAATGACATCGCCTAAGTCGAGGATTGGTAGGATGGTCAGTTTTACGAGGGTGTGTTTGCAGCATGAGTGAAGGATGCTTTGTTGCGAAATAGGAAGCCAATTCTAGATTTAACTTTGGATTGGAGATGTTTGATATGAGTCTGGAGGGAGAGTTTACAGTCTAACCAGACACCTAGGTATTTGTAGTTGTCCACATATTCTAAGTCAGAACCGTCCAGAATAGTGATGCTGGACAGGCGGGCAGGTGCATGCAGCGATCGGTTGAAGAGCATGCATTTAGTTTTACTTGCATTTAAGAGCAGTTTGAGGCCACGGAAGGGGAGTTGTATGGCATTGAAGCTCGTCTGGAGGGTTGTTAACACAGTGTCCAAAGAAGGACCAGAAGTATACAGAATGGTGTCGTCTGCGTAGAGGTGGATCAGAGACTCACCAGCAGCAAGAGTGACATCATTGATGTATACAGAGAAGAGTCGGCCCAATAATTGAACACTGTGGCACCCCTCCAGACGAGCTTCAATGCCATATAACTCCCCTTGTGGCACCCCCATAGACACTGCCAGAGGCCCGGACAACAGGCACTCCGATTTGACACACTATCAGAGAAGTAGTTGGTGAACCAGGCGAGGCAACCATTTGAGAAACCAAGGCTATCGAGTCTGCCGATGAGGATGTGGTGATTGACAGAGTCGAAAGTCTTGGCCAGGTCAATGAATACGGCTGCACAGTATTGTTTCTTATCGATGGCGGTTAAGATATAGTTTAAGACCTTGAGCGTGGCTGAGGTGCACCCATGACCAGCTCTGAAACCAGATTGCATAGCGGAGAAGGTGCGGTGGGATTCGGAATGGTCGGTAATATGTTTGTTGACTTGGCTTTCGAAGACCTTAGAAAGGCAGGGTAGGATAGATATAGGTCTGTAGCAGTTTGGGTCAAGAGTGTCCCCCCTTTTGAAGAGGGGGATAACCGCAGCTGCTTTCCAATCTTTGTGAATCTCAGACGACACGAAAGAGAGGTTGAACAGGCTAGTAATAGGGGTTTCAACAATTTTGGCAGATCATTTTAGAAAGAAAGGGTCCAGATTGTCTAGCCCGGCTGATTTGTAAGGGTCCAGATTTTGCAGCTCTTTCAGAACATCAGCTATCTGGATTTGGGAGAAGGAGAAATGGGGAAGGATTGGGCGATGCATGGGTAACATACACAATGCCCGGTAATATGCATTGTATGGAGTTTCTTAAAATGTTTCTTAAAAGGCCGGTGCAGAAGGTTTTTATCTCAATATCAAATCATTTCTGGGTAACAATTACAGTGGGGCAAAAAAGTATTTAGTCAGCCACCAATTGTGCAAGTTCTACCACTTAAAAAGATGAGAGAGGCCTGTAATTTTCATCATAGGTACACCAACTATGACAGACAAAATGGAAAAAAAATCCAGAAAATCACATTGTAGGATTTTTAATGAATTTATTTGCAAATTATGGTGGAAAATAAGTATTTGGTCACCTACAAACAAGCAAGATTTCTGGCTCTCACAGACCTGTAACTTCTTCTTTAAGAGGCTCCTCTGTCCTCCACTTGTTACCTGTATTAATGGCACCTGTTTGAACTTGTTATCAGTTTAAAAGACACCTTTCCACAACCTCAAACAGTCACACTCCAAACTCCACTATGGCCAAGACAAAGAGCTGTCAAAGGACACCAGAAACAAAATTGTAGACCTGCACCAGGCTGGGAAGACTGAATCTGCAATAGGTAAGCAGCTTGGTTTGAAGAAATCAACTGTGGGAGCAATAATTAGGAAATGGAAGACATACAAGACCACTGATAATCTCCCTCGAGCTGGGGCTCCACGCAAGATCTCACACCGTGGGGTCAAAATTATCACAAGAACGGTGAGCAAAAATCCCAGAACCACACGGGGGGACCTAGTGAATGACCTGCAGAGAGCTGGGACCAAAATAACAAAGCCTACCATCAATAACACACTACGCTGCCAGGGACTCAAATCCTGCAGTGCCAGACGTGTCCCCCTGCTTAAGCCAGTACATGTCCAGGCCCATCTGAAGTTTGCTAGAGAGCATTTGGATGATCCAGAAGAAGATTGGGAGAATGTCATATGGTCAGATGAAACCAAAATATAACTTTTTGGTAAAAACTCGTCATGTTTGGAGGACAAAGAATGCTGAGTTGCATCCAAAGAACACCATACCTACTGTGAAGCATGGGGGTGGAAACATCATGCTTTGGGGCTGTTTTTCTGCAAAGGGACCAGGATGACTGATCCGTGTAAAGGAAAGAATGAATGGGGCCATGTATCGTGAGATTTTGAGTGAAAACCTCCTTCCATCAGCAAGGGCATTGAAGATGAAACATGGCTGGGTCTTTCAGCATGACAATGATCCCAAACACACCACCCGGGCAACGAAGGAGTGGCTTCGTAAGAAGCATTTCAAGGTCCTGGAGTGGCCTAGCCAGTCTCCAGATCTCAACCCCATAGAAAATCTTTGGAGGGAGTTGAAAGTCTGTGTTGCCAAGCAACAGCCCCAAAACATCACTGCTCTAGAGGAGATCTGCATGGAAGAATGGGCCAAAATACCAGCAACAGTGTGTGAAAACCATGTGAAGACTTACAGAAAACATTTGACCTCTGTCATTGCCAACAAAGGGTATATAACAAAGTATTGAGATTGTTATTGACCAAATACTTATTTTCCACCATAATTTGGAAATAAATTAAAAATCCCTATGTGATTTTCTGGATTTCTTTCCTAATTTTGTCTGTCATAGTTGAATCAAATCAAATCAAATTTATTTATATAGCCCTTCGTACATCAGCTGATATCTCAAAGTGCTGTACAGAAACCCAGCCTAAAACCCCAAACAGCAAGCAATGCAGATGTAGAAGCACGGTGGCTAGGAAAAACTCCCTAGAAAGGCCAAAACCTAGGAAGAAACCTAGAGAGGAACCAGGCTATGTGGGGTGGCCAGTCCTCTTCTGGCTGTGCCGGGTGGAGATTATAACAGAACATGGCCAAGATGTTCAAATGTTCATAAATGACCAGCATGGTCAAATAATAATAATCACAGGCAGAACAGTTGAAACTGGAGCAACAGCACGGCCAGGTGGACTTGGGACAGCAAGGACTCATCATGTCAGGTAGTCCTGAGGCATGGTCCTAGGGCTCAGGTCCTCCAAGAGAGAGAAAGAAAGAAAGAGAGAAAGAGAGAATTAGAGAGAGCATACTTAAATTCACACAGGACACCGGATAGGACAGGAGAAGTACTCCAGATATAACAAACTGACCCTAGCCCCCCGACACATAAACTACTGCAGCATAAATACTGGAGGCTGAGACAGGAGGGGTCAGGAGACACTGTGGCCCCAACCAATGACATCCCCGGACAGGGCCAAACAGGAAGGATATAACCCCACCCACTTTGCCAAAGCACAGCCCCCACACCACTAGTGGGATATCAACCACCAACTTACCATCCTGAGACAAGGCCGAGTATAGCCCACAAAGATCTCCGCCACGGCACAACCCAAGGGGGGGGCGCCAACCCAGACAGGAAGATCACATCAGTGACTCAACCCACTCAAGTGACGCACCTCTCCTAGGGACGGTATGAAAGAGCCCTAGTAAGCCAGTGACTCAGCCCCTGTAATAGGGTTAGAGGCAGAGAATCTCAGTGGAAAGAGGGGAACCGGCCAGGCAGAGACAGCAAGGGCAGTTCGTTGCTCCAGAGCCTTTCCGTTCACCTTCACACTCCTGGGCCAGACTACACTCAATCATATGACCCACTGAAGAGATGAGTCTTCAATAAAGACTTAAAGGTTGAGACCAAGTTTGCGTCTCTCACATGGGTAGGCAGACCATTCCATAAAAATGGAGCTCTATAGGAGAAAGCCCTGCCTCTAGCTGTTTGCTTAGAAATTCTAGGGACAATTAGGAGGCCTGCGTCTTGTGACCGTAGCGTACGAATCGGCTTTCTATTCCGCAACAAAGCCAGACCCACTGGCTCCAGGTCATCTACAAGTCCATGCTAGGTAAAGCTCCGCCTTATCTCAGTTCACTGGTCACGATGGCAACACCCATCCGTAGCACGCGCTCCAGCAGGTGTATCTCACTGATCATCCCTAAAGCCAACACCTCATTTGGCCGCCTTTCATTCCAGTTCTCTGCTGCCTGTGACTGGAACGAATTGCAAAAATCTCTGAAGTTGGAGACTTTTATCTCCCTCACCAACTTCAAACATCTGCTATCTGAGCAGTTAACCGATCGCTGCAGCTGTACATAGTCTATCGGTAAATAGCCCACCCATTTTTACCTACCTCATCCCCATACTATTTTTATTTATTTACTTTTCTGCTCTTTTGCACACCAATATCTCTACCTGTACATGACCATCTGATCATTTATCACTCCAGTGTTATTAATCTGCAAAATTGTAATTATTCGCCTACCTCCTCATGCCTTTTGCACACAATGTATATAGACTCCCCCCCTTTTTTTCTCTACTGTGTTATTGACTTGTTAATTGTTTACTCCATGTGTAACTCTGTGTTGTCTGTTCACACTGCTATGCTTTATCTTGGCCAGGTCGCAGTTGCAAATGAGAACTTGTTCTCAACTAGCCTACCTGGTTAAATAAAGGTGAAATACAATTTTAAAAAATGTACAGCAGGACCAAATCAGAGAGATAGGTAGGAGCAAGCCCATGTAATGCTTTGTAGGTTAGCAGTAAAACCTTGAAATCAGCCCTTGCCTTGACAGGAAGCCAGTGTAGGGAGGCTAGCACTGGAGTAATATGATCCATTTTTTGGGTTCTAGTCAGGATTCTAGCTGCCGTATTAGTTGAAGTGTACCTATGATGAAAATGACAGGCCTCTCTCATCTTTTTAAGTGGGAGAACTTGCACAATTGGTGGCTGACTAAATACTTTTTTGCCCCACTGTACCTGCTGGAGCACGTGCTACAGGTGGGTGCTGCTATGGTGACCAGTGAGCTAAGATAAGGGGGGACTTTACTTAGCAGAGTCTTGTAGATGACCTGGAGCCAGTGGTGAGGAAATTACTTTTAAAGAACGACCAGGAAGTTCTATTTGGTAGTTCTATCTTGACGGAAAATGTTGTAGTTGGGGATGGAAATCTCAGAATTTTTGGTGGGTACAGGAACACTGGTGGCAATCTTGAAACATGTGGGGAAAGCAAACTGGGATAGGGAGAGATTGAATATATCCGTCAACACACCAGCCAGCTGGTCTGCGCATGCTCTGAGGACGCAGCTAGGGATGTCGTCTGGGCCGGCAGCCTTGTGAGGGTTAACACGTTTAAATATCTTACTCACGTCGGCCATGGAGAAGGAGAGCCCACAGTCCTTGGTAGCGGGCCGCGTCGGTGGCACTGTATTATCCTCAAAGCGGGCAAAGAAGATGTTTAGTTTGTCTGGAAGCAAGACGTAGGTGTCCGTAACATGACTGGTTTTCCTTTTGTGATTGTCTGTATTCCCTGCCACATACTTCTCATGTCTGAGCCATTGAATTGCGACTCCATTTTGTCTCTATATAGACATTTTGCTTGTTTGATTGCCTTGCGGAGGGAATAACTGCACTGTTTATATTCTGCCATATTCTCAGTCACCTTTCCATGGTTAAATCCGGTGGTTTGAGCTTTCAGTTTTGCGCGAATGCCGCCATCGATCCACGGTTTCTGGTTAGGGTAAGTTTTTAAAGCCACAGTGGGCACAACATCTCCTATAGACTTCCTTATAAACTCACTCACCGAATCAGCATATACGTCAATATTATTTTCTGAGGCTACCCGGAACATATATCAGTCCACGTGATCAAAACAGTCTTGAAACGTGGATTCTGATTGGTCAGACCAGCATTGAATAGTCATTTGCACGGGTACTTCCTGTTTGAGTTTCTGCCTATAGGCTGTGTGCTTACGGTCATTGTCCTGTTGGAAGGTGAACCTTTGCCCCAGTCTGAGGTCCCTTAGCACTCTGGAGTAGATTTTATGACTCTAATCAATTTCATACAATCATATGGTTTCAGGGTGGAATATTCTAATCATTCATTTAAACATATAAATCTCATTGACAGCTGTAATGTAACCAAATGTGGAAAAAGTCAAGGGGTCTGAATACTTTCTGAATGCACTGTATATTTATAAACTGATGACAGCTTTGCACACTCTTGGCATCCTTGTTTTCCCATACTTCCAATGGTGAGACACGCTCTTCACATCTCCATCGCTCTTCAAAGTATTTATCCAAAGGTGTGTGTGTGTTATGGTTGGTCTGACACACTTAGATAGTGTGACATAGTTCTGTTCTTCTCTTTAAAGGGAATTACCTGTCCTATCTCACCTGTCACATTCCTTTTCCTGAACTTGTTGACTTCCAATCCCTACCAAGTCTCCCACAGATCCTTATGGTTAGTGAACAACATTTCCTGACATACTGTAAGTGCACAGTTGGATCATATAACCTCTGAACTATAGCGATGAGCTTACTTTGAGTCGCAAAACACAGTAGTCTTTGTGGCATCAGACAGTTAATTTCAGACATTATCTCGCTATGATATTAATATTTGCTGTTTACTTTTTGTTTTTGTTCGCTAAATTGAATCTGTAATCACATTCACAGGACAATATATATGATACCCAACAATTTGCATGATGTTGCTGATAAAAATTGAGTTGATGAAGTTGTAGATGTTCCTCGGTTGTTATGGTAGATATTTCCCATTTGTGTGTGAGTGTGGAGTTGTTGTACTAGTATAGTGGCAGTATTTCAGTGATTGTATTTCCCTCTAGATGGTTGAGGATCTCAATCCAGCTCCATATTTGGAGGAGGAGCACGTCAAGCAGCAACTTAATGAGGGCATGTTGATGTTGTTTTTACGGGCTGGCCATTCGAGTCCACACTAATCGTTATCTGGAGATGACTGATGTTTGGGGTCTTTAAAGTATGTCGTCTGCGTTTGATGTGAGTGTGTGTGTGTGTGCATACGTGTGTGATGTGTGTAATAGACAGACACGGCTGCAACTCAATCCCCCTCTCCCTGACTGTCTGTGACTCAGTCCCGGGCTCTTGTGTGAACCTTACTCTTCCCTAATCACAGAGAGCACACGCTCAGACCTGTCCCAGGCCACCCTGCAAATCACATCACATTTACATTTATTGTCATTTGAGTCATTTATAATTGTTTTAACTAAATAGAAAGAGTGAAGTCAAGAAATGGCTCTACTTTTTTATAAATGGCATGGTAAGAAACAAGTGGCACACAGAGTATCTTACATGTTCAACATACCACGATGAACACACAGAGTATCTTACATGTTCAACATACCACGATGAACACACAGAGTATCTTACATGTTCAACATACCATGATGAACACACAGAGTATCTTACATGTTCAACATACCACGATGAACACACAGAGTATCTTACATGTTCAACATACCACGATGAACACACAGAGTATCTTACATGTTCAACATACCACGATGAACACACAGAGTATCTTACATGTTCAACATACCACGATGAACACACAGAGTATCTTACATGTTCAACATACCACGATGAACACACAGAGTATCTTACATGTTCAACATACCACGATGAACACACAGCAGCAAACACAGTGCAGTGCAATCAATGCCATATAGTAAACACAATCAGATGATGATAAAGAACCATGTTGATTCAGACGATGGTTAATAGCAGAATCAGGTACTATAGCATTTACTGGGTCTGTGCATTTGCTCTGTTTAATTAATGGATCTACACTGAGTGTACAAAACATAAGAAACCCCTGCTCTTTCCATGACATAGACTGACCAGGTGAATCCAGGTGAAAGCTATGATCCCTTATCGATTTAACCTGTTAAATCCACTTTAATCAGTGTAGATGAAGGGGAGGAGACAAGTTAAAGAAGGACTGTTAAGCCTTGAGACAATTGAGACATGGATTGTGTCTGTGTGTCATTCAGAGGGTGAATGGACAAGACAAAAGATTTAAGTACCTTTGAACAGGGTATGGTAGTAGGTACCAGGTGCACTGGTTTGTGTCAAGAATTGCAATGCTGCTGGGCTCAACAGTTTCCTGTGTTTATCAAGAATGGTCCACCACACAAAGGACATTCAGCCAACTTGACACAACTTTGGGAAGCATTGGAGTCAACATGGGCCAGCATCCCTGTGGAATGCTTTCAACACCTTGTAGAGTCCATGCCCCGTGTAAATTCAGTGTATATTTCACATTGTAGGAGAACAGGAAGAGTGTGCTTTCTAGAAAGGGGGTCCACCCAATGAGATCCTTTATTTATTAAATATCTTCAGTGATTTCTATGGTTCTACCTAAATGACTAGACTGTTTAATCAGTGTTGGAAGTAGAGGATTAGGGATAGGAAACAGCAAACAGTCATTCTCAGGATGAAGCTCTGTGATTCTGCTCTGAACCAGTAAACCTGGCTATTACTCCAACTGACATTTAGTGGCAGTTTGAACAGTCCCTTCCTTTAAGACAATGAACAACAGGAGAAAAAAGGAGATGATCCTTAGTTGTCAGAACAATGTAATTCTCTTTAAGACAATGCTTACTGCAGTTGACTCAATCAGCAATATGAAATTAAACACAAATCAATAGTGTAATGAGGTTTTTTTCATGCTGAATTACTGGCACTCTCAGAGATCATTGAGTCCTGTGTGGATCAGTTGGTAGTTCATGGTGCTTGCAACACCAGAGTAGTGGGTTTGATTCCCACTGGGTCCAGTCTGGAAAGGTACCAGAATGTGTGCCCTTGCTACTGTAAGTTGCTCTTGATAAGGACGTCTGCTAAATCTGTCTGACTCGACATTACTTACTGCAGTGTTGACAAGCTTGTCATTAATGTCAAACTATCATTACATTCTTGAATTAAACATTGGGAATGGGTGTGTTTATAAAATTCCACTTCTTTATGCTACAAACACTTTCTTCATCTCAGTTGATTTCCCAACCATCTCATTGTGGGCGGGGCGTCCAGGGGTGAGAGCAGGTAAGAGCTGGGATCCACCTTCAACGTGACACACAACTACAGAGAGACCACACCACCACGGAATACCTGAGAGGGACCGCACTGAGGTCCTGACTGCAGAGAGAGACTACCCCAGGCTGGCTAAGGACTTTCCCGTCTCCCCCCTGAGCACCTGGAGGCCTGGCATTCAATGTGGAGGAACCTGAGTCTCATCTGTTCATCTGAAGGTAAGATGGAGAGAGTAGAATGAACACATCTGCAATGGAGGAAACACATTTGACTTTTTGCATTATGTACGAGTAGTCCAGAATCCATGCAAATAAATGCAATGAACTGTGTCATGTGACATGTAAATAATGCAGGATGAAGAGGTGTTAGTGTGGTCAAACAGTAAATATCCATAGTAGGCCTAAATATCTACAGTAAATATATATTATTTGTTCTGTCTTATATATCAGTAAGTTCGATTCAATGGACTGAAAAAGGATGCATTGTACATTATGCTTTAATATGATATCTTATGTTTGGTTCTATGATAATACGTAGAATGTAGATAGTATATAGATAGAGGTATATATAGATGGCGAGTATAGATAGATCATTCTTATTCGTAATATACTTTTAGATTATATGAATACCATTGTACTTATGAATTACAAGACATTGTAATTCTGCTTGTATTCCATCTATTCTATCTAAGTCCTAATACCTTGAGCAGCATCGCAATAGTGGAAACCAAGACTGTTCTCAGGGCAGACCAGGTTGTAGCTAGACATGTTTGAGTCACGTCAGGGACAATTTTAGCATTTTAGCTAACCCTATCCCTTGATGATTGTTTTTTTTCTCCAGTACTTCAAGATACAGCGTTATCTGGTGGGGGTGGTGTGTGCTTGTGTGTGTCTCTGTGTGTGTGTTTAAAATTGTTACTTCAAAAGACATATACAACTGTCAATGTTGTATACAATAACCCTCTCTTTCAAATGCCAAAGTGGTTTTGGCAGAAGTTCCACTGTCTTTGGGAAACCCAACACTGGCTTAAAGAGAGGGGAATTCCTCTTCTCTCTCTCTCTCTCTCTCTCTCTCTCTCTCTCTCTCTCTCTCTCTCTCTCTCTCTCTCTCTCTCTCTCTCTCTCTCTCTCTGTGTGTCTCTCTCTGTGTCTCTCTCTCTCTCTCTCTCTCTCTCTCTGTGTCTCTCTCTCTGTCTCTGTCTCTCTCTCTCTCTCTCTCTGTCTCTCTCTTTCTCTCTCTCTCTCTGTCTCTCTCTTTCTCTCTCTCTCTCTTTCTCTCTCTCTCTCTCTCTTTCTCTCTATCTGTGCAGTAGAGGGAGAGAAGAGAATGAAAGAAAGAGAGGAAAAGAAGAGGAGGGAGAGAGGGATTAGAAGATATTTTAAGATTATTGAGGGAAATTACAGTTCCGCCCACAATATTAACCCTTTCATGTGACGTCCATTGTTGCTTCTCAGAACAATTGACTTTTGATTTACAAAAAAGTCAAAGTAGATTAAAGCCAGAGTAGTCCAGAATTTGCATACTCTCATTGCAATAAAAAAATTAAGATTCTCAAGGAACCGAAAAGATCCTCAAGTGCAGCTACCTAATCCCTTACCTCTGAAGTTTATATAGCCTCACTTCATCTTTAAATACATGCAATAATCATCATTATCCTCAAAAAGTCCCTTGTTTGATGAAGGCGTCTCATTTAAATAAGCTCTAAACTTTCATCCTGTCTTAATTCATATCCACAGATCTACAAGAGGAGAGCAGAGGAGAGTGTTTGATGATGAAGCTTCACCTGGTTTCTCCTTCCACTTGAGGGGAACAAGTTCCCCAGAAAACTGGATGTCACAAGCGGAGGAAACAACAAAACAAAGTGATTCACTAACTTGCCTCTTCGATTCCTAATCCATCAATTTGTCCACAGAGGATCTCTATCTCTGTTCCTTTACACCATCAACATGAGTGCTGCCTTCTCCCACCCATTCGTAGATCAGCGGCCCACTTACCTTAACAGAGGCAGCATCCTGCCATACAGACTGTCTCCCTCTAGTAGCCACTCTGAGAACCGCACCCACTCCCATTCCCACCACCTCCACTCTGACCCTCTGGCCCACACCGTGCCCTTACTCCTCTACCCCACCACCATGGATCCCCGAAGCCTCTATGATGCCTCGTTCCGGGGCCCCCGAGGCCCCACCCTGCTCCCATACTTATCTCCCTTCCACCATGGGCGCTTCGGGGTGTATGAATGCCCCTTCGAGCCGGCGTTTCTACAGAAGAGGAACGAGCGGGAGCGTCAGAGGGTAAAGTGTGTGAACCAGGGCTATGCCAAGCTTAGGGACCATCTGCCAGGTGGCGCCAGTGAGAAGAGGCTCAGTAAAGTGGAGACACTCAGGGCAGCGATTCGTCATATTAAATACCTGCAGGGTCTGGTGGAGGGGCAGGGGAAAGGGAGAGAGGGGCATGAGGAGGAACAGGCATGCCACAGCCCCAGTTCTGCTCCATGTAGGACAGAGGACTCGGGACACAGAGATGGGGGGTCAACTCGCTCTCTCTCACACTCTTCCAGTATCTCCCCGGGGGTAGACTGTGGGGAGACAGAGGGCTCTGGGACCTAGGGGATTATGGGTAGTGTCGTTTGTGAGAGGGACTAGATGGACATTTGTAGAAAGGGTGTGAGTACCCCCTCTCCAAGGACTGCTCACCACAACATCACACCCTGAGCACAAAGATAAATAATGTAATACTTTTCCGCTTGATACTGTGTTATGTATTGGCAATGTGTATTGTTTTGTGACACTAAAATGTTGTACCAAACCACTTTGGAAATCTGATTATGTAAAAAAAAAAATACACTTCTGATTTTAAGATCAACACCTGAATCTCTGAGAGCAATTAATTCAATAATGCTTCTACACATGCATGCATTGCTTGCTGTTTGGGGTTTTAGGCTGCGTTTCTGTACAGCACTTTGAGATATCAGCTGATGTACGAAGGGCTTTATGAATAAATTTGATTTGATTTGAATAAGTATGCAATGTTTATTGTATTTCGAAATGAGAAACTGATCACTGTAGCGACACATTACGGTTTGTTATCAAAATAAACGTTCATTTTATTACAGCGCATGACTTCTTTTGGAAATTTCAGTGTGATATTGAGTGAAAAAACTGGAAATAAAGACATTTGATTCCTTTTTTAACACACATAGTCTTGGAAAAGAAGCAGATTCTACAACGGGACAACTGATACTGAAAGGGAAAAATAGTTTTGGTTAAACAGTATTTATGATAGTGTTCATCTAATTGTCTAATTAGTTGTAATAGTTTGGCATAATTGTGCTCATTCCTCAGACTTAGTTGACTGATGACTCAAACTAAATTTGTTTGCGAAACGTTCATAGGCTTGGGGTTAGGCCGGAGCAATGAGTCTGGGTAGCCAGGCAACGGACTAAGGGCCTGTCACAAATGTTTGGTTGCTGTATTTGGGTTCTACATGTATATATACAGCACAAAGCCTTTCACATATATTGCACAAAGCATTAGACATGATAGAGCACGAACTAATACTATAAATAGCAAGAGTCATAAGAGTGGCAACTGTTGACTTACACTACCGTTCAAAAGTTTGGGGTCACTTAGAAATGTCCTTGTTTTTGAAAGAAAAGCACATTTTTGTCCATTAAAATGACATAAAATTGATCACAAATACAGTGTAGACATTGTTAATGGTTGCTTTACTTTCTAAAACAAGGACATTTCTAATTGACCCCAAACTTTTGAACAGTAGTGTAGATCTCACTGGCAATAATTCCAACAAGATCTCATGGTTTGACACAGTCAATATTTGACATTTGTCCGGGGGGGAGAAACGTTGAGTTTTGATGGTTAAGTATAGGCATTAATTACGATTGGTGAAGTTAAAGGGGCAGTGCAGTCAAAACTTGATTTTCCAGTTTTTTTTAAATACCAGTCAAAAGTTTGAACACACCTACTTATTCAAGGGTTTTTCTTTATTTGTAGTATTTCTACATTGTAGAATAATAGTGAAGACATCAACACTATGAAATAACACATACGGAATCATGTCGTAACCAAAAATAGTTACTACATCAAAATATATATTATATTATGTCTACATTCAACTGGTAAATGTTGATTCTGATATGATTAAGATTTAAAAAAAAATCCTTAATAGGGTGTGGTGCCTGGCCTTAAACTAGAGATATCCTTTTCTTTGTATGGGCTGTGTCTCAATCCAACACATCCGCTTATGTCGGCCTTCCGCATCTGCGGTGGAAAGTGTCAGAGCTACAATGCTGTTTGTCAGAGCAGGAGGCATCCTGAAAATTGGTCTTCTCATGAAAATGGTTTGCCTACATACTAACCACTCTATGGAAAGATGAGACTCTGATGAACACAATGGTGTTCTCCGAAATAATGCATTCTTTATCCTTTTAGGGGCAATCTGGGAGGAAACCAAGACTATTATCCCCCTACTATTTGGTAGTAGTTGGGGAAAGACCAGAGAAGTGACCACTAATGGATGACAGTGAAAGTATGCTTGAATAAAACACACTACAGGTAAGTGCCCAGACGTCCAACGTTTTGGGCATAGAGGCTAAGGCCAGTGCATTGACGGGGCAATAGTGGAACAACAAAGCATTAGTAAATATATCACAATAATCTCATGTTTGCTCTTACCAGCGGAACAAGCAACACGCCATGACAACTATGTGCAATGTTTTATAAATAACAAAGCTAATACTTAACTGAGAGTCTTTTAGGTGCCCTTTGGCAAACTCCAAGCGGGCTGTCATGTGCCTTTTCCTGGGGAGTGGCTTCCGTCTGGCCACTCTACCATAAAGTTCTGATTGGTGGAGTGCTGCAGAGATTGTTGTCCTTCTGGAACAATCCTGTCTCGGGGCTCTACAGACAATTCCTTTGAACTCTTGGCTTGGTTTTTGCTCTGACATGCACTGTCAACTGTGGGACCTTATATAGACAGGTGTGTGCCTTAACCACTCTCTCACCACTAGCAAGACCTTAACCACTCTCTCACCACTAGCTAGGCCTTAACCACTCTCTCACCACTAGCTAGACCTTAACCACTCTCTCACCACTAGCTAGGCCTTAACCACTCTCTCACCACTAGCTAGACCTTAACCACTCTCTCACCACTAGCTAGGCCTTAACCACTCTCTCACCACTAGCTAGACCTTAACCACTCTCTCACCACTAGCTAGGCCTTAACCACTCTCTCACCACTAGCTAGGCCTTAACCACTCTCTCACCACTAGCTAGACCTTAACCACTCTCTCACCACTAGCTAGGCCTTAACCACTCTCTCACCACTAGGTAGACCTTAACCACTCTCTCACCACTAGCTAGGCCTTACCCACTCTCTCACCACTAGCTAGGCCTTACCCACTCTCTCACCACTAGCTAGGCCTTAACCACTCTCTCACCACTAGCTAGACCTTAACCACTCTCTCACCACTAGCTAGACCTTAACCACTCTCTCACCACTAGCTAGGCCTTACCCACTCTCTCACCACTAGCTAGGCCTTGCCTACTCTCTCACCACTAGCTAGGCCTTACCCACTCTCTCACCACTAGCTAGGCCTTACCCACTCTCTCACCACTAGCTAGGCCTTACCCACTCTCTCACCACTAGCTAGGCCTTACCCACTCTCTCACCACTAGCTACACCTTAACCACTCTCTCACCACTAGCTAGACCTTAACCACTCTCTCACCACTAGCTAGGCCTTACCCACTCTCTCACCACTAGCTAGGCCTTACCTACTCTCTCACCACTAGCTAGGCCTTACCCACTCTCTCACCACTAGCTAGGCCTTACCCACGTTCTCACCACTAGCTAGACCTTAACCACTCTCTCACCACTAGCTAGGCCTTAACTACTCTCTCACCACTAGCTAGACCTTAACCCCTCTCTCACCACTAGCTAGGCCTTAACCACTCTCTCACCACTAGCTAGGCCTTACCCACTCTCTCACCACTAGCTAGGCCTTACCCACTCTCTCACCACTAGCTAGGCCTTAACCACTCTCTCACCACTAGCTAGACCTTAACCACTCTCTCACCACTAGCTAGACCTTAACCACTCTCTCACCACTAGCTAGGCCTTACCCACTCTCTCACCACTAGCTAGGCCTTGCCTACTCTCTCACCACTAGCTAGGCCTTACCCACTCTCTCACCACTAGCTAGGCCTTACCCACTTTCTCACCACTAGCTAGACCTTAACCACTCTCTCACCACTAGCTAGGCCTTAACTACTCTCTCACCACTAGCTAGGCCTTAACCACTCTCTCACCACTAGCTAGACCTTAACAACTCTCTCACCACTAGCTAGGCCTTAACCACTCTCTCACCATTAGCTAGACCTGAACCACTCTCTCACCACTAGCTAGGCCTTAACCACTCTCTCACCACTAGCTAGACCTGAACCACTCTCTCACCACTAGCTAGGCCTTAACCACTCTCTCAACACTAGCTAGGCCTTACCCACTCTCTCACCACTAGCTAGGCCTTGCCTACTCTCTCACCACTAGCTAGGCCTTACCCACTCTCTCACCACTAGCTAGGCCTTACCCACTCTCTCACCACTAGCTAGGCCTTACCCACTCTCTCACCACTAGCTAGACCTTAACCACTCTCTCACCACTAGCTAGGCCTTAACTACTCTCTCACCACTAGCTAGGCCTTAACCACTCTCTCACCACTAGCTAGGCCTTAACCACTCTCTCACCACTAGCTAGGCCTTACCCACTCTCTCACCACTAGCTAGGCCTTACCCACTCTCTCACCACTAGCTAGGCCTTACCCACTCTCTCACCACTAGCTAGGCCTTAACCACTCTCTCACCACTAGCTAGACCTTAACCACTCTCTCACCACTAGCTAGGCCTTACCCACTCTCTCACCACTAGCTAGGCCTTGCCTACTCTCTCACCACTAGCTAGGCCTTACCCACTCTCTCACCACTAGCTAGGCCTTACCCACGTTCTCACCACTAGCTAGGCCTTACCCACTTTCTCACCACTAGCTAGACCTTAACCACTCTCTCACCACTAGCTAGGCCTTAACTACTCTCTCACCACTAGCTAGGCCTTAACCACTCTCTCACCACTAGCTAGACCTTAACCTCTCTCTCACCACTAGCTAGGCCTTACCCACTCTCTCACCACTAGCTAGGCCTTACCCACTCTCTCACCACTAGCTAGGCCTTAACCACTCTCTCACCACTAGCTAGACCTTAACCACTCTCTCACCACTAGCTAGACCTTAACCACTCTCTCACCACTAGCTAGGCCTTACCCACTCTCTCACCACTAGCTAGGCCTTGCCTACTCTCTCACCACTAGCTAGGCCTTACCCACTCTCTCACCACTAGCTAGGCCTTACCCACTTTCTCACCACTAGCTAGACCTGAACCACTCTCTCACCACTAGCTAGGCCTTAACCACTCTCTCACCACTAGCTAGGCCTTAACCACTCTCTCAACACTAGCTAGGCCTTACCCACTCTCTCACCACTAGCTAGACCTTAACCACTCTCTCACCACTAGCTAGGCCTTAACCACTCTCTCAACACTAGCTAGGCCTTACCCACTCTCTCACCACTAGCTAGACCTTAACCACTCTCTCACCACTAGCTAGGCCTTACCCACTCTCTCACCACTAGCTAGACCTTAACCACTCTCTCACCACTAGCTAGGCCTTACCCACTCTCTCACCACTAGCTAGGCCTTAACCACTCTCTCACCACTAGCTAGACCTTAACCACTCTCTCACCACTAGCTAGACCTTAACCACTCTCTCACCACTAGCTAGGCCTTACCCACTCTCTCACCACTAGCTAGGCCTTGCCTACTCTCTCACCACTAGCTAGGCCTTACCCACTCTCTCACCACTAGCTAGGCCTTACCCACTCTCTCACCACTAGCTAGGCCTTACCCACTCTCTCACCACTAGCTAGGCCTTACCCACTCTCTCACCACTAGCTACACCTTAACCACTCTCTCACCACTAGCTAGACCTTAACCACTCTCTCACCACTAGCTAGGCCTTACCCACTCTCTCACCACTAGCTAGGCCTTACCTACTCTCTCACCACTAGCTAGGCCTTACCCACTCTCTCACCACTAGCTAGGCCTTACCCACGTTCTCACCACTAGCTAGACCTTAACCACTCTCTCACCACTAGCTAGGCCTTAACTACTCTCTCACCACTAGCTAGACCTTAACCCCTCTCTCACCACTAGCTAGGCCTTAACCACTCTCTCACCACTAGCTAGGCCTTACCCACTCTCTCACCACTAGCTAGGCCTTACACACTCTCTCACCACTAGCTAGGCCTTAACCACTCTCTCACCACTAGCTAGACCTTAACCACTCTCTCACCACTAGCTAGACCTTAACCACTCTCTCACCACTAGCTAGGCCTTACCCACTCTCTCACCACTAGCTAGGCCTTGCCTACTCTCTCACCACTAGCTAGGCCTTACCCACTCTCTCACCACTAGCTAGGCCTTACCCACTTTCTCACCACTAGCTAGACCTTAACCACTCTCTCACCACTAGCTAGGCCTTAACTACTCTCTCACCACTAGCTAGGCCTTAACCACTCTCTCACCACTAGCTAGACCTTAACCACTCTCTCACCACTAGCTAGGCCTTAACCACTCTCTCACCATTAGCTAGACCTGAACCACTCTCTCACCACTAGCTAGGCCTTAACCACTCTCTCACCACTAGCTAGACCTGAACCACTCTCTCACCACTAGCTAGGCCTTAACCACTCTCTCAACACTAGCTAGGCCTTACCCACTCTCTCACCACTAGCTAGGCCTTGCCTACTCTCTCACCACTAGCTAGGCCTTACCCACTCTCTCACCACTAGCTAGGCCTTACCCACTCTCTCACCACTAGCTAGGCCTTACCCACTCTCTCACCACTAGCTAGACCTTAACCACTCTCTCACCACTAGCTAGGCCTTAACTACTCTCTCACCACTAGCTAGGCCTTAACCACTCTCTCACCACTAGCTAGGCCTTAACCACTCTCTCACCACTAGCTAGGCCTTACCCACTCTCTCACCACTAGCTAGGCCTTACCCACTCTCTCACCACTAGCTAGGCCTTACCCACTCTCTCACCACTAGCTAGGCCTTAACCACTCTCTCACCACTAGCTAGACCTTAACCACTCTCTCACCACTAGCTAGGCCTTACCCACTCTCTCACCACTAGCTAGGCCTTGCCTACTCTCTCACCACTAGCTAGGCCTTACCCACTCTCTCACCACTAGCTAGGCCTTACCCACGTTCTCACCACTAGCTAGGCCTTACCCACTCTCTCACCACTAGCTAGACCTTAACCACTCTCTCACCACTAGCTAGGCCTTAACTACTCTCTCACCACTAGCTAGGCCTTAACCACTCTCTCACCACTAGCTAGACCTTAACCACTCTCTCACCACTAGCTAGGCCTTACCCACTCTCTCACCACTAGCTAGGCCTTACCCACTCTCTCACCACTAGCTAGGCCTTAACCACTCTCTCACCACTAGCTAGACCTTAACCACTCTCTCACCACTAGCTAGACCTTAACCACTCTCTCACCACTAGCTAGGCCTTACCCACTCTCTCACCACTAGCTAGGCCTTGCCTACTCTCTCACCACTAGCTAGGCCTTACCCACTCTCTCACCACTAGCTAGGCCTTACCCACTTTCTCACCACTAGCTAGACCTGAACCACTCTCTCACCACTAGCTAGGCCTTAACCACTCTCTCACCACTAGCTAGGCCTTAACCACTCTCTCAACACTAGCTAGGCCTTACCCACTCTCTCACCACTAGCTAGACCTTAACCACTCTCTCACCACTAGCTAGGCCTTAACCACTCTCTCACCACTAGCTAGGCCTTAACCACTCTCTCACCACTAGCTAGACCTTAACCACTCTCTCACCACTAGCTAGGCCTTAACCACTCTCTCACCACTAGCTAGGCCTTAACCACTCTCTCACCACTAGCTAGACCTTAACCACTCTCTCACCACTAGCTAGCCCTTAACCTCTCTCTTCATAAAATAGGAAAGCACAACACAGTTGATGTCCCAACTGTCCAGCAACAGAAACCACAGTTCACGTCATCCTTCACTGTCATGGATACATCAAAGGCAGACTCAGAAGAAACACATTCATGGGAATGGGATCATTTATTTCCTCCGTTCATCATGTATGAACTAGCACTGCGCTTGATTCCCAAACATACATCAGAGGTCATGGAGGGTTCAGTCAGCCAATGAGGAGAATCCTCAACTCCAGTGGTAGAAGTCATGTCTGTCAAGGCAGCTAAAAAGTAATTGAAAGTCATACAGCAAAGCCAATGTCTGCTACGACCAATGACAGGACACCCCTCCAACCCTTTTAGCCAATGACACAATATTACTGTAGGCCCGAGAACGACATAGTACGTGTCTTACCCTGCCATACATTTCAGTCTTGATAAATGTACACACACACACACACACACACACACACACACACACACACACACACACACACACACACACACACACACACACACACACACACACACACACACACACACACACACACACACACACACACACACACACACACACACACATTCACCATACCTCCAGCCATGCCCACTCGCCCCTCTCATATATCTTTGCCCATGTCCCCCATGTCACCCCTCCACAGCAGAATGACAATGATTGTCTATATTTATTATTCCGCTGACCAACTGTTCCTCCAACCAATACTCTCACAGAGGCACAGTCCTGTCGTATCAGAAAGGGAGAGAGAGGGGGGGGGGGACCGGAGAGAGAGGGGAACAGGAGAGAGACAGTCAGACACTGTCAGTCATAGAGTGTATGACCAAGAAAGAGGACAGGGAGATATAGACAGCAGAGAGGAGAGAGGAGAGCAGACCCAGCAGGTTATGTGGAGAACTAGTAGGATTACCTTGTCAGAGCAGACCTAGATTAGCTGAGCTAGCTGACCTGGTGGAATACAGCACCGAAGGCAACCATCTTCACTTGGGCCACCTTGGGCCAATATCTGGAGGACCAGATCCGTTTGGGAGTACAGTAGGGGGCTGGCTGAGGAGGCCATTTTAGCGATCGACTTCACTTCATCCAAACTTTCCAGGTAGAGTCAAGATGGGGGACAGTGGTGGCGAACCGAACCTGCAGTCCTACATTATGGACGAGGAAACTCTGAAGAGAAAGCAGAAGGAGAAGCTAAAGAAGCTCCTGGCCACTGGAGGAAACCCTCGGCCCGCGCGCTCTCTCTTCTTCCTCACGCTGAAGAACCCTTTCCGCAAGGCTGCCATTAACATCGTGGAATGGAAGTATCCTTTAGTGGTCAGGGGCCAGGGGTCAGGGGTCAGGAGTGTGTGGGAAAATGGGATGGGTTGTCACTTGATAGCCATGCTCAGAGTCATGTAGACATGATGTAGCCTGGTCCCAGATCTGTTTGTGCTGTCTTGTCAACACAGCACAAACAGACTAGGTATCAAAAGGTTTTAACTATGAAGCAGGGTCATGCTCTTAGGCATTCATGGTTTGAAAGCACTGCACTTCTATTGTTTCTTACATGGCCAGATAGTGAAGCCTGTCTTTGGACTTGCAGGATATTAAATGACTGTTGATGACACTGATAATGCACCTTTAGTTTGGTCTTGTATTGATGGCCACTTCAACCCAGTAGTGTTTTCCACATGGTGGTCTGGATAACCCAGTAGTGTTTTCCACATGGTGGTCTGGATAACCCAGTAGTGTTTTCCACATGGTGGTCTGGATAACCCAGTAGTGTTTTCCACATGGTGGTCTGGATAACCCAGTAGTGTTTTCCACATGGTGGTCTGGATAACCCAGTAGTGTTTTCCACATGGTGGTCTGGATAACCCAGTAGTGTTTTCCACATGGTGGTCTGGATAACCCAGTAGTGTTTTCCACATGGTGGTCTGGATAACCCAGTAGTGTTTTCCACATGGTGGTCTGGATAAAGCCGTTGATGGACATTTTTGGACATGTAAAATATGAGCTTGTTAAAGTGGCGGCGTAATGATATTCCTAGGGTTGTACGGACACCTGTCCTCCCTCGTCACAGCCTAAAAACAGACATGCTAAGCTGTGAGAACGCTGCCTCAGATACAGACCGGTGGTGGGACTGGGTACCGCAGTCTGAGAGGGCACAGCATGATTTGTATTTATTTGATTTATTGAACCTTTATTTAACTAGGCAAGTCAGTTAAGAAGAAATTCTTATTTACAATGACGGCCTACCAAAAGGCAAAAGGCCTCCTGCGGGGACGGGGGCCTGGGATTTAAAAACATTTTTTAAATACAAAATAAATATATGACTAAACACACATCACAACAAGAGAGACAACACAACACTACATAAAGAGAGACTTAAGACAACAGCGTAGCAAAGCAGCAACACATGACAACACAGGATGGTAGTAACACAACATGACAACAACATGGTAGCAACACAACCTAACAACAACATGGTAGCAACACAAAGTGGTAGCAGCACAAAACATGGTACAAACATTATTGGACACAGACAACAACATAAAGGGCAAGAAGGTAGAGACAACAATACATCACATAAAGCAGCCACAACTGTCAGTAAGAGTGTCAAGGATTGAGTCTTTGAATGAAGAGATTGAGATAAAACTGTCCAGTTTGAGTGTTTGTTGCAGCTCGTTCCAGTCTCTAGCTGTAGCGAACTGAAAAGAGGAGCGACCCAGGGATGTGTGTGCTTAGGGGACCTTTAACAGAATGTGACTGGCAGAATGGGTGTTGTATGTGGAGGATGAGGACTGCAATAGATATCTCAGATAGGGGGTAGTGAGGCCTAAGAGGGTTTTATAAGTAAGCATCAACCACTGGGTCTTGTGCCGGGTATACAGAGATGACCAGTTTACAGAGGAGCATAGAGTGCAGTGATGTGTCCTATAAGAAGCATTGGTGGCAAATCTGATGGCCGAGTGGTAAAGAACATCTAGCCGCTCGAGAACACCCTTTCCTTCCGATCTATTAATTATATAAATTAATCTAGCATGGGTAGGATGGTCATCTGAATCAGGGTTAGTTTGGCAGCTGGGGTGAAAGAGGAGCGATTACAATAGAGGAAACCAAGTCTAGATTTAACTTTAGCCTGCAGCTTTGTTATGTGCTGAGAGATGGGCAGTGTACCATCTAGCCATACTCCCAAGTACTTGTATGAGGTGACCAAATCAAGCTCTAAACCCTCAGAGGTAGTGATCACACCTGTGGGAAGAGGGGAATTCTTCTTTCCAAACCACATGGCCTTTGTTTTGGAGGTGTTCAGAACAAGGTTAAGGGTAGAGAAAGCTTGTTGGACACTAAGAAAGCTTTGTTGTAGAGCATTGAACGCAAAATCCGGGTAGTGGCCAGCTGAGTATAAGACTGTATGATCTGCATATAAATGGATGAGAGAGCTTCATACTGCCTGAGTTATGTTGTTGATGTAAATTGAGAAGAGTGTGGGGCAAAGGATTGAGCCCCAAGGATTGAGCCTTGGGGTACTACCTTGGTGACAGGCAATGGCTGAGACAGCAGATTTTCTGACTATATACACTGCACTCTTTGAGAGAGGTAGTTAGCAAACCAGGCCAAAGATCCCTCAGAGACACCAATATTCCTTAGCCGGCCCACAAGAATGGAATGGTGATGATAATGTAGTTGTGGTATATCATCCATGATAGTACCCTGATTATGGCTTTGTATTTATTACACATCCAGGAGTGTAATACTACACAAGATTGACCATTTGAATGTGCTGTACTGAAGGGAGACAGATATTTGAACTCTCCACCATCTTCACCCGGTACAGCCAGAAGAGGCCTGGCCAACCCTCAGAGCCTGGTTCCTCTCTAGGTTTCTTCCTAGGTTCCTGCCTTTCTAGGGAGTTTTTCCTAGCCACCATGCTTCTACATCTGCATTGCTTGCTGTTTGGGGTTTAAAGCTGGGTTTCTGTACAGCACCTTGTGACATCTGCTCATGTAAAAAGGGCTTTAGAAATACTTTTGATTGATTGATTGATCTTTACCACAGGTGGCAATGTAAATAGGTCAGATTTTCTTGTAACTGACCCATTGTGTTGGCTTCAAACGTCTTCCAGTGTTTTAGATATGGGGACGTCCCTATTGAGGGGTTGGGTGGCACTAACATGCACATACAGCATACTCACTTTATTGATGACTCAGATTTTTATGATTCAGATTGCCAAGATTGCAATGGTTACTCTGTTAATAGTTATCCAGTAACCTAGTGTTTCTCAGCTCCTCCAATAGCCCTGAACAGCAGACATTGTTGTTGTAGCCCTGGACAAACAACTGACACAAAACTAGCTAGAGCACGAGTTCACTGTAACATGAGGCCTGTTAAACCATACTGTACATCTTAAGGCTATTTAGATCAGTCATCTGATAGTTGGGTGAGGTTGTAAGATCTCATCGAGATGCATGTGTGCTACCTGAAGGCCTCGAACAGTGGAATAGCTATCCATATCCATCCATACTGCTTGGTTAGGTAATATCAGTGTGTTCCTGTGTGTTTGAAAATAAATGAGCATACCCCACACACCGTTTAGATACTCTGTGAGCATCTCACTGTCTTTTGAAATGATATTAATACTATACATCTTGCATCCAGTGGTGTAAAGTACTTAGTTAAGTAAAAATACTTGAAAGTACTGCTTAAGTCGTTTTTTGGGGTATCTGTACTTTACTTTACTATTTATTTTTTTGACAACTTCAACTTATTTTTTCCTTATCCTTTTTACTCCACTACATCCCTAAAGAATAATAATGTACTTTCTACTCCATACATTTTCCCTGACACCCAAAAGTACTCATTGACATGCTTAGCAGAATAGGAAAATGGTCTAATTCACACACTTAAAAATGAAAATCCCTACTGCATCTGATCTGGCGGACTCACTAAACACAAATGCCTTGTTTGTAAATTATGTATGAGTATTGGCTATCCGTAAATTTAAAAAACAAGGTGTTGCTTGATATAAGGAATTTGAAATAATTTGAGCAATTACATTTATTTTTAATACTTAAGTACATTTAAAACCAAATACTTTTTGAATTTTGCTCAAGTAAGATTTTACTGGGTGACTTTCACTTTTACTTGAGTAATTTTCTATTAAGGTATCTTTACTTTTACTCAAGTATGAAAATGGGGTAATTTTTCCGCTAGTACTTGCATCTCTGTAATCCACTGGATGTGTGTAAACAGTGTAAGTTGAACCTTTCCTAAGTGTTTGCCTTCAGACCTTTCGAGATCATTATCCTGCTGACCATCTTTGCCAACTGTGTGGCCCTGGCTGTGTTTCTTCCCATGCCTGAGGAGGACAGCAACAACACCAACAGTAACCTGGTGAGTATGGACACGTATGGACCCAGTACCCATCTCACATCTCATATGATGCAGAGCATCTTATTCTACTAGTTGTGGTTGAATGAATTGAGGTTGGGAAGCAGGGTTTTCACAGGAAGCCTCCCTGTCTGACATGAATACACAGAACATGTATGTCTGAATGTGTAGTGAGCAACGCATTCCTACCTCGATCATGGAGGTGAATGAGCTGGTTATTTCGTGGCCCTACTGCAAATTGGTCACCGTTCTGTTGTAGGAGCACAGTTCATAAATCAATCAGACTGGGATCTGGAGCCTAGTGTGGCCATCTTGGCTCCACTTCTCATGACTTATAACAGGCACGAAGGCCTGGATGTTTGGTGTAATCCAGTTTCAGTGCAATTTGATCTAGCAGCAAAGGATTGAAATGTTGTGGGCCTGATGCCAGACTGGAACTAACTGCTATCCAACTATGATAGTTCTACTCATTTTGAGTTTTGTCTGAAAAATATAATGAATTCAACCACAAAATGCCCATTTAAGAAATGGGGAGACCGAGATGTCTATTTCTGAGTGACCCAGTCAGGAGATAAATATAGAGGTTGTCAAAACAGACGTGAAGAAGCCCTGCACCCTATCATCTCTGTATGTCATCATCAGTGGACATGTGTGAGTGTGGACTGCTGTACAATATGAGTATATTTGTGTGTCAGAGAAACCTGATGATGCATCAATATACTGTACTATGTCCATGTCCTCTGGGATGATAGTGACCTGTTGCTTGGTGTATGAATCCAGCCGTGTTGAAGCAGGGTGAGGGATACTTTTCGGCCCACTACACCCTATTACTGAGAATCATGTAGTGAGGGGGTGTGCAGTTTTCTTAATCAGCCACATGAGAAGCAGCTGCCATATGCTTTGCCTGGGGTGGAACCACTGACCTGATGCCTGCAGTATCTCAGTCATCCGTCACTTACAGTTACAGAGACACAGATCCAGGTTCAGTTTCATCTGCCTGTAGGTGGAAGGGATGGGGTGTTCTGTAACTGTAATGACTTGTGCTATTTGGGGTCTGGCTTTTTGAATGATCTAAGATACAGTTCACCTTTCGCCATGGCTGAATGTGCACTTTTCAAATATTGTGTGTACTGAAAAGAAAAAGATGTTTTTTTTTATGTAACATCAGTGCAAGATTTACAAGTGCTGTTGTAGTGTTGTTATACTGTGGTGTACTAGTTGGAATACTGTTATGGATAATTATAGTGGTCTCAGTTATTATAGGCTGTGAAATGCTGGGTCAGATTGTACTAGAGCTAAGTTGTCTACCCATCAAAGGCCATCTCCAAGAGGATATTTTTTGCATCCCTAATAAAGGCTGGTCATTTTTTTTAGCTCACAGACATCCACTAGAGAGTAGGCATAAGAACAGTATCATGAAGGAAATACAGACTGATGCTGTGCTGCGTCTTCTCTTTTGATAAGCTACAGCTGTACAGTAGCATGGGGCTGTCCCACTCCTCTCGTAGGTTTTTGCTTTATTTTTTGGATAGGAGAGATAGAGAGGAAAGAGAGTTTCATAGAGTTGCTGAAATAGCAGTGATCCAGATTCAAACTTTACATGTTTGCAATTGCAGCTTAGGCTACAGTAGAGTAAAAATGTATAGCTGTGAGCTTGATGCAACCGATTCCAAAATTGCCTCTTGGCTTAAAAAACATAATTTGTTCCTTCTAGTCATGATGTCTGTTCTACGGATCTTAACCTGGGCCACATTGTGATGTCAGAGACAGAGGGACTCTGTTCACACCAGAGCAGTGGCCATCAGGTTACAAAAGCTTTTTTTTACCTGTAAAGCACAGACCCATAGAGAGACTGGCCCTGTTCCTGCAGCATAATGTCCTCGACCCAGTTGACTGAGAGGGACAGGTGCTCCCTCTCCCCCTCCTGGTCCCCTCCCCTCCCCTCAGCTGGGTGTGTAAAGGCTATATATATAGACCGCCCCTCTTCCGTCCACCTACCACACCACATGGACTCAGTGGGGCACCAGAGGAATGTGTGACGCCACTGTTGAGCCGCATCATGTAATCAATATGTGTGTGTGTGTGTGTGTGTGTGTGTGTGTGTGTGTGTGTGTGTGTGTGTGTGTGTGTGTGTGTGTGTGTGTGTGTGTGTGTGTGTGTGTGTGTGTGTGTGTGTGTGTGTGTGTGTGTGTGTGTGTGTGTGTGTGTGTGTGTGTGTGTGTGCGTGTGTTAGTATGTGAAACCCAAAGACACATTCTATAAATGCCCCTATAGGAATGTTCATGACTTGACAGAATCTAACCCCAGTGTAATTTAGGTTCAGTGTGCAACATACAGTACAGCACTTTGAAGCGTTATTGAAGGTATTGTTTTTACGCTGTGAAACTGCTTACACATGCCCTTACCCTGGTGGGATGAATAGTCAGGCCCTATTAAGAAATCATACCTCAAATAGAACATGTTACCCATGGCCACTTGCTGGTGTATCTGTCATCACAGGCGTATTTATCGCTTGCCCATGCTCAAGATCCCGTTTCAAGTTCAACTTTAAGTTCATTTGCCAAGTTATGATACAGGCACAAAAGTATATACAAATGAGATGTTTTGTAAGTCAAGAGCCCCTATGTAACAGACCGTAAAATATAAATAAGTAGCCTGATTATTTGATATACTGCTTTGTAGATTTTAAAAAATGAAGTCAGATAATTGTGTATACTAATAACCATTATCTCTAAACTATAAGTCCCACGGAGATAAGGAAGCTCTGTCTGGAGGGAGACCTGGGTGCTGTCTGAGTATTATGTGAGGGATGTGAAGGGTTAATGAAATCAGACAGGGCGGTGAGTGAGTAGGTGCCATTTTAGGGACCTTAGCTCTGAAGTGTTCAGTTGTTAGTCCGCGGGGCCATTCCCTGTATGCCTGGCCTGTAATGGGAGAGGAGAGACACAGATACACAGATCAGGGAGCTGTACTGGGGGATTTTACCAAGCAGGATCAATGACTTAGTCAGATTAACTCTTGTAAATACTACAAAATTACTCAATATTCCCTGTGTAGTGTAAAAAGAATATACTAGAAATGGTTGTTATCAGTTATAGCATGTTTGGAGCATTTGCTACCAAGCGGAATCAATGAATTGTAGTCCATTACACATAGAAATATGGGAACTGTAGTTAGTACTTCATGATACCCTAACAAGCCGTCATTGATGTTTTACAGGAAAGTCTGGAGTATATCTTCCTCATCGTCTTCTCCATAGAGTGCTTTCTAAAGATAGTAGCCTATGGATTTCTATTTCACGAGAATGCATATCTACGGAACTGTTGGAACATACTGGACTTTGTCTGTGTGTCTGTTGGGTAAGTAGGGACAACGGATATGGAGATGGAAATGTACTGCCATGCTATAACTTTTCTTTCTGTGAACCCATATGATGTTGTTTATCTCCCTTTGTGCTCCTCATCTTTGAACTTCTTCCCTCTCCCTCTGTCTCTCCTCTCCCCTCTCTTCACCCCCTCTCCCTATCCTCCCCCCATTCTCTCCCTCTCCAGGCTGTTCGCAGTCATCGGGGACTCCATCACCTATATCAGTGGTGTGGAGGCTCAACCAGGGGAGAAGGGAGGAGGCTTCGATATGAAGGCCCTCAGGGCGTTCAGGGTGCTCCGGCCCCTCAGGCTGGTCTCTGGAGTCCCGAGTAAGGATCACTGTAAAATAGAGACCTTGTAGCAGTCATAAGGGCAGGAAATCAGCAGAAGGCAAGGCAGGTTAAAGTATAGATTTATTTACAAGTCTTGGTGATCCATATAATACAACATATTCAAACAAAAAGTAATCATAGTTTTACAATATAGATACAATGGCAACAGTCAAAATAAATAGCCTCTGAATCTGGCTTAACCAGTCCTGAATGGACACAGGTATATAGGGCAAGACAGCCTCCCCTTGAGAAACCAAAATGAATCTGCCTTTAAGGACCTCAAACACAAGGCCTATTGTATGCACTGGGCCCAACCAAATGGGCAATTACCAAGAAACTGGTTAATTTAGGGCCATTTTCATATCAATCATTACATAAAAAAACGAGTCAAAATTATACTTAATTATGATATAACATCACAGTTCCTAAACTGAACACTTTTATCTCAACTCACAGTAGGCATAGGATACTGACTCTGAGGAGTCACGTGACACCACGTATTTGTTGCATTCTATCGCAGTATTTGGTGCCTTGGCGTAACGGAGAAACCAGACAAACACGGAGCGATCCAAACAAAAGACATTAGAGAAATGTACAAAATAACCAAAACTTTTTTCTCACTAGTGTAGCCTAGTTTGTAAACTCTGCAAACAATATGTCTAAATTCTAAGTATGAGAACGGTAAATTAACTCGATAGCCCTAGCCTAATACATTTAATGAATTAACAGAAATGGTTGATATAAGCAAACACTAACATTCTAAATTACTGGGAAATTACGAGGATTAAGGACTAAATTATTTGCAGAGAATTCGGGCGCATTCAAAACAATGATCGCCCTATTGTCACGGGAAGCAGAGAGCCCGTTGCCCCCGTTACAGGAAGCAGAGAGCCTGTTGCTCCTTGTTACAGGAAGCAGAGAGCCCGTTGCCCCCGTTACAGGAAGCAGAGAGCCCGTTGCCCCCGTTACAGGAAGCAGAGAGCACGTTGCCCCCGTTACAGGAAGCAGAGAGCCCGTTGCCCCCGTTACAGGAAGCAGAGAGCACGTTGCCCCCGTTACAGGAAGCAGAGAGCACGTTGCCCCTGTTACAGGAAGCAGAAAGCACATTGCCCCCATTTCAGGAAGCAGAGAGCACGTTGCCCCCGTTACAGGAAGCAGAGAGCACGTTGCGTCTGTTACAGGAAGCAGAGTGCACGTTGTGTCCGTTACAGGAAGCAGAGAGCACGTTGCGTCTGTTACAGGAAGCAGAGAGCACGTTGTGTCCGTTGCAGGAAGCAGAGAGCACATTGCCCCCATTACAGGAAGCAGAGAGCACGTTGTGTCCGTTACAGGAAGCAGAGAGCACGTTGTGTCCGTTACAGGAAGCAGAGAGCACGTTGCCCCCATTACAGGAAGCAGAGAGCACATTGCCCCCATTACCGGAAGCAGAGAGCACGTTGCCCCCATTACAGGAAGCAGACAGCACATTGCCCCCATTACCGGAAGCAGAGAGCACGTTGCGTCCGTTACAGGAAGCAGAGAGCAAGTTGTGTCCATTACAGGAAGCAGAGAGCACATTGTGTTCGTTACAGGAAGCAGAGAGCACGTTGCGTCTGTTACAGGAAGCAGAGAGCACGTTGTGTCCGTTACAGGAAGCAGAGAGCACGTTGTGTCCGTTACAGGAAGCAGAGAGCACGTTGTGTCCGTTACAGGAAGCAGAGAGCACGTTGGTGGTGAGAGGAGCCTAGTGCTCACCACAACCACATTCCGAAAACACTTTCCTTCAGCAACAATGCTAGTGTCAAATTCTTGATTTGAATAATTCCAGTGAGTTTGCAGTCTGATTAAGTTAACTTAACATTGGTCGACTACAAGGCCTATGACGTTTATAATGTGTGGTCACCCTCCAGGCCTGCAGGTGGTGATGAATTCCATCCTGAAGTCCATGTTACCTCTGTTCCATATCTCCCTGCTGGTATTCTTCATGGTCACTATCTATGCCATCGTGGGACTGGAGCTCTTCAAGTGCAAGATGCACAAAACCTGCTACTACACAGGCACAAGTAAGGAACAGAACACACATTTATGCATAAACATGCACAAGCACACACACTCACCCTGCTCACTCATATATTTTCCCCAATTGTCCTTCAGATATCATAGCCACGGTGGAGAATGAGAAGCCATCTCCTTGTGCCCAAGCCGGGAACGGGCGGCGCTGCACCATCAACGGGACAGACTGTAGGGCAGGTTGGGCCGGACCCAACAACGGCATCACACACTTTGACAACCTGGGCTTCGCTATGCTCACTGTCTACCAGTGCATCACTACCCAGGGCTGGACCGACGTGTTATACTGGGTACTGTATTACACCCCCCCCCCCCCCCCCATACTCATATACTGTATATTACTAATGTATTGTATATCTCTGATTTACCCCACTTAATGAAGTTCAAATTTCAAAAAGGCACTTGCATATTTGAGCTATCTGGTTGTAAGAGCATGGTAACAACGACGTAACTTAAAAGAAAAGAGAAACCCGTACACTGCTCTTGCTAGTATCACTCTTTTTTTTATTGACTGTTACCCATCGGCCTCATGGCATTCGTCAAAAGCTCTGAAGAAATCCTAGAGGCCAACACATAAGCTTAAATAAAAAACAGTGATACTAGCAAGAGCAGTATGCAGGTTTATTGTTTCTTTTAAGTTGCCTCAATTAATGTAGCCCATATCTGTGCTATCACTCTGTCTCATGTCTGTCTCTCCATCTCTCTTTCTTTCTTTCTTTCGCTCTCTCTCTCTCTCTCTTTCAGTGCATGCTGGGAGTGGTTTGTAGTTGAGAGGCTGTGTGGAGGGTTCTGTCCTTACTTATTTTCTTGATTCTTTCCTTAGTCTTCTCTTCAAATTTTTATTTTCTATGGTGTAAGTTCAACGCACTGTTAGTTTAGCGGTACCCACAGTTTCTTTTTCAAAGTTAGGGAACAGGAAGAGGACAGAGTTTTAGTTTCCTGGGGATTTGAATGGTGTGGTATGCGCGATGGCTTCGCAGCCTAGCGCGGAGGAAACACTGTCGTTACGTCGTGGATTCAGGTGTGTCCTGATATGGTGGAGGAGGTTCAGCTCGCGGTCTGCGAACAGGCAGGAGCTGAATTCATACATTCCGCATCCAGAATGAACAAAGATGTGGTTGTGTTCGTGAAAATAGTAAATTTGGTAGGTAGTGCCAATTTCTCCTCTTTCGACTAGGGTGGTAGTTGCAAATCTGCCTCCATTTATTATGGCTGATCAAATCCGGAAAGAGCTGAGTCGGTTTTGTAAGTTTGCTAGCGGTTTTTGTGTACTGTCGGCAGGTTTTCAGGCAGATGCCATTAAGCATGTTGTTTCATTCCGGAGGCGAGTATTCATGTTTCTGAATAACAATGAGCAACAGTTAAATGTGCATTTTTAAAGTGGGGCATGGGGAGGAGCTCTACGTGGGGTTTCCTAGCACAGTGTGTGGGGATTTGCCAGTGTTTTAAGTGTGGGGATTTTGGGCATAAAGGCACATAAAGGCTGTAGACAAGGTGAGGGCACAAGCGCCAGTGGGGGAAATCAAGGTCAACGTGCAGGGGGGAATGAGACGCAGGCAGCAGAGGCTGGGCCTACTCATGCTATAGATTGTGGTGTAGATGAGGCTGGGTCTAGTCAGGCTATGGATGGTGGTGTAGATGAGGCTGGGTCTAGTCAGGCTATGGATGGTGGTGTAGATGAGGCTGGGTCTAGTCAGTCTATGGATTGTGGTGTAGATGAGGCTGGGTCTAGTCAGGCTATGGATGGTGGTGTAGATGAGACTGGGTCTAGTCAGGCTATAGATGGTGGTGTAGATGAGACTGGGTCTAGTCAGGCTATATATTGTGGTGTAGATGAGGCTGGGTCTAGTCAGGCTATGGATGGTGGTGTAGATGAGGCTGGGTCTAGTCATGTTATGGATGGTGGTGTAGATGAGGCTGGGTCTAGTCAGGCTATAGATGGTGGTATAGATGAGGCTGGGTCTACTCATGCTATAGATTGTGGTGTAGATGAGGCTGGGTCTAGTCAGGCTATAGATGGTGGTGTAGATGAGGCTGGGTCGTGAGGTGAGTCTGAGGAATAGGACAATGAGGAGGCTTTCTTTTCAGACTCTTCCTCAATGGGTCCAGAGCTGACAGCCTGTCAGGCAGAGGTGTCAAAGTACACGATGAGGGAACTGTCAAGGTTCCTGAATGAGACTGAAGGGAAAAAGGTTCATCTTGAAGCTTTTTTTGAAAGTTTGTAAGGTCAGAACAACACGCAATGAAAAATGAGGGGAATGGTATCCTCTTACCAAGGAAACGTTTTAGGTTGAGGAAGTGGGTCACAACCGTGCGTAAGGGTCGACCTTCAGATGCTGTTTAGATTAATAGTTTTTTTCTGGCACTGGGGCTTTTTGAGCTTTGTTATTGGTCTCTTTCATTGCGGGCCTTTCTCCCACTTATGGAGACTCTTCGGGTAGGCTCACTTAATATAAATGGTGCCAGAGATGCAGGAAAGAGGAGTGTGTGGGGTGAATAGTGTGTGGGGTGGCAGGGTAGCCTAGTGGTTAGAGCATTGGACTAGTAACCGAAAGGTTGCATGTTCAAATCCCCGAGCTGACAAGGTACAAAATCTGTCGTTCTGCCCCTGAACAGGCAGTTAACCCACTGTTCCTAGGTCGTCATTGAAAATAAGAATTTGTTCTTAACTGACTTGCCTAGTAAAATAAAGATATAAAATAAAAAATATGTAAAACCGAAAAAAGTACAGGTGTTGTATCTGCAGAAGACTCATAGTGATGTGATGAATGAAGTCAATTGGGGGCTCTGGTGGAAAAGGGTAAGTGTGCTGAGTTGTGGAACAAATGTTAGTGCAGGGGTGGCAGTCCTTTTTGCACCGGGTATGGTGGTAAGAATTTGCTCCGTAAAAAGGAGGTGTGTAGGGGTAGACTGCTTGTAGTAAAAGCAGACATTAACAACAAGGGTTTTGTCCTTATAAATGTATGCACCTAACACAGGGAGAGAGGGGGGGTGTCTTAGACAGGAAATCTCACAGGTAGCGCCTGAGGAGACGCTGGTGGTAGGCATGGACTGGAACTGTATGATGGATTTTTAGGAAAGATAGAAATGGGGAGGAGTCTCATTCAGGCTCAGTGTGGTGTTTAGAGACATCATTAAAAACATCTACAGGATCGGTGTCCTCCTCGTGGGACTGTTGAGCTAACGTAGGCTAATGTGAGTAGCATGAGGTTGTAAGAAACAAACAAAAAAATCTTAGAACATAGACATATCTGATGTGGGCAGAAAGCTTAAATTCTTGTTAATCTAACTGCACTCCAATTTACAGTAGCTATTACAGTGAAATAATACCATGCTATTGTTTGAGGAGAGTGCACAATAATGAACTTCAAAATGTATTAATAAATCATTTAGGCGCATTTGGGCAGTCTTGATACAACATTTTGAACAGATATGCAATGGTTCATTAGATCAGTCTAAAACTTTGCACATACACTGCTGCCATCTAGTGGCCAAAGCCTAAATTGCGCCTGGTCTGGAATAACACATTATGGCCTTTCTCTTGCATTTCAAAGATGATGGTACAAAAAAAACTAATGTTTTTTAAAATCTTTTACCAGATCTAATGTGTCATATTCTCCTACATTAATTTCACATTTCCACAAACGTCAAAGTGTTTCCTTTCAAATGGTATCAATAATATGCATATCCTTGCTTCAGGTCCTGAGCTACAGGCAGTTAGATTTGGGTATGTCATATTAGGTGAAAATTGAAAAAAAGGGTCAGAATCTTTAGAGGTTGCAGTTTGACCTAGTAGATGTTTGGAGAACTAAACATCCCAACACATGACAGTATACATGGGTAAAGGTCTTTGGGGCTAGGGTGAGTGCAGCCTGACTAGAGCTGTTTTACATGTCCAGGAATCAGAGCAATAGGCTGTTGGGCGCTACCATTCTCCCGGTGGGTTTTATGGATCGCCACATAACCATGGCTTGGCTGTCTATTTCACCAGGGCCTCGGCAGGAATCCTATTGGAAGTTTAATGTAAAGCTCTTACAAGATGCCACGTTTTTTTGCTCAGGTTTCCAGACTTTTTGGGAAAGGTGGGGGCAGCGAAGAGAGGAGTATGAGTCTTTGATTCAATGGTCGGATGTGAAAAAAGTCCAAATTCTGCTTTTCTGGTAACAGTATACAGCTCTCTCATCCTCAGAGGCTAGGAGAGTATTGGGGGAACTCGAGTGTAGTCAAATCAAATCAAATCAAATCAGTGAAGTGGAGGTAGAGCTGGTGGGGCAAGGCAATGTAGGCCTCCAGGCTAATTTAGCTGAATTACGTAGGGACCTGGGCAGTTTTTTCCAGGCATATTGTGAACCGGGACACTCAATCACGGACAACTTGTTCTTAATCAGGGACATGTTGGACTTGTCGAACGTTTCTAATGTGAACTTTGGACTGGTCTCTTTAGTATCTGTTCGATGTGATGTCTGTGTTTGGTGAAAGGTTTTTGGCTTGTGTGAAGATGTTGTATGCTGGGGCATCATGTATGGTCTGGATGAGGTGGGGCATTAGACAAGGATGCCCTCTATCGGGCCAGTGCCGCTGACGTTTCTGGGATAGTCAGTGATGGGCAGGATATGCAGGCACTAGAGACTAGTCTGAAGGTGTACGAGAGAGCTTCTTCAGCTAAGATGAACTGGGGCAAGAACAAAGCCCCCGCTACAACCCCCCCCCCCCCCACCGGTTTGCAACACATGATGGATTTTTTTCTGGTTGGGTCATCACTGGCTGAGGGAGGCAGTGTTGTACATGTCCGTCCACAAAGGAGATAGCAGATATTTTACCTAAGTCAAATATTGTGATTCATTGGGCTGCAGAATTTTACAAATTAATTGATATAAATGTTGAAAAGATTTGGATTCAAACTGCAGCCTTGTCTCACACCTCGACATTGCGAAAATAATAATGTTCTTTGGTTTTGGATTTTTATTGCACACATGTTTTCTGTGTACATACATTTTATTAAGTCATACACTTTACCGCCAAGCCCACTTTGGAGAATTTTGAAGAATAGACCTTCGTGCCAAATAGAATTGAATGCTTTTTTATAGTCAATATTGTAAGCAAAGATTTTGCCCTCTTTTTTTTCGGTGTATGTGTTTATTAATTAGTGTGTGTACAGTGTATATATGGAAAGTAGCGTGCTTTTTTATTTTACCTTTATTTAACTAGGCAAGTCAGTTAAGAACAAATTCTTATTTTCAATGACTGCCTAGGAACAGTGGGTTAACTGCTTGGTCAGGGGCAGAATGACAGATTTGTACCTTGTCAGCTCAAGGGGTTGAACTTGCAACCTTCTGGTTACTAGTCCAAAGCTCTAACCACTAGGCTACCCTGTCGCGATGGTTGGGGAGAAAGTCAATCTGACATTTACTTATAATATTTTTTCTTGAAGAAAGGTTTTAATTCATAACTTCAAAATGCTTTCCCAAGTTGCTGTTTATGCAAATTCCCCTGTAATTATCGAGGTCTGATTTGTCTCCACTTTTGTGGACACGGGAGATGAGCCTCTGGTTTCAGACATCAGGGAAGCAGCCAGAAGTTAGTACCATGTTGAACAATTTAAGCACAGCATTTTGCAACTCACATATGCTGTTTTTCAGCATTTCATTTCTGATGTTATTTTGACAACAGGCCTTCTTTGGTTTTATAGATTTTAGCTTTTCATTTAGTTATTGTTGGGTTATTGAGTAATCTAATGGATTTTGGTTGTTTTTAAATGACTGATTGAAGGATGTTAAACTTTGCTCAAATGTCTAATTGGGTATGCTGTAAGTCTTTTTGTGGGATGTTTTTGTATAGATTATCAAAATAAGTTTTCCAAATTCATTCATCTTGTAATGGCTAATTCTTGTAGCTTTGTTCTGCTTAAATTGTTCCACATGTCCCACAACTGATGTTGTTTAATTGCGTTTTCAATTTCAACAAGTGTCTTGCTGTTGTAATTCAATGTCTTGCATTTCAGTGTATGTTTATACTGTTTCAGAGTTTCAAACTATTCCTAGCATAGCTCTGGGTTGTTTTGTTACTTATGTTTTTCATTTTTACATTTGTTTTACATTGTTTTACATTCGTTATCAAAATGTTTTTTTGCTTCTAATGTTTTCTTTGGTTTTCTCTCTCTCTCCATCTCTCTCTCTCTCTCCATCTATCTATCTCTCCCTCTTCCCCTGTCTCTCCACCTCTCTCTCTCTCTCTCTCTCCATCTCTCTCTCTCTCTCTCCATCTCTCTCTCTCTCCGTCTTCCCCTGTCTCTCCACCTCTCTCTCCATCTATCTCTCTCTCTTTCTCTCTCTCTCTCCCTCTTCCCCTGTCTCTCCACCTCTCTTTCTCTCTCTCTCCATCTATCTATCTCTCTCTCTCCCTCTTCCCCTGTCTCTCCACCTCTCTTTCTCTCTCTCTCCATCTATCTCTCTCTCTTTCTCTCTCTCTCCCTCTTCCCCTGTCTCTCCACCTCTCTTTCTCTCTCTCTCCATCTATCTCTCTCTCTTTCTCTCTCTCTCCCTCTTCCCCTGTCTCTCCACCTCTCTCTCTCTCTCTCTCTCTCCATCTATCTATCTCTCTTTCTCTCTCTCTCTCCCTCTTCCCCTGTCTCTCCACCTCACTTTCTCTCTCTCTCCATCTATCTCTCTCTCTTTCTCTCTCTCCCTCTACCCCTGTCTCTCCACCTCTCTTTTTCTCTCTCCATCTATCTCTCTTTCTCTTTCTCTCTCTCTCCCTCTTCCCCTGTCTCTCCACCTCTCTTTCTCTCTCTCCCCATCTCTCTATCTCCGTCTCCTAGGTGAATGATGCTATTGGTATGGAGTGGCCATGGATGTATTTTCTGACTCTCATCTTGGTTGGCTCCTTCTTTGTGCTCAACCTGGTCCTGGGCGTGCTCAGTGGGTAAGTGGAGACACACACACACCACACACACATCACCTGGTCTGTCTCTCTTTCTCCTCCATTTCTCTCATTTTTATATTTTCTCTATCTCTCTTTTACCTCCGTCAGTGAATTCACAAAGGAGCGAGAGAAGGGCAAGGCGCGCGGAGAGTACACAGAGATGAGGGAGACCCAGCAGCTGGATGAGGATGTGAAGGGCTACATGGAGTGGATCACACAGGCCGAAGTCATGGACGCCGACGGGGAAGGACAGGGTACTTATAGCTTCCTAACCCAATCACCAACACACAACAGGATCAATTAGAATAGAATAGAAGAGTACAATATCAGTCAGCCCTTATCAAACCCCATGCAGTGACAACAGTGTCTCTTGTCCCAAGGCCTGCTACCCCTGGAAGATGGAGAATCTGAGGCAGGGAGTCTAAAGGACATGGACACAATGCAAAAAATCATGTACTACTAGTAAGTACACCAACACCTGCCTCTGACTGGGATAACACTCAGGTGTCTTAATGAAAGGACCTCATGAGTCTGACACATCTCCTAACATGACATCTCTTCCTCTCCTCTCCCTCATCTCTCACTGTTCAGCAAGCTTGCTCGTAAATGGAACATTTTCTTCCGGCGTAAGTGTCTTGTGTATGTGAAATCCCGTATGTTCTACTGGTGGGTGATCTTTCTGGTGTTTCTGAACACGCTGGCCATCGCTACTGAACACCACAAGCAGTCCCAGCAACTCACTGAGTGGCAAGGTCAGTATCTACACATATCTATAGCATATCTACACACATTTTTTTATTTTAAATTTTACCTTTATTTAACGAGGCAAGTCAGTTATAACAAATTCTTAATTTCAATGATGGCCTAGGAACAGTGTGTTAACTGCCTTGTTTAGGGACAGAATGACAGATTTTTACCTTGTCAGCTCAGGGATTTGATCTAGCAACCTTTCGGTTACTAGTCCAACTCTCTAAACAGTAGGTTACCTGCCGCCCCACACAAATCTATAGCGTGCCAACACATATCTACATCTACACATATCTATAGAATAAACTCACGGGTGGCAAGGTCAGTATCTACACAAATCTATAACATATCTATCAAATAAACTAACTGGTGGCAAGGTCACTATCTACGCATATGTATAGCATATCTACACATGTCTACAGTATGTATATAGAATAAACCGATATACATGTAACTGAGTTAGGAGTGTGCCATAAGCTTACTCTACAACTAGCTTAATTAAAATGTTGCCAATGTAGCTAGCGAATTGGATCCTTTTCTATAGCTCAATTGCTTGGTATGTTGTCAAGGAAGGCGGTCACGGGTGTTTGCGATTAGAGGATCACTAGTTCAAACCTGGTACGGGACAGGGACATTGGAGGAAGCAATACTGTTAGCGTCACATTAGCCTCACCAAATTGTATTAGTCACATTCACCAAATACAACAGGTGTAGACCTTACAGTAAAATGCTTACTTACGAGCCCCTAACCAACAATGCAGTTTAAAAAAATACGGATAAGAATAAGAAATAAAAGTAACAAGTAATTAAAGAGCAGCAGTAAAATAACAATAGCGAGACAATATACAGGGGGGTACCGGTACAGACTCAATGTGTGGGGGCACCGGTTAGTTGAGGTAACATGTACATGTAGGTAGAGTTATTAAAGTGACTATGCATAGATGATAACAACAGAGAGTAGCAGCGGTGTAAAAGGCCTTCCTCTGACACTCTCTCACTGCCTCTCCTTCTCTCTCCCTTCCTCTTCTCCTCTCTCACTGTCTCTCCTTCTCTCTCCCTGCCTCTCCTTCTCTCTCCCTGCCTCTCCTTCTCTCTCCCTGCCTCTCCTTCTCTCTCCCCCCTCCCAGACACTGCCAACAAGGTTCTGCTGTCTCTGTTTGCCATTGAGATGATAATAAAGATGTATGCTCTGGGCCTCCAGCAATACTTCATGTCTCTGTTCAACCGCTTCGACTGCTTCGTGGTCTCCACCGGCATTCTGGAACTCATCCTGGTCCGCATGGACGTCATGACCGTCATGGGCATCTCTGTGCTGCGCTGCATACGACTGCTAAGGCTGCTCAAAGTCACCAAGTAAGACTTTTACAATAGGCTGCATTAGGATTGCAGGTGTGTTAGTGATGGACTGGACCAAAAGCCTGCACACACCATGGCTCTCCAGATTGGTCCATTTAATTTATTGATACGTTGATTGATTGTGTCTTACATCCTCATCCCCCAGAGGGCAATAGCCAATCAGGAAGTAGGTAACACTCCCCCCCCCCTCCTCTCTCTCTCTCTCTCTCTCTCTCTCTCTCTCTCTCTCTCTCTCTCTCTCTCTCTCTCTCTCTCTCTCTCTTTTTCTGTGTGTGTATGTGTCAGGTACTGGACATCTCTCAGTAACCTGGTGGTATCCCTGCTGAACTCCACAAAGTCCATTGCCTGCCTGCTCCTCCTCCTCTTCCTCTTCATCGTCATCTTCTCTCTGCTGGGCATGCAGGTGTTCGGGGGAAAATTCAACTTCCCCAACCAGCCCAAACCCCGCAGCACCTTCGACAGCTTCCCCCAGGCCCTCATCAGTGTCTTCCAGGTAGGGAGGAATACACATCCAATCATCATTATAACACAATTAGCACACAATGTGGGAAAGATGATATGACCATCTGGAGTTGCATATGAAGTTGTATGATATGTACATGTTGGACATTAGAGCTTGCTTTTTGTTTGATTCCCTCTGGAAAAGGGTAATAATTTCTCTCTCTCACTCTGTCTCTCTGATAGATCCTGACAGGGGAGGACTGGAACGCTGTGATGTATGATGGCATCATGGCGCATGGCGGTCCCACAATGCCCGGGATCCTCGTCAGCATCTACTTCATCATCCTCTTTGTCTGCGGAAACTGTATCCTCTGTGTGTGTGTGTGTGTGTGTGTGTGTGTGTGTGTGTGTGTGTGTGTGTGTGTGTGTGTGTGTGCTGTGTGTCTGTGTTGAGTCTGCACACATGAATTGCTAGTCTATACTAAAACCAACCAAACTCAGTCCAACCCCTCTATCAGACAGAAATCTGACGGTCCTACTGTCCTTGGGTAAATAAGTGTCTCTCTTACATTGCCGACCGTAATTACCTTTGACCCTTAGCCCTCAGACATCCTGCTGAATGTGTTCCTGGCCATCGCCGTGGACAACCTGGCGGAGGCCGAGAGTCTTACCATGGCCCAGAAGGAGAAGTCTGAGGAGAAGAAACGCAAGAAGCTGCTCAGGGCTAACATGCCTGACAAGGCAACAGAGGAGAAGGCACTCCTGGCCAAGAAGTTGGCAGCAGAGAGGGCTAAAATAGAGGGCATCCCTACTACAGCCAAGGTCAGGACCCATGCGATCATAATATAATGATTATTATAAGGACATGGAGAACCTGATCCTAGATCAGAGCTCCTACTCTGAGATGCTTTATGAAAACAGGCCCAGATATTTCACACTGTCAACTATTGTCCACAGACAGACCTGCCCCACAGTGGACATCAATGTAGTCGGTGGGATTACAACCCATGCTCCCTCTAATAAAAATGTTGTTTATGTCACAGCTGAAAGTAGACGAGTTTGAGTCCAACGTGAATGAGATCAAGGACCCCTTCCCCCCTGCTGACTTCCCTGGTATATCCCACTATCTCACACACCTCTGGGCACATCCATGCAATGGAATCTGGATCTAACAGAATTCAGAATTTAGAACGTGTCACGTTCTTCTGTTCTTTCTGTCGTCCAGGCGATGATGAGGAGGAAGAGCCTGATATCCCTGACGCCCCGAGGCCCCGACCAATGGCAGACCTGCAGCTGAAGGAGGAGGTGGTACCGATTCCAGAGGCCAGCTCCTTCTACATCTTCAGCCCTGAGAACAAGTAATGATCATGATGTTGATGATGATCATGATGATTATGATTATGATGATGATGTTGATGATGATTGTGATGATGTGATTCTGTTGATAATGATGATTATGTTGATGATGATGATGATGATGATGGTGTTGTTGATGATGATGATGATGGTGATGATGATGGTGAAATAATTAGGATTATGAAGATGATGATGATGATGTTACTCAGTATAGAAGTCTGCAGCCTGTGATGTAAGCTGTGTCCCCCTCCAGGTTCCGTAAGCTGTGCCACCGCATCATCAACGCAACCACTTTCACCAACACCATCCTCCTCTTCATCCTCCTCAGCAGCATCTCCCTAGCCGCCGAGGACCCCATCGACCCCATGTCCTTCAGGAACCAGGTGCCCACAGATATGCCTGCTGTATCATTCACCCCCTTATCTCAAAGGGAAAATCACTTTTTTCAGTAAAGGGATAGAATTTTGACAACATAACTGACACAAGGGGGTTTCTCTACTTTATTGCTCTGTATTGTATGAGCAAAGTAAATAAAGCATCACTGTCTTAGTGTACACAGACTGCCTTACCTAGACTATAAGGAGGTCTACACTGGAGATTCTGCTAAAGGACTCTGGTGCACTGATACTGCTCTGAGATGATGTTGCCCTGTCTCTGCTGTGTAGGTGCTGGCCTCCGCTGACGTCGTCTTCACGTCAGTATTCACCGTGGAAGTTGTCCTCAAGGTAACCAGGCACGGCTTGTCTTTTCCTCTACTAGTAGAGTTGTACTGGTTGAAAAAAATCTCTTTTCTGAATGGGATCATGTCTTACATGAAAAAGCACATTTACATTACCAAGTACATTAATGGGTTAACCTTTTACTGCAGTGGGCTAAATCAGGGTCACACAGAGTGTTTCTTGGTAGTCTTAAACAAATCCACTGAAACAAAAATATACACATGGTTAAGGGCTTTAAAGAAAGAGGACACCTTTACCATGTCAGATATAGAGTTTAAATGTATCCAATGTTGAGTTTGCATCCCAATATTACACTTTATATACATAGACCAAACTGTTTGGCATACAAATACCGGATTTTCATCATAAAAAATAAATACATCATTAATTATGAAATTGTGAAAAATATGAATAACATTCCTCCCATGAGGCGAAAGAGGGTGCTTTCAGTCATTGACCCCAGGAAAGGGCTACACACTTAAATTGTTAATGTGACAAACTCTCTCGGCAATATGTTACATCCACTTTTGCAGCACTTAATAGATTTTTTATTGTGCACTGCTGAAGAGTTCTACAGTATATGTTTTCACATGAGCAGCTGTGATTCACGTGGGTTCATGGTTTGTTGCTTTGAGAGGGTTTATGTGTCAACCAATCTCATCATGTCAGAATCCATCCTCCTCTCCCCTAGATGACCGTATATGGAGCCATAATGCACCCTGGCTCCTTCTGCCGGAACTCCTTTAATATTTTGGATCTGATAGTTGTCACCGTATCCCTCCTCTCCATGCTCATGGAGTAAGTAGTCCCTGGGAATGTAAAATGTCATTGCACTCCTGTGACAACTGAATCTACCGTGCTCGATATATCATTCAGTTATGAGTGTGTGTCTTTGTCCAGGTAGAAATACAGATTATAGACAATCAAATGTTGTGCCTGCCCTATCTAGGTCCAGTGCTATCTCTGTGGTGAAGATCCTCAGGGTGTTAAGGGTGCTGAGGCCCCTAAGGGCCATCAACAGGGCTGAGGGTCTCAAGGTGAGCTTACCAGTGCAATCCACCTGTCCCCCTGTCCTCCTGTCCTACTGTCTACCCCTCACTTATCCCCATCACAACTCTACTCCTCCACACCTCTACTCCTTTACACCTCTACACCACTACTCCTCTACTCCTTTACACCTCTACACCTCTACTCCTCTAATCCTCTACTCCTCTATACCTATACACCTCTACTCCTCTACACCTCTACTCCTCTACATCTCTACTCCTCTAATCCTATACTCCTCTACACCTCTACTCATCTACTCCTCTACACCTCTACTCCTCTACACCTATACTCATTTACTCCTCTACTCCTCTACTCCTCTACTCCTCTACTCCTCTACACCTCTACACCTCTACTCCTTTACTCCTCTACACCTCTACTCCTCTAATCCTATACTCCTCTACACCTCTACTCATCTACTCCTCTACACCTCTACTCCTCTACACCTATACTCATTTACTCCTCTACTCCTCTACATCTCTACTCCTCTACTCCTCTACACCTCTACTCCTTTACTCCTCTACACCTCTACATCTCTACTCCTCTACACCTCTACACCTATACTCCTTTACTCCTCTACACCTCTACTCCTCTACTCCTCTAACTCCTCTACATCTCTACTCCTCTACTCCTCTACACCTATACTCCTTTACTCCTCTACACCTCTACTCCTCTACTCCTCTACACCTCTACTCCTCTACACCTCTATACCTCTACTCCTCTACACCTCTACTCCTCTACTCCTCTACACCTCTACTCCTCTACTCCTCTACTCCTCCACTCCTCTACTCCTTTACTCCACTGACACTGTAGTCACATTCATAATGGTCTTTTACATGTTCCCATTACCTAATGCAATAGTTAGACCAACCCAGCCGCCCCATGTTTTTCTAGTTCTGGTCATGGAGATCCGATCTGACATGCTGGTTTCTGCTGTCTCTTATGATCTAGCATGTGGTCCAGTGTGTTTTTGTGGCCATCAAAACCATTGGCAACATCGTGCTGGTCACCATGCTGCTAGACTTCATGTTTGCCTGCATTGGAGTCCAGCTCTTCAAGGTGAGCTCTAGATAGTTCTGTACATGGTGGCCTTTGAACCATATGATGAAAACAGAATTCCACCAAAGCTTTTAATATCACTCATGTATTGTGTTTGTGTTCATTCCTGAAGGGACAATTCTACTCCTGCACAGATCCTGACAAAATGACAGAGGAGGAGTGTAGGTAAGAGACCGGTGATATTGTCCTCGCACACAACATTACATGACAGTACAGAATGGGACATTACATGACAGTACAGAATGGGACATTACATGACAGTACAGAATGGGACATTACATGACAGTACAGAATGGGACATTACATGATAGTACAGAACAGGACATTGCATGACAGTACAGAATGGGACATTACATGACGGTACATTACATTTGTTCTGTTTTCTTTCTCTCTGCCACACTCTCACCTCTCCCATGCCCTCTCTTTCACTGATTAATCTCTCTCTCTCTCGCTCTTTCCCCTCTTCGCAGGGGTAACTATATTAGGTACCAGGAAGGTGCCATCCATCCAATGACGATCCATAAGAGAGAGTGGATCAACTCAGAGCTCAACTTTGACAACATCCTTGAGGGCATGCTGGCTCTCTTCACTGTCTCCACCTTTGAGGGCTGGCCAAAGTGAGCCTCACATACAAGCCTGGGAGTTTGTATACTGTACATCATGGCCTAATACAGTACTATGGAACACATGAAGGTGTATGTAATTCACACTTGCTAACATGCCTTTGTGTGTATGTGTGCAGACTGCTGTACAAGGCCATAGACTCTAACATGGAGGATGTTGGTCCCATCTACAACAACCGTGTTGCCATCTCCATCTTCTTCATCATCTACCTCATCCTCATCGCCTTCTTCATGATGAACATCTTCGTCGGCTTCGTCATCGTTACATTTCAGGAGCAAGGAGAGCAGGAGTACAAGAACTGTGAGCTGGACAAGAACCAGGTGTGTGTGTGTGTGTGTGTGTGTGTGTGTGTGTGTGTGTGTGTGTGTGTGTGTGTGTGTGTGTGTGTGTGTATGTTTTGTGTGTGTCTTTTTTGTTAGTTGTTTTAACACCCTCTTTCCAACAGCAGTGTGTAACTCCTGTGTGTGCTGTCCTCCATCTGACAGCGGGCGTGTGTTGAGTACGCCCTGAAAGCCCGGCCGCTGCGCTGCTACATTCCTAAGAACCAGTATCAGTACAACGTGTGGTACATCGTCACCTCCTGCTACTTTGAGTACCTGATGTTCCTGCTCATCATGCTGAACACCATGTGTCTGGGGATGCAGGTAACGCTATTGGAGGTGGTTCAGGGAACTGCGTTGGGGTGATGAGTATCTTTGACAAACATTAGCATTTCAAATACAAAACGTGAAACTTTAAAAGTACTTCTCCTGCATCACATAAATGTAATGCTCCTGCCAGAGGTTCCTACTAGAAGCATCCCTTCTTCATATCAAGGAGTTTTTTTACGTAGATTTTTTATTTGGACACTTGAAATGAGATGAGCATCTCAAGAGATTTCATCATTGAGGAGGCAGCGTAGCCTAGTGGTTAGAGCATTGGACTAGGAACCGAAAGGTTGCAAGTTCAAATCCCCAAGCTGACAAGGTACAAATCTGTCATTCTGCCCCTGAACAGGCAGTTAACCCACTGTTCCTAGGCCGTCATTGAAAATAAAAATGTGTTCTTTAACTGACTTGCTTTTCTGAAGCATAAATAAAGGTGACATTTTTGGGGAAAATGTCAAATAAAATCAACATCTTCCATTTGTCTTTTCCTTCTTCTCTCCCAGCACTGTAACCAGTCAACCCATGTGACCGACCTGTCTGACATGCTGAACGTGATCTTCACTGTGCTCTTCACTGTGGAGATGGTCCTCAAACTCATGGCCTACAAAGCTAAGGTCAGTTGTCCATAGGGATGTCCTGTATGCACTACATTACCCAAGATGCAGTGCAACTCAACGTAAGATCAGAATGATTCCAGAATAATAGGACTGTGGTTATGTAGAACAGTTACTTCATACCTCTTCATTGTGCACAACCCTCTTGTCAAAGTTCAGAGCTGGAGTGTGTAGATGAAGAAACCTTTTATACACACACTTCTGACAGATGCCCTTCCCTCTCCCTCCCTAGGGTTACTTTGGGGACCCATGGAACGTCTTTGACTTTGTCATCGTCATCGGCAGCGTTGTTGACGTCATCCTGAGTGAGGTCGATGTGAGTATTGTCATTGCGTAATGTTCACCAGAAATATGTAGGTATTGTCCATGATATGTACTATAATACACAGTTCCCACTGTTCCTAAAAGGTTTATATAACAGTTCAGGCAGACCCCATTTTTGTCCTCGCATTTTCATTTTTTCTCCCATTGGTTTCGGTTATTGTTTATAAGAAGCAGATAGTCAGGTTGGGGAACAGCTACAGACATTTCACAATAAAAGCTCTGTCCTGTCATCTGACTGTCTGGACTGTGTTTACACCCCTGTCTGACACCCCACCCACCCACCCACCCATCCATCCATCCACTTAGAGACATACAGGCCAGGCTCCCCTGTCAGCACTTGGCCCCAACAATATAGCACTGAGGATGTGGTCAGTATTCGTCATTGGGGTGACCCTCACACCAGCCACGGCTGCACCCTCACCCCCCCGAATACTAGTCTCAAAAACCCGACCCTAGTCACTGTGTTGCCCCCCGAAACCCTGCAGCACCTGGCTGCAGCTTGCCTCACCCACCTTCCACGCCTTGAAAGCCAACCCACAACCTGTCTGCTTGGTTACTTTATGCCCCTAACATAACACCTGGTCCCAGACCTGGTCATTTCCCTCATTGGTGTCACTGTTTAAAACGGGGATTTTTTTTGTTTTGTATTTTTAGTTAACCTTTATTTAAGAGATGGCTGATTCCAAATCAGTTGTTAAGGGCAGAAAACAACCACTGTCTTCTTGTTTCACCTCCCACCACCATATGTTCAGTGATCTCCAGCACTCCTGCTAGTAAGTAAGAAAGTAGTTTTTACTGTGATTCCTGTACAAGAGACTGAGCCAACAGGTTTGGCATCAGGTTCTAGATTTAAAGCAGCGTTTCACACTATCTTGCTTCAGAAAAGTAAAGGTCATTTTTTTAAATGAAAAGAGAGCTCAAGTTGCCACTACAGTAAACCTACAGAGACCCCATCAACCATTTTCACCTCTTCACCCCTCAGCCGTCATCCAGTCATTTATTACAACGTTGTCCTTGGTTGTCTTTGTGCTCACATGCCTTCTCTCCCTCCCTCTCCCTCCATACTGCAGTCTTTCATCCTACATTTTCTCTTCCAACTTTGCTCCATGCATACCTCCATGGCTGACTCCGCTCCCTTCGCCACTTCCTGTTCCACCACCTGTGTCTGATGATGTTGCTTCCTGTCTGACTTCACTTGGTGTGTCTCTGTCTTTCCCCCTCACAGGCAGCCCTGGCCTCCTCTGGAGGACTATACTGTCTCCACGGCTGCGCTGTAATTATTCGCCTGTAGACACTGCAAGAACATTGCATGAAATCATATGAAACATTGCATGAGCATGGTATACTAATTCTACGAGGCATTGCATGAGCATGGTATACTAATTCTACGAGACATTGCATGAGCATGGTATACTAATTCTACGAGGCATTGCATGAGCATGGTATACTAATTCTACGAGGCATTGCATGAGCATGGTATACTAATTCTACGAGACATTGCATGAGCATGGTATACTAATTCTACGAGACATTGTATGAGCATGGTATACTAATTCTACGAGACATTGCATGAGCATGGTATACTAATTCTACGAGACATTGCATGAGCATGGTATACTAATTCTACGAGACATTGTATGAGCATGGTATACTAATTCTACGAGACATTGCATGAGCATGGTATACTAATTCTACGAGACATTGTATGAGCATGGTATACTAATTCTACGAGACATTGCATGAGCATGGTATACTAATTCTACGAGACATTGCATGAGCATGGTATATTAATTCTACGAGACATTGCATGAACATGTATAAAACATAGGAGGAAACTTTGCAACAACACATTGCATGAGCATTGCAATTTCTTTGCCTGATCATCCATGTTTTCCTTAAACCCGTTCCGCTAGAGGAACCCCTCGCCAACAGCCAATGAAATTGCAGGGCGCCAAATACAAATCAACAGAAATCTCATGAATCAAATTTCTCAAACATACAAGTATTAGGCACCATTTTAAAGATACAATTCTCGTTAATCCAGCCACAGTGTCTTATTTAAAAAATGCTTTACAGTGAAAGCTCCACAAATGATTATGTTAGGTCACCACCAAGCCACAGAAAAACCCTGCCATCTTTCCAGCCAAAGAGAGGAGTCACAAAAAGCACAAATAGAGATCAAATTAATCACTAACCTTTGATGATCTTCATCAGATGACACTCATAGGACTTCATGTTACACAATACATGTGTGTTTTGTTCAATAAAGTGCATATTTATATACAAAAATCTAATTTAACATTGGCACGTTACGTTCAGTAGTTGTAAAACATGCGGTGATTGTGCTGAGAGCCACATGAATTCACAGAAATACTCATTATAAATGTTGATGAAAATTCTAGTCTTATGCATGGGACATTAGATACACTTCTCCTTAATGCAACTGCTGCGTCAGATTTCACAAAAACCTTACGGAAAAAGCATAATCTGAGAACGGCGCTCAGAGGCCAAACCAGCCAGAGAAATATCCGCCATGTTGGGTAGTCAACATTATTCATAAATAGCATTATAAATATTCACTTACCTTTGATGATCTTCATCAGAATGCTTGTTTTGTTCAATAATGTCCATCATTTATGTCCATTTATGTCCATTTATGTCCAATAGCTTCTTTTGTTTGGGCGTTTGGTAAACAAATCCAAAAGCACAATCTGGTCCAGTCGGACGAAACATTCAAAAAGTTATATTACAGGTTGAAGAAACTTGTCAAACTAAGTATAGAATCAATCTTTAGGATGTTTTTATCATAAAAGTTCAATAATGTTCCAACCAGAGAATTCCATTGTCTGTAGAAAAGCCATGGAACGAGAGCTAACTCTCTCGTGACCGCGCGTCATGAGGCTGTGACACTCTGCCAGACCACTGACTCAAAGAGCTCTCATCTGGTCCCACTTCACAGTAGAAGCATAGTTTCAAGTTTCTAAAGATGGTTGACATCTAGTGGAAGTCTTAGGAAGTGCATCTTGACTCATATCCCACTGTGTATTCGATAGGGCTGAGTTCAAAAATGACAAAACTCAGATTTCCCACTTCCTGTTTGGATTTCTTCTCAGGTTTTTGCCTGCCATATGAGTTCTGTTATACTCACAGACATCATTCAAACAGTTTTAGAAACTTCAGAGTGTTTTCTGCCCAATACTAATATGCATATATTAGCATCTGGGACTGAGTAGGAGGCAGTTTACTCATCCAAAAGTGAAAATGCTGCCCTCTATCCCAAAGAAGTGAAATGTCTGTATTTACAGCATGCTGACAATTAAGGTGTTTTTACAATCTTAGGAACCACTTCAACATGAAATGGTTCTATAATTATCTGAAGACAATGCACCCATTGCTTGGCTCCTTCTGACACTAACCAGACTCCTCCAGTACATGACTGCTCAGATACCCTGTGAGAGGTGAGACCTGTGTCCTTACAGACTGCTGGGTTTTGCTGGCATGTTGCCCCTATTGAACTAAAACTGTGCTAATTAGAGTAACAACATCTTAAATTTTAGTTAGAGCTGAAGCCAAGACTAGCAGCATTTTCAGTGACTGTTTATTTAATTTGTGCTTTCAGGAGGTGAACCCAATGCAAGCCATAGCGGCTTCGGAAAATGCCCGTGTGTCTATCACCTTCTTTAGACTGTTCCGTGTGATGCGTCTGGTTAAACTGCTGAACCGTTCTGAGGGGATCCGGAATCTTCTGTGGACCTTCATCAAGTCCTTCCAGGTCAAAGTTCATTCCAATTCTGTGCCTTCCATTCTGTGAGATACATGAAAATGTTGTTGTTCAAAATTCCCAGGTTTTGATTGGTCAGTGTGCGTGAGTCTGACGACGTGATTGGTTGCTGTGTTGCAGGCTCTGCCCTACGTCGCCCTGCTCATCCTCATGCTATTCTTCATCTACGCTGTTGTTGGGATGCAGGTACTGCACACACACAAACACACACACAAACATACACACACAGCACTCTCTGATGAGTTGTGTGTATGTCTCCTGTAGATATTTGGTAAGATAGCGCTGATAGATGGGACACACATCAACAGGAACAACAACTTCCAGACATTCCCCCATGCTGTGCTGCTGCTCTTCAGGTGGGTGATCTGATTTATCAGTCGCTCAGTCAGTTTCCATTATCTTCCATTGACTTTGCGGTCCCTTTACACAGCAGACTTGTATAGCAAGAGACCCTTACACTCAGTGATTACATTGATAACACAAAAGGGCTGAAAACAAGTTGTAATCTCTCTCTCTGCCCCACTCCCCTCTCTCCCACTTCCTCCCTCTCTCTATCCCTCTTTCTCTCTCTCTCTCCAGGTGTGCGACAGGTGAGGCGTGGCAGGAAGTGATGTTGGCATGTCTGTATGGGAAGAGGTGTGACCCTAAGTCAGACTACCTGCCTGGAGAGGAGATGACCTGTGGAGCCAGCTTCGCCATCATCTACTTCATGAGCTTCTACATGCTCTGTGCCTTCCTGGTAAATGATGCACAAACATGCATACACACATACATTAACAAACATACATGCATACACACATATTCACACACACACATTCGCATGCGCGCACACATACAGTCACACACATGCATATGATTCTGTTGTCCTCCACAGATCATCAACCTGTTTGTGGCGGTCATCATGGACAACTTTGACTACCTGACCCGTGATTGGTCCATCCTGGGTCCTCATCACCTGGATGAGTTTAAGAAGATCTGGGCAGAGTACGACCCAGAGGCCACGTACGTCTGTTTTTCTGTTTATTTTTTATAACCCCCTATAAGAATATATGATCAGTCTTTTCAATTCGTTTTTTATCCTCTCAATGTATTACTGCTGTTAGCTGTTGTTTCCCGTTCTGTCCTGCAGGGGCCGTATTAAGCACCTGGACGTGGTGACTCTGCTGCGTAGGATCCAGCCTCCTCTGGGCTTTGGAAAGTTCTGTCCCCATAGAGTGGCCTGCAAGGTGAGAAACTAAAAGGAAGGGATCTGTTTATTTATTTTGTGTGTTCATCTGACTTGTCTATTCATGCAGCAAACATATTTTTTTATGATATCTTTAATTATTCTGACTGCAGAGACTGGTGTCCATGAACATGCCACTCAACAGTGATGGAACGGTCACCTTTAATGCTACGCTGTTCTCGCTGGTCAGGACCGCATTGAAGATTAAGACCGAAGGTGTGTGTGTGTCAGTCAATTGCAGAGTACTGTATTTTTACTGGTATTTGGGCCAATTAAACGTTAAGCATCTATATTCCCACCTCACTGTCGTTATCTCATTGGTCAGGTAACTTTGAGCAGGCCAATGAGGAGTTGAGGGCCATCATCAAGAAGATCTGGAAACGCACCAGTATGAAGCTGCTGGACCAGGTCATCCCACCAATCGGAGGTGAGTTAAAACATTCTATTGTAATCCTCAACTTTATGGTCCCAAAACAAGCTGCCCATTCTAATTTGCTGGCATGTTTGATGTGTGTGTGTCAGATGATGAGGTAACCGTGGGGAAGTTCTATGCCACCTTCCTGATCCAGGACTACTTCAGGAAGTTAAAGAAGAGACAGGAAGAGTATTATGGCTTCCGCCCCACCAAGAAGAACGCCTCCAACGAGATACAGGTGAGCCCACACCAACCTCATAATGGGAAACCTGTAGGGCAATAAGCCATTAAATGTGATTGGCAACTCTTCTAGTGATGTTACTGATGTTTCATGTTATAATCCTGTACACGATCTAACAATTCTTCATTTTCATCACAATCTCATTCTTTCTCTAACCCCTCCTTTCCCCTCTGTCTCTCCCTCCACCCCAGGCGGGTCTGAGGAGCATTGAGGAGGAGGTGGCTCCAGAGTTGCAGAGAGCTATCTCGGGAGACCTGATGAACGAGGAGGAGATGGACAGAGCCATGGAGGATGCAGCGGAGGAAGGCATCTTCAGGGTGAGAGGAGAGAGAGAGGGAAGATGGGGGAGGGGGAGACAGGGAGACAGGGAGGCTGCAGAACGAGAGGAAGGAGGACAAGTTCAGAGTGAGAAGACAGAATAAAACTCTCTGAATGTTGTACCTTTCTGTGTGTTCCTGTGGTCAGCGGGCGGGCGGTCTGTTTGGGAACCATGTTGATTCCTTCACCATGGAGGAAGGAACCCATAACCCTAACGCTACACAGGTAATCATTTCAATAATTTCAGTGCCATCACCTCTAGTATGTAACCTTCTTCAGACTCAAAGTGCTTCACATAGTACTGTATGGACCTGGAGTTTTTTCACATCACATAGTCAGGAAAATCTCCTGTCCCCGTGGCGGTAACTCAGCCGTCTGTGTCTCTGTGTAGGTGACCAGCCAGCGGCCCCTGCAAATGAGCAAGTCAGATGAGGGGGAGGCGACCAGCTCACCTGCCTACCATGCAAACGAGGAATTCTTCCCCACAATGCCTAACAAAACCAACAACAACAATGTCAACAGCAATGCCAGGGAGAGGTGAGTTTGCGTGTGCTTGCTAACATTTGTGTTTTTGTTTTTCTTACTTGAGAGGTCAAATTACACAGTAATAAAGCAGTTATAACAATCTGACTGACTATTTGTCCTTCTGTAGTTTTCCCTATGAGACAGATGACAGGGTGCAGGTCTATACCATCTCAACCAGCAGAATTCCCCGAGACACCACAGACTGGCAGCTGCAGACAGTACCTGGACCCAGCCAGGACCATGAGACTCCCAGAGAGACCCCTAGCCCCCAGCAGGCCCAGACCCAGACCCCAGACAGCACCTTCGACACACTCATAAAGGAGGTGACTGGAGAGACCAGGCGTATAATATATTCCATTATTCCATAAATACATATTTTATCAATGACATTGACGTTAGGTACTTAGTCATCCCCTCTCTGTCCTCTATCTCTTCTTATGTCTTTCACCTCTACCAGGTCCTGATAAATGGAGGGTTGGAGAGCTTGGCCAGGGACTCTTGTTTTGTGTCGGTGACGAAACAGGAAATGGCCGAAGCTTTGAACTTTGACCCGGTGGAGATGGAGAGTTCCGCCACTGACCTTATGAATGGTCGTAGAGGGAGGGTCACCACACCTCCAATCAGGCCCCCTCGCAGATCACAGAGAAAGGCCAACAAATTAACAAAACCCACCGATCATGTTTAGGCCAATAGGCCTGTCCTGCAATGCAGCATGTCATCGATCTTGTTTAGGCCAATAGGCCTGTCCTGCAATGCAGCATGTCATCGATCTTGTTTAGGCCAATAGGCCCGTCCCGCAAAGCAGCATGTCATGGAGTGACTTCACGTGCTGAGTCATTAAATGTCACATTCTACAAATAGAACAGTCCTTTTTTGGTGCCTTTATAGCGAGTAATATCATCTGATTGGTTAAGCAGGCTTTATGGCACCTGTGACTTCATTGTTGTGGTGTCATTCAGACTGGATGATTTCTCTCTTGGTTCATTTAAAGAGGAAATACTCTTCCTGCTAGAGAGCAGACTTTCTTTACCATGTTTATTTTGTTCACAGTACAGACTACTGTTCGGACTTATGTTGACTTCAGGCGAACATCACGTTGTTCCGACTAACATGTTCTTGAGTCTCAACTTGAGGAATTTTTGCTGGCATTAAAGTTTGGCCCTGTTTGAAAACTAGTGTCCTTCCCTGTTCCCTCCCATCCTTGAAGTAATCACTGATCCACCGATAGCTGCATAGGTGTTGGCTGATGGAGGAAGAGAAGGGTGTTACTTGTCAGGGGGCATTCTCTGAGTTCTATCATGATGACAAGGCAAGACATGGCTGGACCACGATGTTTCTGGGCTGGATCATGTCTACACTGTCCATATAAGGACAATCTCTGTAGGCTATATGGAGAAAGCTAACGTGCATGTTCAAGATACACAGATTCTGCCCAGGTCTCCACACATCAACATATCTTCACAATACCTAGATATTTCTTTCACTTTAAATATCCTATATCTGAAACATGTACATCATCTCTAGTATAGACAGGATGGATGACCCTGTGGTGTAACATAAGGGGAAATATTTCTGGTGTAGTGTAGCCACTAGCTGGCCATGCTACAGTAGAATGCAACAAAGTGTAGATAAGAGGATGTGGTTAAAGATGAAGATGAATGGTAAGTTGAGGTACAGTGGTTGGAATCGTATATTTGTGACTAGAAAGCTGTGTGTAAGGGTCAGATATGGACAACTTATGGTGTAGAATACCAGGGGTGAAAGGTCTGATGATGCCATTTTGTCTATTAATCTATTTTCAACAAAATCGTTCATTTTCTTTTTGATGTAAGCCTTTTGGTTGAAACAGCCTCTTTTTGTGAAAATTTCCTTTTTGATTCTTCATAATTTTTTCAGTCTAAAAGAGATTAGGTTGTATTTTGAGAGACAGTGGCATGTCACTGTTATTTGGTTTAATAAAGGCTAAATAAAATAGCTGTAATGTGACGAAGGCCAAATAGAAGTAAAAACGTGAATCCCAAAAGGTTTTGAATAATAAAATCAGTTGTTCAATGAGGTGTTTTACATTCATCTAGAGTATGTACTACTGCCATTAACTTTTTAACAGACATTTTGTCATGGTCATTTTGATAACGTTATTTGAGACATTTTATTGCTTTCTCTCTGTTTCTGAGATCTGTTTCAATATTGTTTCTCTAAAGTTTAAACTATATGATCACAATAAAAAATATTTTATAAAGTGAGAATTCTTACATTTTCCCAGTCAAATTATTGGAGATTTTTATGGTTGGGTCTCGTGAGCGGGAGGTAGCCTAGAGTTTAGACTAGACCGTTGGGCCTTAACCAAACGGTCGCTGGAAGACAAGGTGAAAAATCTGTTGACGTGTCCCTGAGCAAGGCGGGTCCATCGTTCTGGTTGTGACAGACCGGGTATAGAGAACAGTGGTCAACACTAGACATTCTTGTGAGTCTGGTGGTTAGTCATTGTCTCTTCTCCGCCGAGATTAGTTTATGTTTTGGTAATATAATATGTCTGCAACTGTCTGAATGTTTATAAGGTATTTTATAATACCGCTCTGTATTTCGGTTATTACGTATGCAGACGGTGATGCGGCCACTTAAGCTCCAGACATTTAACATTTTATTTATTTATTTAACTAGGCAAGTCAGTTAAGAACAAATTCTTATTTACAATGACGGACTACCCCAGTCAAACCAGGACGACGCTGGGCCAATTGTGCGCCACCCTATGGGACTCCCAATCACCGCTGGCTGTGACATAGAGCAGCGTAATTCATATCTCTTTAACCTGGTCTCAGAGCATTTCTTATTATTCTTTACGTAAATCCGGTTCTATGTTACATTTGGTATGACACGTGTTAATTTGTGGATGTCCATCATCATCGTTCTGATTTATGCAACCATACCAACGTAACATATCATACTAATTTGTGTGTCCCGGATTGACATGTACTATGTTACGTGTAGTCTATGAGACCAGGCTACAACGTCAAGTTGCTATCTCAAGTCAGCAGGGATGGCCACAGATAAAGCGTCAACATCCTGGACGCAAACTAAAATGAATACGACAGTCACTGCCGTTGTTCAACTGGACCCCAACCCGATATACTGCATCTTAGTCTACCAGTTCTGTTACATTGCACCGTTCGATATTATCAGCTCTACTGAAAGTGTTATCATTTGAATCCCATCAAACAATTTGTTATCATTGTGTTACATAGAACCTGCCTGTCTGTCTTCCACCTGTACTGTGGAATGCTGTGCACAACATTATAGACCATTGTTACAAATCCTTCACTGCTTTTTATATGTAATATAAAAAAATAGTCCTACGAAGCAAGTAACTAATACAGGTCGCCAGGTGTACGGTGTTTCCTCCGACACATTGGTGCGGCTCGCTTCTGGGTAAGAAGCAGTGCGGCTTAGCTGGGTTGTGTTTCGGAGGACGCATGGCTCTCGACCTTTGTCTCTCCCGAGCCCGTACGGGAGTTGTAGCGATGAGACAAGACAGTAACTACTGACAACAGCCCTTTACAGTTTCAGCATGACAATGCCCCCGCGCACAAAGAGAGGTCCATACAGAAATGGTTTGTCGAGATCAGTGTTGAAGAACTTGACTGGCCTGCACAGAGCCCTGACCTCAACCCCATTGAAAAGCTTTGGGATGAATTGGAACGCCGACTGTGAGCCATGCCTAATCACCCAACATCAGTGCCCAACCTCACTAATCTTCTTGTGGCTGAATGGAAGCAAGTCCCCGCAGCAATGTTCTAACATCTAGTGGAAAGCCTTCCCAGAAGAGTGGAGGCTGTTATAGCAGCAAAGGGGGGACCAACTCCATATTCATGCCCATGATTAGGAATGAGATGTTTGACGAGCAGGTGTCCACATACTTCTGTTCATGTAATGTATGAACCCATGAGATGAACTGTGATTGCGCTTGTTCTTCCTCCAGACATTGAGATGTCAGACTTCCAACATGAGGGGAGGGGTGAGAAAAACCTCCCCCATGGGAGGGTGACCCTAATGGTGGACCACACCTTGTTCACAGACCACCCTGACACCATGCCGGGCCAGACCCCACCCTGTTTATAGACCACCCTGACACCATGCCGGGCCAGACCCCACCCTGTTTACAGACCAACCTGACACCATGTCGGGCCAGACCCCACCCTGTAACAGATCACCCTGACACCATGCTGGGCCAGACCCCACCCTGTTTACAGACCAACCTGACACCATGCCGGGCCAGACCCCACCTTGTAACAGACCACCCTGACACCATGTCGGGCCAGACCCTACCCTGTTTACAGACCACCCTGACACCATGCCGGGCCAGACCCCACCCTGTTTACAGACCAACCTGACACCATGCCGGGCCAGACCCCTCAGCAGCAATCATACTATTTTATTATAGTGTAATAGACTGGGCTAGCCCACTGAGCTAAATCTTCAGGTCTCAGGCAAGGTTACTAATCACTCAAGTGTGGTTCATCACCACGTCGAATACAATAGTACAGTCTATTATTAGCCCGGGGAAAGATATACAAGAAACACAAAGCCCTAAACCCTCAGCAAACATTTTAGAGTGGTTTGTTTCTAATCTCAAGAGAGTGATGTTTTTTTTATCTGACCCGGTGGCCATTTGGGTTCGTCTAAGCTAATAATCTGAGGTTGAGAGGAAAAGTTGTCTCATTAACACCTTCGCTCACACACACATTGGAAGCATTGTGATGATTCTGACAAGTTACACTGTACTAACAAAGGAAAGACTGGAATGGTAAATGTACATCGAACACAGACAAGGCTTTCAACAAGCACTGAACTCAGAAATTAATGTTGTGAGGACATTTAGTAGTACGTTGCATACAAATTTCATATTGTCCAAAGACTTTAGAAGAGAACATGATTAAATAACACATTTTAAATCTCATGGTGTTTGGTGCTGCCCATCACGTTACATGGCCGAACCCAAAGGGAGAGTAGAAGATCGCTGAGAGAATCGGAGCCAGCATCTTCAGTCATCCTGGTGAGTTACTCTTAAAATACAATCTTAGAAAAATAGGAGCAATCGAGAACCAAAAAGGGTCCTTCGGCTGCCCCCATAGGATAACCCTTAGAATAACTCTTTTTGGTTCCAGGAAGATCCCTTTTGCTTCCAGGTAGAACCCTTTTTGGTTCCATGTAGAACCCTTTCCACAGATGGTTCTACAAAACCCAAAAGAGTTTTACCTGGAACCAGAAAGGGTTCTCCTATTAGAACAGCCAAAGAACCCTTTTGGAACCCTTTTTCTGAGTGTAGTACACCTGAATTATTAAATGACATATATTCCTTTACCTTACCTACTCTAAATCAGACAAGGATAAGTTTATTTTTATGAGGCTTTGTTTCGTACCTTCACCCCCTTCTCTCAATTCTCTTTCTCGGGACTTTTACAAAGGGGGTATCCTGAAGTGTCCAGAGGGGGTGTCAGTGTCTGAGCTCAGGGAAGCTACCTCTGTATTAACTTTCACTACAGCACCTTCAAGTGCCAAGACCTCAGTGAGTAACACAGTCACACCTGATCTGACCAGGACTCTGTTCAAGACCGAAACGTTGAGTAATGTTTTGCAACGTTGCATGTACAACTAAATAACGCTACGGTAATCTGTTTTTAATTGCTTATTCTTCTTGAATGTTCTTCTTGAATGTTCCGTATTGAGATATATATTTTGCCATGCACAAGAGTACGTGAACTATCAACTATGACAACAAATCAGAGGTCATAGTTAAAATAATGTGACCTCTGTCTGTTCCTGTCCCAGGTGCGTTACTGCATGAGCTGTCTAATGATGGAGCTAAGCTTGAGTTTGAGGTGTTCCTTGGGGAGCTTGTTGTCCCTGTGATGATGTCCAGTGCTCAAGAGGGGAAGAGGGAGTGTCACATTGTGGTTCTCACAGATGATGACAGAGTGGATTGGGAGCGTGACAGAGTAGGTGCCATAGTACTACGCCCCTCTCAGAGTAATGAGAATGAATAATAAATGACTGATAAAATGGATCATTTAAATGTATATTTTGGACAGTGCTGTTCATCAAATGTTTATACTTTATATTCTTGAGGATCTAGCAACCCAGCCTAATTATGGAGTGAGCACGTTGTTTGATATTACTTCCTGTTTGATATTATTTCCTGTTTGCTCTTTAATGTGTCCAGTTCTGTACAGCAACAAGCTCTATTGCTTCTTCAAGTACATTGACAACAGAAACATGGCCAAAGCCCGACTGAAGGAGAGAGGACTGAAAAACATGCATTGGCATCTATAGGGTGAGTCACTTCCCATGCCCCAAATCAACCCCTTGGCCCTTAGCTGCTTCTCCTAGCCCCTTCCCCTTTGGTGTTTATCCTAAGGAAACAACCAAGTAAAGCAATCCAAGTGTTCCAATGCTATAGGCTACATAGACTCGGAACACTTTCTTACATCTATCCAGTATCCCTCAGATCTTCAAACCCTACAGAGATACTGAACATTATGTGTGTGTGTGGTCCTGCTGTATCCCAGGGTACCCCACCTGTAAGGAGAAAGTGAAGTGGCGCCCGGTCATCTATAAATACGTGCAGCGACCTTTCATCCAGCTGTCCTGGGAGAAGAAGGAAGGAAAGAGTCAAATCAAATCAAATGTATTTATAAATCCCTTCTTACATCACCTGATATCTCAAAGTGCTGTACAGAAACCCAGCCTAAAACCCCAAACAGCAAGCAATGCAGGTGTAGAAGCACGGTGGCTAGGAAAAACTCCCTAGAAAGGCCAAAACCCAGGAAAAAACCTAGAAAGGAACCACGCTATGAGGGGTGGCCAGTCCTCTTCTGGCTGTGCTGGGTGGAGAATATAACAAGATGTTCAAATGTTCATAAATGACCAGCATGGTCAAATAATAATAATCACAGTAGGTGTCGAGGGTGCAACAGGTCAGCATCTCAGGAATAAATGTCAGTTGGCTTTTCATAGCCGATCATTGAGAGTATCTCTACCGCTCCTGCTGTCTCTAGAGAGTTGAAAACAGCAGGTCTGGGACAGGTAGCATGTCTGGTGAACAGGTCAGGGTTCCATAGCCGCAGGCAGAACAGTTGAAACTGGAGCAGCAGCACAGCCAGGTGGACTGGGGACAGCAAGGAGTCATCATGCCAAGTAGCCCTGAGGCATGGTCCTAGGGCTCAGGTCCTCCAAAAGAGAGAGAGAAAGAAAGAGAGAATTAGTGAGAGCACACTTAAATTCACACAGGACAACGAATAAGACAGGAGAAATACTCCAGATATAACAGACTGACCCTAGCCCCCTGACACATAAACTACTGCAGCATATATACTGGAGGCTGAGACAGGAGGGGTCAGGAGACACTGTGGCCCCATCCGATGATACCCCCGGACAGGGCCAAACAGGCAGGATATAACCCCACGCACATTGCCAAAGCACAGCCCCACACCACTAGAGGGATATCTTCAACCACCAACTTACCATCCTGAGACAAGGCCGAGTATAGCCCACAAAGATCTCCGCCACGGCACAACCCAAGGGGGGGCACCAACCCAGACAGGAAGACCACGTCAGTGACTCAACCCTCTCAAGTGACGCACCCTTCCTAGGGACGGCATGGAAGAGCACCAGTAAGCCAGTGACTCAGCCCCTATAATAGGGTTAAAGGCAGAGAATCCCAGTGGAGAGAGGGGAACCGGATAGGCAGAGACAGCAAGGGCGGTTCGTTGCTCCAGTGCCTTTCCGTTCACCTTCACACTCCTGGGCCAGACTACACTCAATCATAGGACCTACTGAAGAGATTAGTCTTCAGTAAAGACTTAAAGGTTGAGACCGAGTCTGTGTCTCTCACATGGGTAGGCAGACAATTCCATAAAAATGGAGCTCTATAGGAGAAAGCCCTGCCTCCAGCTGTTTGCTTAGAAATTCTAGAGACAATTAGGAGGCCTGCGTCTTGTGACCGTAGCGTATGTACGGAAGGACCAAATTGGAAACATAGGTATGAGCAAGCCCATGTAATGCTTTGTAGGTTAGCAGTAAAACCTTGAAATCAGCCCTTGCCTTAACAGGAAGCCAGTGTGGGGAGGCTAGCACTGGAGTAATATGATCAAATTTTTGGGTTCTAGTCAGGATTCTAGCAGCCGTATTTAGCACTAACTGAAGTTTATTTTGTGCTTTATCCGGGTAGCCAGAAAGTAGAGCATTGTAGTAGTCTAATCTAGAAGTGACAAAAGCATGGATACATATTTCTGCATAATTTTTGGACAGAAAATTTCAGATTTTTGCAATGTTACGTAGATGGGAAAAAAGCTGTCCTTGAAACAGTCTTGATATGTTCTTCAAAAGAGAGATCAGGGTCCAGAGTAACGTCGAGGTCCTTCATAGTTTAATTTGAGACGACTGTACAACCATCAAGATTAATTGTCAGATTCAGATTTGGGTTTGGGATGTCAGATTTGGGTTTCCAATCTCCAAAAGAATGTGATGATCGATGGTATCAAAAGCAGCACTAAGGTCTAAGAGCACGAGAACAGATGCAGAGCCTCAGTCTGACGCCATTAAAAGGTCATTTACCACTTTCACAAGTGCAGTCTCAGTGCTATGATGGGGTCTAAAACCAGACTGATGCATTTCGTATACATTGTTTGTTTTCAGGAAGGCAGTGAGTTGCTAGTTTTTTATATTTTCTGGGTCTTTTTCAAGAGAAGCTTTATTACTGCCACTTTTAGTGAGTTTGGTACACATCCTGTGGATAGAGAGCCGTTTATTATGTTCAACATAGGAGGGCCAAGACGGACTTCCAGTGTGTCCCCAACATCATCGACTCTCTGGGGGAGACACCACGACCCGCAACCACAGGTTGACGAGCTGGATAGGCTGATCAGCACCGATCCCCACCCTCCAATGACAGTTGAAGGCATAGAAGTTGACCTTGTATAGGATAATTTATTCCCCATATTGGTTAAGGTCAGGGTTTGGCAAGGTTGAGCTGATCCTAGATCTGTGTTTTGGGGCAACTTCTACCCAAGACCCTCATCTGTTAGCCTGTCTCCCATTCAGGATATGTACATTTACAGACACACGCAAACAAACCTCAATGACTGTACAGTCCAAACCCATATACACATACCGAGACAGAGGAGCATGCAACACAGACATGTATACAGATGTTAGATCTTAATTTGGTCACTGAATAAAATAAATTCACTGGAAATCCACACTAATGCACAGTTGTATGAACAGTTTTGTACTTTTAATGTAGCTTAATTTTGTCCAGGTAATAGCCTAACCACCGATCAAGCAACATTACATCGGCAGAAAAGTGTGTATGTTCAAATCCTGTTGCTGCAGGATACTTTTGCTGCAACAATACCGGTCAAATTAAGATCCTACATCTGTACATGTACGCACACATACAAACACAGATTTGTGTTATATGTGTTATATTAAGTGTGTGTGCGGTTCTTTCCTTTTATGGCTGATTACATTTTATACTATGGAAATTGTTTATATGAAGGCTGCCGTTCAGTATTATTGTTTAAGGTTATGTACATAGTTTTTCTTCAAAGAATTTGTTCCAAGAATTTCACAGCTGCAGAGGAAATTTGAATAAATATGTTGACAACTGAACTAACTTTATGATTTTGTGTTTTGCCTAATAGAACCTAAAGTTGACATCTTATATAAGGGATAGCTGTCCTGACAAAGACATACAAACGAAGCCACAGACAGTATGCCACAGAGTTGTAAGAAACTTTTATTGAATGATGATATCATTTTAGCATTTAAAGCTTTTTTCTTTGCAGAGAAATGTGGTTGAGCTGAAAACATTCAAAACCTCATAGAAGTATTCAATAAGACACACACTCACATCTATGCATAGTATACTGCATGTGTCATCCAGCAGAGAGAAATGATTGCGGTTTATACATGTAGTCATTTGCATATGGATATCTGTTAAACACATCAGCAGACATAATGGAAAGTAATGTACCGCCTGTTTGTCACATGTACCTTTTCAAACAGCACTACAGTAGTAAGGCTGCATTTACAAAGGCAACCCAATTGGTATCTTTATTCCACTTATTGGTCTTTTGACCAATCACATCAGATTCTTTTCACATCAAATCAATATCAGAGCTGATCTAATTAGTGAAAAAAATAGCAGAATTGGGCTGCCTGTGTAAACGCAGCCGGTTTGTCTATCATTCTAAGCAGCTGCTCAGGGCTTACTTCTCCGGCAATAAAAACACCTTAAAGCACTCGAGTCAAAACTAGAATTAGTAGAAAACTACACTTTAACGTCATTCAGTCGTCCATCTGGAAAGGACACTTTACAAAGGTATTACTAAAGGGTAACTATATGGGAATTACCTTTTGTAATGACCTTTAAGCATAAGAAGTTACATAGCACTTAGCATTGTATTCTCTTGAAAATTCTAAGACTTTGAACAAATGGTTAGTGTTCCATAGCTGTACTACTACCAGATGGCATAGTAATTAGATGATTTACTAGTTACTCTAGTAAAGTCTCCTGTAGTTACTCTAGTAAAGTGAGAACAAGTTTACACACACACACACACACACACACACACACACACACACACACACACCTGAAAGTGCTATAAACACAGATATATGAAAGTTGAAATTCCATATTTAGGGAAGTTCTAAAATGTACACGAAATTCATGAATAACCAGCATTATTCATAAAACAGTGGTACCTTTGTGAGTTAAAAATACTAGATGGAAAAAAACTGAAGACTAAAATAAGAATCCTTTCTTTAAATACCAGCTTTAGAAAGTCCGGCTGTAAAAAAAATCAAGTAAGTAAGTTGTGAGAGCGAAAGTCCAGATCTTTCCATCATGCAATGAAACAACTTGACATTAAAGAAGGGGGATTCAAATGTTAAACTACTGTACAGCTCCTGTAGTTCTTTGGGTAAAGGCAGATTCAGACAGCTCAACATACACACACAACCAGCATTAGTTATATCCCTGAAAACTAATACTATTTCAATCCAACAGCATTTAGAATCAACCTTATTGAAAATGTCTGTATTATACAAAATTAGAGAAGAAAAATAACTGGGCACAACAAAGGCAGTAAAGGAGAAGTGGTTCTTGCTTATATTTCTAGAGGAGTAGCAAGACCACGATGGAATTTTCTGTCCTTTGTTGAAAATTCTCACTCACTAACTGGTGACATCACAAAAATCCCCAAAATAGAACCCTAAAATAGCAATCGTCTAACTCCTCCCTTGAAGGCAAGCAGTGATCTGATGACATCACAGGGGAAGTGATACAGACTGCTGGGAACCTGCCAGCTCCCAGAGAACAGTAGAGACGTTTTCCTATGAACAGTCTGACTGGTTGAGGAGAGGAATAGGGAGAAGGTTCTGGAGGGGCACAAAGGGGGCGGCTCTACGGCTGTTCAGTGCTGCTGGGAAGGTTAGAGTTAGGCTTCAGCTTTGAGACATTGGGTCCTACTCAATCAAAGCTGCTATCCCGGTTTCTAAGATCAAGTTTTACATTCGCAGAAAGGTCAAACAGTGGTCACAACCATTTATTCACCGGCTATAATGAATCCTGGTTCAGGAGGCCTGCAGGGAATATACTTACCCCATGAACACAGTTTAACTGAACTGTTGAAATAAACTGAGATTTAGCTTTTTTCATATTTGTGGTAATATGAAATAGAACAGTGAAGTGAAGACATCTGGATGTTGCTGGGAGGTGAGGGGTGTTGCTGGGTGTTGCTGGGAGGTGAGGGGTGTTGCTGGGAGGTGAGGGGTGTTGCTGGGTGTTGCTGGGAGGTGAGGGGTGTTGCTGGGAGGTGAGGGGTGTTGCTGGGAGGTGAGGGGTGTTGCTGGGAGGTGAGGGGTGTTGCTGGGTGTTGCTGGGAGGTGAGGGGTGTTGCTGGGAGGTGAGGGGTGTTGCTGGGTGTTGCTGGGAGGTGAGGGGTGTTGCTGGGTGTTGCTGGGAGGTGAGGGGTGTTGCTGGGAGGTGAGGGGTTCAGGGGGCCATTGCAGTGCAAGTTATTGGGTCACAGTTCATCTCTTACTTCCCTTCATGTAGGAAGGGATGGCTCCCCTGGCTGTCAGGCCCTCAAAGCGCTTGTAAGTGTAGTTGATAAAGACCCAGTCCTTATTCTTATAGTCAGCCTCTGCTGCAGCTGCTGCTGCTGGGGACTTGGTGGGAGCTGCTGCAGCTTGGGAGAGAGAAGAGGGAGAGGAAAGAGGGAGTGGAAATAGATAAGGAGAAAGGGAGTGAGCTTTATAGTTGATAGTCACGGGGTATACTGTACAACCACACACACACACAGAGTCAGAATAATAATCAACTGAGACACAGGAAAATAGTTTCTGCTGAAACTGTCTGTCTTTCTCTCACCTGTGGGTGAAAGGATGTCTGACTCAGGGAACTCGTCGAAGTTTGACGTGTCGTCGATGCTTTTAATCTCAATGGGGATCGCTGCAGGTCTCTCCCTGTGATGGGTGACAAATGCAAAACTGTAGTGAGGCCTGGACATTTGGACCACTGAGGTATAAAAACCTCATTGATTTAGATATAAACTGTTCCTTGTAAGTAGTCCCTGTGTACCTGATGTGGTCATAATCGACTCCCTCAAAAAACAGGTTTCTCTTGATCTCCTCCACTCCTGTCGCCCCGATCCGATGGTCTCCCTCACAGCAGAACCTAAGCAGTAAAATAGACATGTTTAGATCCTGAGAACAACCACAGAGGGATATAGAAGTGTGCTTGCCATAGATACAGAACTAGCTTGAGATTACATTGTAACCATTTAGTTGATGTTCATTCTTCTCAAGAGCAACATGCTGTACAGTAAGCTACAGAATGTTTATTCATCTCGCTCTATTTTTCAACATGTTGATATGTAGTACTGGTGTTGACCTGAGGATGAGATCCTTGGCCCTCTCTGAGATAGGTACTTCTGGAGGGAACACCAGAGTCTCCTTCCAGTTCATCACTTTCTTATAGGTTTCCTGGGGCGTCTCTGAACAGAAAGGGGGGTAGCCTGGAGAGAGAGAGGGACATTTAGACAGCAATCCTAATTCAATCATAACTTGCGTCAAACTGACATAAATGCATGATTTACACAAAGGTTTCAGTTACTAATGCCACTCTTGAGTTAGGGCCTCTGTGTTTCCAATCAACAGATATCCCTCCTACCAATCAACATCTCATACATGATGACCCCCAGGCTCCACCAATCACAGAGCTTGTTGTATCCAGTCTGCATGAACACTTCTGGGGCAATGTAGTCTGGAGTTCCCACAGTGGAGAATGCCTGAGAAATGGTGAGAGGAGAGGAGAGGAAAATTGAGAGAGGGAGAGGAGAGGGTGGGAAAATTGAGAGAGGGAGAGGAGAGGGTGGGAAAATTGAGAGAGGGAGAGGAGAGGGTGGGAAAATTGAGAGAGGGAGAGGAGAGGGTGGGAAAATTGAGAGAGGGAGAGGAGAGGGTGGGAAAATTGAGAGAGGGAGAGGAGAGGGTGGGAAAATTAGAGAGGGAGAGGAGAGGGGGGAAAATTGAGAGAGGGAGAGGAGCGGGGGGGAAATTGAGAAAGGGAGAGGAGCGGGGGGAAAATTGAGAAAGGGAGAGGAGCGGGGGGAAAATTGAGAGAGGGAGAGGAGCGGGGGGAAAATTGAGAGAGGGAGAGGAGCGGGGGGAAAATTGAGAGAGGGAGAGGAGAGGGTGGGAAAATTGAGAGAGGGAGAGGAGAGGGTGGGAAAATTAGAGAGGGAGAGGAGAGGGTGGAAAATTAGAGAGGGAGAGGAGAGGGTGGAAAATTGAGAGAGGGAGAGGAGAGGGTGGGAAAATTAGAGGGAGAGGAGAGGGGGGAAAATTGAGAGAGGGAGAGGAGCGGGGGGAAAATGAGAGAGGGAGAGGAGGGGAAATGAGAGAGGGAGAGGAGGGGAAATGAGAGAGGGAGAGGATAGGGGGGGAAATGAGAGAGGGATAGGATAGGGGGGGAAATGAGAGAGGGAGAGGACAGGGGGGAAAGGAGAGAGGGAGAGGAGTAGAGAGGAGAGAGGGTTAAGGTGCCTGCAGACTAGGTTCTTACTGCAATATTACTGTATGACCCTCTTGAGACACCATAGCAACAACATAGCCAGTAACACTGCTTCAAAATAGTCAGAATTAATCTAAGATAAATCAAGAAATCTGTAATAGATGTTGACGTTTTTGCAGAGGAGGTCTTAGTCGGGAAAAAACCTTCAGAACATCAAAATGTCACAAAATGTGACTACCTCCATAGCCCAGACAGTAGAACAACCTCCATAGCCCAGACAGTAGGATAACCTCCATAGCCCAGACAGTAAAACAACCTCCATAGCCCAGACAGTAGAACAACCTCCATAGCCCAGACAGTAGGACAACCTCCATAGCCCAGACAGTAGAACAACCTCCATAGCCCAGACAGTAGAACAACCTCCATAGCCCAGACAGTAGGACAACCTCCATAGCCCAGACAGTAGAACAACCTCCATAGCCCAGACAGTAGAACAACCTCCATAGCCCAGACAGTAAAACAACCTCCATAGCCCAGACAGTAAAACAACCTCCATAGCCCAGACAGTAGAACAACCTCCATAGCCCAGACAGTAGAACAACCTCCATAGCCCAGACAGTAGAACAACCTCCATAGCCCAGACAGTAGAACAACCTCCATAGCCCAGACAGTAAAACAACCTCCATAGCCCAGACAGTAAAACAACCTCCATAGCCCAGACAGTAAAACAACCTCCATAGCCCAGACAGTAGAACAACCTCCATAGCCCAGACAGTAGGACAACCTCCATAGCCCAGACAGTAAAACAACCTCCATAGCCCAGACAGTAGAACAACCTCCATAGCCCAGACAGTAGGACAACCTCCATAGCCCAGACAGTAGAACAACCTCCATAGCCCAGACAGTAGAACAACCTCCATAGCCCAGACAGTAGAACAACCTCCATAGCCCAGACAGTAAAACAACCTCCATAGCCCAGACCGTAAAACAACCTATAGCTCACAAGTTAAATTTGCATTACCAGAAAAGTAATGAATTGACCAAATCGACCTCAGACATTTCTCTAACGATGCCATACACTTGCTGCGGAAATGTAACTGACGTAACAGTGAGTGTGCTGTATATCTCCTTACAGGGACAGGACTCCAACCACCTGCACATCAGATGTGTACTGTACTGTGTCTGTGCTCCTACGCTGCCCTTCCTCACTTCATCCAGAGACTCCATCCAGAGACAGTCTCTACCGAACAACAGGCTCTCTAGCGTAACAAAATTGATTTTCTTTGGAGCTGCTATACTCTTTCACATGAGAGAACATGAGAGAACACTTTTTCCTATGAGTAAATAAACACAACCAACACTGTTTTTTAAACATAGGTCATTGTGAAACTGTATACTACAGTCATCCCTGTTTTGTTTATGAGGAGGTTTAAGGTAAGCTGAGTAGTAATTGAAGGTAGCCAGAGCTCCATGACACCCACCAGCTGGCGTCTGTTCCTCTTCCAAGTCTCTGCTTTCCTCTTGGAGTTCATGTACTGAGATGCTGTAAAGAAAACATTATTTGTCACAGGCACAACTCAATTACAACTACACACATCGGTGGAAAATGTACGACAAATCATGACAAATAAGTGCCTTCAGAAAGGATTCATACTCCTTGACTTATTCCACATTTTGATGTGTCACAACCTGAATTCTACATTTATTAAATAGATAGTTTTTCTCACTCATTTACAAACAATTTCCCATAATGAAAATGTGAACAAAATGTTTTTAGAAATGTTTGTCGATTTATTGAAAATGAAATACAGAAATGTATAATTCACTTAAGTCAATACATGTTAGAATCACCTTTGGCGGCGATTACAGCTGTGAGTCTTTCTGGGTAAGTCTCTAAGAGCTTTGCACACCTGTACAATATTTTCCCCATTATCCTTTTCAAAATGAATTGTTAGATAAACATTTTCAAAACTGTAATTCAGCTGCTCAGGATCATTCACTGTCCTCGGTAAGCAACTCCAGTGTAGATTTTGCCTTGTGTTTGGAAAGCAGCCTGAAACAGGTTTTCCTAGGATTTTGCCTGTGCTTAGCTCCATTTACTTTATTTTTTTTATCCTGAAAATCTACACAGTCCTTTACAAGCATACCTATAATATGACGCAGCCACCACTATGCCTGAAAATATGGAGAGTGTATTGTGTGTTGTATTTGCCCCAGACACAACATTTTGTACTCAGGACAAAAAGTGAATTGCTTTGCCATAATGTTTTGCAGTATTACTTTATTGCCTTTTAGCAAACAGGATGCATGTTTGTATTCTGTACAGGCTTCCTTCTTTTCATTCTGTCATTTAGGTTAGTATTGGGGAGTAAATACAATGTTGCTGATCCATCCTCAGTTTTCTCCTATCACAGCCATTACACTCTGTAACTGTTTTAAAGTCACCATTGGCATCGTGGTGAAATCCCTGAGTGGTTTCCTTCTTCTCCAGTAACTGGGTTAGGAAGGATGACTGTATCTTTGTAGTGACTGGGTGTACTGATACACCATCCAAAGTGTAATTAATAACTTCACCATGCACAAAAGGGCTCCCAAATGGCACAGTGGTCTAAGACAACCTGGTTCGAATCCAGACTACAGTGGGGCAAAAAAGTATTTAGTCAGCCACCAATTGTGCAAGTTCTACCACTTAAAAAGATGAGAGAGGCCTGTAATTTTCATAGGTACACTTCAACTATGACAGACAAAATGAGAAAAAAATTCCTGAAAAATCACATTGTAGGATTTTTAATGAATTTATTTGCAAATTATGGTGGAAAATAAGTATCTGGTCAATAACAAAAGTATCTCAATACTTTGTTTATATACCCTTGGTTGGCAATGACAGAGGTCAAATGTTTTCTGTAAGTCTTCACAAGATTTTCACACACTGTTGCTGGTATTTTGGCCCATTCCTCCATGCAGATCTCATCTAGAGAAGTGATGTTTTGGGGCTGTTGCTGTGCAATACGGACTTTCAACTCCCTCCAAAGATTTTCTATGGGGTTGAGATCTGGAGACTGGCTAGGCCACTCCAGGACCTTGAAATGCTTCTTACGAAGCCACTCCTTCGTTGCCCGGGCCGTGTGTTTGGGATCATTGTCATGCTGAAAGACCCAGCCACATTTCATCTTCAATGCCCTTGCTGATGGAAGGAGGTTGTCACTCAAAATCTCACGATACATGGCCCCACTCATTCTTTCCTTTACACGGATCAGTCGTCCTGGTCCCTTTGCAGAAAAACAGCCCCAAAGCATGATGTTTCCACCCCCATGCTTCACAGTAGGTATGGTGTTCTTTGGATGCAACTCAGCATTCTTTGTCCTCCAAACACGACGAGTTGAGTTTTTACCAAAAAGTTATATTTTGGTTTCATCTGACCATATGACATTCTCCCAATCTTCTTCTGGATCATCCAAATGCTCTCTAGCAAACTTCAGACGGGCCTGGACATGTACTGGCTTAAGCAGGGGGACACGTCTGGCACTGCAGGATTTGAGTCCCTGGCGGCGTAGTGTGTTACTGATGGTAGGCTTTGTTACTTTGGTCCCAGCTCTCTGCAGGTCATTCACTAGGTCCCCCCGTGTGGTTCTGGGATTTTTGCTCACCGTTCTTGTGATCATTTTGACCCCACAGGGTGAAATCTTGCGTGGAGCCCCAGATCGAGGGAGATTATCAGTGGTCTTGTATGTCTTCCATTTTCTTATAATTGCTCCCACAGTTGAATTCTTCAAACCAAGCTGCTTACCTATTGTAGATTCAGTCATCCCAGCCTGGTGCAGGTCTACAATTTAGTTTCTGGTGTCCTTTGACAGATCTTTGGTCTTGGCATAGTGGAGTTTGGAGTGTGACTGTTTAAGGTTGTGGACAGGTGTCTTTTATACTGATAAATTCAAACAGGTGCCATTAATACAGGTAACAAGTGGAGGACAGAGGAGCCTCTTAAAGTTGCCTCTTACAGGTCTGTGAGAGACAGAAATCTTGCTTGTTTGTAGGTGACCAAATACTTATTTTCCACCATAATTTGCAAATAAATTCAGAAAAAATTCCTACAATGTGATTTTCTGGATTTGTTTTCTCATTTTGTCTGTCATAGTTGAAGTGTACCTATGATGAAAATTACAGGCCTCTCTCATCTTTTTAAGTGGGAAAACTTGCACAATTGGTGGCTGACTAAATACTTTTTTGCCCCACTGTATATCACAACCAGCTGTGATTGGGAGTCCCACAGGGCAGCGCCCAATTGGCCCAGCATCACCTGAGTTTGGCCGGTATAGGCCACCTTTGTAAATGAGCATTTGTTCTTAACTGACTTGCCTAGTTAAATAAATAACAAAAAATATTCAATGTCTGCTTTTTTTAAAACTCACCTACCAATAGGTGCCCTTTATTGTGAGGCATTGGAAAACCTCCCTGGTCTTTATTTGAATCTGTGTCTGAAATTCACTGCTCAACTGAGGGACCTACAGATCATTTTATGTGTGGGTACAGAGATGAGGTAGTCATTCAAAAATCATGGGGTATTGTGTGTTTAGGCAAGCGACAAAAAAAAAAGAAGATTGAATCAATTTTATATTCAGGCTGGGAAAAGTCAAGAGGTGTGAATACTTTCTGAAGGAATTGTATACTGTAAGTTGTATAGTTTTATCAACTGAAATGAATCACGTATGGCTTTATTGTTGTACTCACTGAAGTCATTGGAGATGCTGTGGTTGAGGTTCCTGTAGAACTCTGTCCGATGGGCTTTCTTCAACCCTGTACACAGGCCAAAGTCTGACAGCTTCACATGGCCCTGGAAAACACACACGGTTAGCTGTACTACACTACTTCCTGGGGATGTTTCAGTAATACTGTGCGACAACACCAGAGAGTGTTTCTGAAATCACACTTCCTGTGGATGTTTCAGTAATACTGTGCGACAACACCAGAGAGTGTTTCTGAAATCACACTTCCTGGGGGGATGTTTCAGTAATACTGTGTGACAACACCAGAGAGTGTTTCTGAAATCACACTTCCTGGGGATGTTTCAGTAATACTGTGTAACAACACCAGAGAGTGTTTCTGAAATCACACTTCCTGGGGATGTTTCAGTAATACTGTGCGACAACACCAGAGAGTGTTTCTGAAATCACACTTCCTGTGGTGACTGTGAAACTGTGTGTGGATTTATTCATCTAGACAGGGTCGACAGACAGATCACCACATTATAATGCTGATGTCACTCTCCTGTCTGTGTGTGTGTAATGATGTCATTTCAACCATATTTAAACCTGTGTGTAATGATGTAATTTCAACCATATTTAAACCTGTGTGTAATGATGTAATTTCAACCAGGTAGTGTGTATGTGTACCTTAGAGTCCAGCAGTACATTGTCAGGTTTGATGTCTCTGTGTATGAAGCCCATCTGGTGTATAGAGTCTATGGCCAGTACTGTCTCAGCCACATAGAACTGAGTCTCCTCCTCTGACAGAGTATCCTTCTTCATCAGCAATGTCATCATGTCACCTGCAGGGGATGCAACACAGACCATCAGCATCACACACACAAACACGACTGCAAACATGCACATGGACAAACATAACACCCACATCTCCAGCAGTGGAGGCTGGTGGAAGGAGCTATAGGAGAATGAGCTCATTGTAATGGCTGGAATGTAATGCATGGAACAGAGTCGAACATGTGGTTTCATATGCTTGATACCTTCCATATATTACATTCCAGCCATTACAATGAGCCCATCCTCCTATAGCTCCTCCCACCAGCCTCCACTGACCTCCAGGTAGGAACTCCATGAGTAGGTAGAGGTTAATCTTGTCCTGGAAGCTGTAGAACATCTTGACCACCCACAGACTGTCTGCCTGCACCAGGATGTCCCTCTCAGCCCGGATATGGCCCACCTAACATAGAAATACAACACAGATCATGCAGAATTACCAGAGATATTCTCTCTACACTCATTAGCACTGAGCGAATAGTGCTTTTTGAGGTCGCTCGTTTTCGGTTCGATTATTTAAAAAAATACTTTTGTTTACGATTATTTTTAAACATTAAATTAATTAAGAAATAATGACAAAACTATTTCAGATTTGATTTATGGAAATTCCAAAGGAAAAAATATTGAACATTCAACTGCCAAAACATTGACAATTTTCCATTGTCTCTGTCAGGTCCACACTGAGCAGACATCAATAAATACAATATTTCAGTTGTGTATATAACTTCCTTTTTTATTTCATTACTTTATTATTTTCCATTCCAAGTCATCATCTCTGCTCAGGCAGTAGCAACCAGCCAGCCAGACAACGCTATCTCTGCTCGGGCAGTAGCAACCAGCCAGCCAGACAACGCTATCTCTGCTCATGCAGTAGCAACCAGCCAGCCAGACAACGCTATCTCTGCTCATGCAGTAGCAACCAGCCAGCCAGACAACGCTATCTCTGCTCATGCAGTAGCAACCAGCCAGCCAGACAACGCTATCTCTGCTCATGCAGTAGCAACCAGCCAGCCAGACAACGCTATCTCTGCTCGGGCAGTAGCAACCAGCTAGCCAGACAACGCTATCTCTGCTCATGCAGTAGCAACCAGCCAGCCAGACAACGCTATCTCTGCTCGGGCAGTAGCGACCAGCCAGCCAGACAATGCTATCTCTGCTCGGGCAGTAGCAACCAGCCAGCCAGACAACGCTATCTCTGCTCGGGCAGCAGCAACCAGCCAGCCAGCGCTATCTCTGCTCGGGCAGCAGCAACCATCCAGCCAGCCAACGCTATCTCTGCTCGGGCAGCAGCAACCATCCAGCCAGCCAACGCTATCTCTGCTCGGGCAGCAGCAACCAGCCAGCCAGACAACGCTATCTCTGCTCGGGCAGTAGCAACCAGCCAGCCAGACAATGCTATCTCTGCTCAGGCAGTAGCAACCAGCCAGCCAGACAACGCTATCTCTGCTCAGGCAGTAGCAACCAGCCAGCCAGACAACGATATCTATGCTCAGGCAGTAGCAACCAGCCAGCCAGACAACGATATCTATGCTCAGGCAGAAGCAACCAGCCAGCCAGACAACGCTATCTCTGCTCAGGCAGTAGCAACCAGCCAGCCAGCCAACGATATCTATGCTCAGGCAGTAGCAACACACACACACACACACAGTACTAAAAGTTTACTTGTTCAATGAATCGGAAGAAGAAAAAGAGTCAGCTGTTTTCTGTTATCCATTATCTCACTAGGAACAACTTAGTAGTAACTGTAGTTCTGACTGCGCTATTCTTTCTTTTTGCAACATGAAATCACTATCAGTCAGCATGTGGAACATTCAGGGCCTAAACTCAACCTTTGGACTGAAGAGTTTAGCACTGGAGTTAAATCTTAAAGATGTTGACATCATCATTCTGCAGGAGACATGGTGTAAGGCTGACATTGTCATTCACTGCCCCACAGGCTACAGAGAGGTAATCATTCTGCAGGAGACATGGTGTAAGGCTGACATTGCCATTCACTGTCCCACAGGCTACAGAGAGGTAATTGTGCCGTCACAGAGTCACAGCTCTGTCAATAGAGGCAGAGACTCTGGAGGTTTGATAATTTGGTACAAATCCAAACTACAACATCTAATTGATCCCCTCAAAATGTGTAAATATCACATTCGGTTAAAACTGAAAAACATAAGATATTCCCCACCCTTGAGGTAGCGACGTGCCATTTACAGGCCCAGGGAAATGTGCTCATCTGTGGGGACACAAATGAGTGCACAGGACCCCTACCCGATCTAACAACCACAAGGGGGGACAGCTTTATTACAGGCCATACTGTTTCTAACTGTCTTCATCTCCCCCATAGAAACAACAGTGACAGCACAATCAACAACAACGGAAGGGATCTGTTGCAGCTCTGTAGAAGCCGGGGTCTGTACTTTGTCAATGGTACGGGGGGACTCTTTGGGGAGATGCACCTACTGCTCACCTCTTGGCCACAGCACAGTAGACTATATGATCACAGACATTGACCCCTTCTCTCTCAGCTCATTCACTGTCAAGCCACTAACACCTCTGTCTGATCACAGCCAAATTACCGTGTTCCTCAAAACCACACATTCACAGCCCAGACGAATACCAGAAAGCAACCAGTAACCAAAAAATCCAAACACTCTTAGATAACTTTCTGGATACCACACCCACTCAGAGTAATTTTTTTTTACAAAAATGATATATTCAGGAAAACTGCCAAAGAAGCACAACTGAAATTGATATTTTTTTTTAAGTTAAAAAAAGACCACAGATGACAACTGGTTAGATGCAGATTGTAAAAGTATATGGAAAAAACTTAGAACACCTCCAACCAAAAGCACAGAGACTCAGATAATTGTGAATTACGCCTTAATTACTGTGAGACATTAAAACTCTATAAACGTACACTCGTAACCAAAAAAGCACAGTACAACAGCAAACAGCTGACACTAATTGAGGAGTCCATAAACATATCAACTTCTGGCAAAATTGGAAAAACCTAAATAAGAATCTAAACTAGAGGAATTAGAGATACAAAATGGACAACCCCCATTTTAAAACACTACAACACTGTTCAAATTGACAAACGCAGAACAATGCCAAATTCATGAGAAGTTGAATTACTGACCAGATGCTCAATAAGAAACTTCAGGCCCTCACATTTAAAAAAGCATGAGGACCTGATGGCATCCTAAACGAGATGCTCAAATTAACTAGTGCAACATTTCAATTGGCTATATTGAAACTGTTTCATTTGATACTGAGTGTAGGTTATTTCCCTGACATCTGGAATCAAGGACTCATAACCACAATCTTTAAGAACGGAGACAAATTTGACCCTAACAATGACAGAGGCATTTGTGTGAACAGCAACCTGGGGAAGGTTTTCTGTAGTATTATAAATGTAAGAGTTTTAAACTTCCTTAATAAGCACAATGTCTTGAGTAAAAGCCTAATTGAATTTATACCAAAACCTTGCATGACCGATCATATTTACACCTGACACAACCTGATAGATAAACATGTCCAAAATAATACCAAAATATACACTTGCTTTATCGACTTCCAAAAAGCATTTGACTCTATTTGGCATACAGGACTGTTCTACAAAAGTATTGAAAATGGTGTATGGGGTAAAATATATGACATAATTAAATCAATGTATACTGTCAATACATGCAGCATTAAAATGGGCAAGAAAACAACAGAATTCTTTAACCAGGGAAAGGACCTTCGCCAGGGTTGCAATCTGAGCCCTGCACTGTTCAATATTTACATTAACGAATTGGCCACTATTCTAGAAAACCCACGTGTGTTCTGGTGTTAGTCTCCACAATTCAGAGGTTAAAATGCCTGCTCGTCGCAGATGACCTGTGCCTGCTGTCACCCACAGCACATGGCCTACAGCAGAGCCTAGACCTGTGAGAGCAGTAGTGCCAGACCTGGGACCTGTCAGTAAACCCCAAAAATACAAAAATAATGATTTTCCAGAGAAGATCCAGATCTTAGGGAATTAGTTCTCAATTGGTACAAAATATATAGAGTACTGCACACACTGCAATTACTTATGTTTAAAAATAAGCTCAATTGGACACCTTAATGAGGCAGTGAATGAATTGAGAGAAAGCACGCAGGGCATTCTACGCCATTAAAAAGCTAATTCAGGCCTCCCGAGTGGCGCAGTGGCTTAAGTGTGAGATTCTGGGTTTGAGTCTAGGCTCTGTTCTAGCCAGCCGCAACCAGGAGACCCATGGGGCGGCGCACAATTGGCCCGGCAAGGATGTTCTTGTCCTACGGCGCACTATCGACTCTTGTAGTGGGCCGGGCGCAGTGCAAGCTGACACGGTCGCCAGGTGTACAGTGTCCTCCGACACATTGGTGCGGCTGTTTTCCGGGTTAAGTGGGCATTGTGGCAAGAAGCAGTGCGGCTCGGTTGGGTCGTGCTTCAGAGGACGCACGGCTCTTGACCTTCGCCTCTCCCGAGTCCGTACGGGAGTTGCAGAGATGAGACAAGACTGTAACTACCAATTGGATACCACGAAAAAGGGGTAAAAAGTTTGTAAAAAACCTACCCATAAATATTTGGCTACAACTAATTGAATGTGTCATTGAACCAATTTATGACAGCGAGGTGTGGGGTCCACTTGCAAAACAAGATTTCCCCCAATGGGACAAACACCCCATTAAAATCCTGCATGCAGTGTTCTGTAAGATTCTCCTACATGTCCAGGGGAAAACTACAAACAATGCATGCAGGGCAGAATTAGGCCAACACCCACTAATAATAACAACAACTAAAAAGAGAGCAAATAAGTTTTAGAAAAATCTAAAATACAGTGACCCCATCTCATATCATTACCAAGCCCTGCAATGCCAAGAGCTGAGCAAAGAAAAGAGCCCCCTCATCCAGCTGGTCCTGTGGCTGTTCACAAACCTGTTCTACAAACACACTGAAGCCTCGGGACCCGAACATCCAGTCCATCAGAATAAACCAAATTACAACACAGTCAAAATAAAACTACACTGCTTATTGGGAAACACAAGCACAAAGCAAAATGCAGTGCTATCTGGTCCTAAATTGACAGAACACGGTGGCTAACTATTTACCCATGGTTACTGATCAAAACCTTGACAAAGTACAGGCTCAGGGAGCACAGCCTTGCCATTGAGAAGGGTAGACACAGGAAAACCGGGCTCCCTGTAGAGGAAAGGCTGTGCAACCACTGCACCACAGCAGAACCTGAGACAGAGCTGCATTTCCTGACAACATTTAAAAAATATATAAAACAATTAGAGAGTGTAATTTCCCCAAATTGGAAACCCTTATTCAAGGTTTCAAATACCTCTCTGATGAGAATAGGCTACCCGTCCTGTTGGGGGAGGACACAGAGAGCTGTGGGTTGGCAACGCACTACATTGCTGCCTCCCATAAGATGAGGAAAAGTGTCTAGCAGAACAATCAACCTGCACATGTCCTTTATGCTTATTGTTATTGTTCAATGTATGGTTATTCTGACCCTTGATTATTGTTATTACTCTTGTCTTGTTGACAATATTGTAAATCTACAAAGTAAGTTTGGCAATATGTACATTGTTACGTCATGCCAATAAAGCAAATTGTATTGCGAGACAGAGAGCAAGACGGAGAGAGAGTAAGACAGAGAGAGAGAGAGAGACAGACCGAGAGAGACAAAAGGGAGAGAAGGAGAGACAGAAGGGGGAGAGAGAGGGAGAGACAAAATGAGACCGAGAGGGGGAGAGACACACACACACCTGTTCCTTCTCCAGCATGTCAGCCTTGCGCAGGATCTTCATGGCGTAGATGTGGCCTGTGTCCTTCTTCTGGACCAGACGCACCTGGAAGTCAGGGGAAAAAGGTCAAAGTTGAGCCAACATGGCAGCAAGAAGTTCCCGAGGTCATAGCCAATGCAAGGGTATTTACACTACCGTCATCAATACATTTTCTGAAACAGTGGATTAGGCAGTTGTGCGGTTTTTGTGTTCAGACGTGTTCAGAATTCTAATAGCTCCATGTATGCTTACCTCTCCAAAAGCTCCTCGACCAATCACCTTGAGGGACTCAAAGTCATCCAATCCCAGCCTGGTTCTCTTCAGCCTCAGGAACTCTGTCTCCTTACGCGCGTGCTGGGAGCGCCGAATACGCTTCTGCAACACAGGTTGTGTGTAAGTGTGTGTGTGTGTGTGTGTGTGAGCACCTGCCACTGCTAGAACTATACTCACCTCTTCATCAGGCAGCCCCTCCTCCTCCATCACCATCTCCAGCTTCTGTTGCCTGGCAACGAAATAGGGGTTGAGGGTCAAGAGGCAAAGGTTATGGTTATGGTCAAATATGCTGATTCAGGAAGACACCTCCCAACCTACTGATCACTACACTACCTGCTGTTTCATTTCTACAGGACAGTTATGGAGGAACGGTAACAGAATTGGAATGGCCCATTCATACATTCTCAAAGAGAAACAAACCATAAACATTGGTGGGTAGGTTGAGCTGTGACCAATGTTCCCTCCAAGCTGCATGCGAGCGCGGGTACACAGCTCCCCCGGGACTGCCCCGCAGAAGAAATAGCAGCCCGCGTAGAGAAGCACGAGATTGAACTGCACTCAACTTTCTAGAGTTTTCCCCGTTACTTAACACTATCAACGTTTCCCTTTACTGTGGGAATTGTGATCGAATCAACATAATAAAAGCCACTTTCAATGCAACAAACCAAAACAAAATAAACTATGCAAGACTTAGCATGCAAAACTAACTATGCAAGAGTTTTTATTGTAAGAAGAACAGAGTAGGATTCTATTGCATTGACAGGCAAAACTGAGGCCTGTACTCTTCACAGACCGGTAAGCCATACCGCAGATGGCCTATATGCACATAGACCATTGCCATATATGGATCTGTGCCATTCACTTTGAACTGGACTGTGTTTACAGCAGGAGAAGTTGTGAGTTGATCCGCGTGTTTTGAGATCAAAGCTAGAGCTACATGTAGCCAGGTGTGTATATTTGACCTTTACTAGTTAGGAACTTATTAACATTGTTATAGATAATTTGTAGTCAGCAATGGGGGAGTGGTTGCTCCCTACAAGATCACAAAACATGTGCATTTCTAGCCATCTTTGAAAAGCGAGTCAGGTAAAGAACAGTGTTGTATTTTGAGACTGGCTTGAATACGCTATGTAGCCAATAGGCAGAAGGTAGCATTATTTGTCTGATTCTCTGTAATAATGGTATGGGAATAATGATGCATTCTATTTTATGGTTTCTTGCATCAAACAACACAACAACATTTTCAGTCACCTTGTCTGAAAGACAACTGGAATAAACAGGTTAATGTCAAGCCATGATATTTTTTCAAAAGTCTCATGGAATGAAGGCCTCCATTAAACACCCCATATTGGCTGCAACTGTAGGCTGTAAAATTCAACAGCTATTTCCATGTTAAAATGTTATGGGATGCATTTTCTCCATCGTTTTTGGTAGGTCTACATTATGATCAAATACCCACAGTAACCAACTTGACCAAACGGGTACAGCTTCAGTGTTCACAGCAAACGCGCGCCAGAAGTTGCACAGAATTTTCACAACAAAGTTTGCGCTCAGCAGACCTTAAAAAAAATTAGGCACTGAGCGAATTTGAGGGAACATTGGCTGTAACTGGGAGTTTGCTTTGGGCATAACTTCCTTTTCAGACGTCTGTAACGGCTTCTAGCCCCTGAGCTAACTGTATAAAACACTGTCTCTCTCTTCCTTCCTCTTTCTTTTTCTCAACCACACACATACTCTCTTCCTAATAAGGGGTTTCCATAAAGAAATGGTGTGATAAAGTTACAATCCACCAACACACACACACACACACACACACACACACACACACACACATCACCAGGCAGTGTGGGGCTCTAAGCAGAGAGAGATCATGTGATGTGTCACACCTCTACTCTCTTCTCCTCATGTGTGGCAAGCCACTGTGCTGCCTTCTTAGCTTCTGACATGTTTTCAGGAATCATCTTTGCTTTTCAGAGTTCCAGTTTGTGTGAGCATGGTGCAGAACACCCACCTCATCTCTCTCTCCTCATGCTGGTCTATCAGGTTACAGTAGAAGTTCTCCAGGGTCACCATAGCCATGTTCACTCTCTCCTTGGTGTGGTTACTCATCGAGGAACATGAGGAATGACCCCTCGTTGCCATGGTTACCTACCCCCACACACACACACACACACACACACACACACACAATTAGTGTAAAGTGTCCTATGCCCTACTGTCTACAGATGTCCCCTATTATGTAGCCTCCAGCTGGTCACCACATCTCTCTGATGGATATGAGTGATAGATAGCATAACTGATGGCGCTAAATTGAACCACAAATTCACAATAAAAATGATACCAAATTGATTCATTAATTTTAGCGCCTTTCAAATATCATACCATGAAAAGATGCCCATATTATGCCAACTTAAAAGGTGGGGTAAAATAATTGGTTATTCTATGTTACAGTGAACTTTGAGTGCATATAACTAAAGTTTTCCACAAACAAAATGGCAGGTAGTACATCATTAATACGGTGTGATGACTATTGCCTAAGTCAATTCTAATTCAATTTTAACACAGTAAAAATGGATGATGAATATTCTCACGTGTTCCACTAGTAGATCAACAACACAGTGTGATTAACACGAGGGGGCAAAACTGGCATCAAAGCAAAGGGTGACTACTTTGAAGAATGTCACATATATTTTGATTTGTTAAACAATTTATTGGTTACTACACGATTCCATATGTGTTATTTCATAATGTTGATGTCTTCACTATTATTCTACAATGTAGAAAATAGGAAAAAATAAAGACAAACCCTGGAATGAGTAAGTGTGTTCAAACTGACTGGTACTGAATATATATATGAATTTATATTTTTTAAGAACTCAGTCCAGCTTTCAACTTACTCTTGAAAGTTGTAATAATAGAATGCATAAGGTGCTATTTGGGTAGTGCATCAAGTTTTCCTCTTAGAGAGCTATTTATATCTTGTCATAAATGTCCAAGTCAACTATCTCATATCAGCTAATGTGTTTAGCTAGGTTTTGTTAGCCTATACAGTTTGTTCTAATGTTTGAGTCACTCAAATATCACATGAATAGACATTAGAAATTGCAAAATGTATAGAATTGCAAGAAAATGTGCTTAAAAAACTGCCAAATTGTCTCTGCACCCCCTGACAAAATGTGTAGAATTGCCAGAAATAAGCTTTAAACCTGTAACATTTTCTCTCCGCCAACAAGAGGGGTGTGAACAGCAGAATGTTCCCCATTGCTGGAAGAGGGTCCTGAGTGAAAAAGTTTGGTAACCCCTGCTGTAGAGTAGGAATGATAAAGGGGAAAACTAAATGGCATTTTTTCCCCACCAGAAATTAGTATAGGGGATTTCAAAAGGCTTCTAATCTTATGCCTATATTTATATAACTCTGTGTGTTATTGCACAAAAAAAATATTTTAACTTTATAAAAGTTATTGCAGGGAGGAAGGGGTGGGTTATAACCATAAATATTGCTTTATTCCAAATGGACACCTACTCCCTAGGCACTTCAAGTAGATCTTCTCCAGTCAACTCATGTACAATTATTCATGTACAACACACCTATACAATTATTGGCACCATTCACAAACCAATTGTTAATTCACCACAAAATCAACATTTTGCTGTTCTGTCCTAGGAGTGAGGGTAAACGTAGGCATGTTCTCTGCTATCCACTTTCTGTTTTGTTTATACTTTTGGGTATGGGGGGGGGTTCACTTTCTCATTTTCAAGCGTTCAGGGATGGTCGGGTAAAAATATATTTTCCTCAAGGGAGGGCCATCCATTTTCATTTTCAGAGGTCAACTGTTCTCCTGGTATCGTTCATTATAAATAATGTACAGTCCCTAATCGGTTTTTAACATAGTTGCAGCCAACAGTAATTTGCAGTGACAGCACGTTTGAAAGAGGGAGTAGCCCCACCGACGTTTCCTATGCTGTCCCTTAAGACAACATAGTCACATTCATTTTCTGTAAAGCCCCACAGTGGAGTCACCTCTTCCTTGAAAGATTTAAACGGTTATGAAAACGTCACGCCAGGGTAAGCCTACACGAAACACAGTCCATAAGTGTTTCTAAAATGAATGGTGAAAAACATTTCCTTGTTTAACCGCTAGGTTTTATGGGTATTACGACTCACACTGCGGTATTCTGTGGACAAAACACACACATATGTCCCCTGTCTCTTTCGCGAATGTTGAATACAATTCCATTTTCATTTTGTGTGTAGAAATTTGAGACAAAGTATCGACAGTAAAGTACTTTCAAACCGAATCTAAAACGAGGGTCTCTGTGTGGCTATCACGATTTGTATCACACGCACAAGACGGAAGTACCGCGATGCATGAACAACTTCAGTAGTTGTACAAAACGGAACTCAAGAGCGTTTGGAGTAAACACCATAGAGCCTTTGTTTTACTATTAAAGACTAATGTGATCACAGTGTGATTGTCAGTCAGGAGAGATGAGCCTTTGTTTTACTCTTACGTTATCTAACATTATCACAACTTTCTAAAGTAGCCTAAATCTCCATATCTCCCACGCAAAGTATCAATAAAACAACGTTCATAAAGTAAGTTCGTATGGTACATCTACAACGTGTACATGATCATTGTCAAATTAAATGTTACTCTCACCTCCTCCGTTATGGTATTAATCGTTGAAATTCAATTCGGATCTGCTCCTCTCGTCTGATGACGGTCGGTATCCACTCGTAATTACGGGAAGTGAAGTGCCCCTCCCCGCGGAGTTCCAAATTATCCCGGGCCATGTTCGGGTAGGCTACTCGGGTCTTATTCAGGTAACGATGATGTTGTTAGTCTGACCCTTAGAATTCAAAGAGGAATGGCAGAATTATTTGGGTTTCAAATATTACTATAACATACCCTACTATGTGATGAAACCTCAAATATCAATTTAAATTGTATTTGTCACATGCGCCGAATACAACAGGTGTTGTAGACCTTACCGTGAAATGCTTACTAAAAAAAGTAAAGTGACTATGCATAAATAATAAACAGCTAGTAGCAGCAGAGTAAATCCCTCTAAAGACGAGGATTCCCGAGTGGCGCAATACAAGAGCCGTCTCTACAGTCCCTGGTTCGAATCCAGGCAGTATCCCATTGGGCTGCGGACAATTAGCCCAGCATCGTCCAGGTTTGGCCGGGGTAGGCCATCATTGTAAATAAGAATTTGCTCTTAACTGACTTGCCTAGTTAAATAAAAAAAATATTCACAATCTCTGTCAAAACGTGTCCTATATACGATACTGGTTTAAATTTTTTATTATCCATTTGCTTATTTCATCCTTTGACATTCACGTGGTGTACAGGTCTGATCATCATATGATCATTTATTTTGAGTGATACTCTTGTCTATTGTTTGTCTCAGGTGTAATTTGTGCAACGTTTCCAACAATACTTATTCCTGCGTACATGGACAGTAGGTGATGTGATATGTCTGCAATAAAGTAACCTTGAAAGCCCATTTTGTTTGAAGGCAGGTCAGTAACTGTTCAATTATCATAAATCCGCTAAACAAATTTCAGAGGCACGCAACAATTCAATCTCGAACAAGGTTACGACATTATTTGTAAATGTTCTTTTAAAAAAAAATTTTTACACACAATGAAAAATGCAGGTTTGACGTTCTTGAACACGCTGTGTTCTCGACTGCTACGGAAGTGCGGTGTTTTTCCGACAGTGTTATCATCAACCAAAGATTATGGATATGCTGACAAGATAGGTCTACATGTCTTTCAGCCCCAACAATGGGAACATAATAACAAATCATTTGTAGACTGCAAGAAACCTAAACATATATTTGACTAAAACATCATTTCAAACATTGCTTACATTTTTATATGATCATGTGTCTCTCTTATGAGTGTAAATACTTGGGAACAGATTTCCCAAATTAAAATCAACTGGAGTTGATTTCCTGGTGTTTTTACATTTGTTTTATCTCCAACAATGAACATGTAAAAAATCATTTGTATCATAATAATACAGTGTTTTTTTGCTCAGTAAATTTGAGGAGCCAAATAAAACCAACCGTGGGCCAAATTTTGCATGCGGGCCGCCAGCTGGGGAACCCTGTGCTACGCTATAGTCTCATGCCATGAATCTCGAGACAACTCTGACATAGGGTTTTTTCTCAAAGTTGCCGGGATGTCATGTGTCCTACTTATATCAGTACACTCGTAAAAACGTATATTTGATCAAATAAACCTCACGTAGCAAATAATCCATTCATTTTATCGTTGACCAAATTTGACACACTCATTGACCTCCATACCAAAACTCCTTGCTTGGTACGCCACCTGCTGGAGGGAGACAGATTTTCTGCTGAGTCTCTTCTTCTTCCTCTCTGCATCAACTTTGCAATTGGGCTACTTTGAAAACGAATGTGCGGGTGAAAATGTATTGTTTTTTTTTGGCTACTTCTAAATTGCACCGCTACCGCCATTTAATTTATCTTGTTTAAAAAAATATATATTTTAATTTCACTGTGACCTGATACTTCTCACGGTCAGGCAGTGATGCAGGCTATTGAGTACCAGGTGGACAAGGGGACTTTTATCAATATATTTACCTGTATTTACCCCCAAAATATGTAACGTTAATTAGCTGCTAATTTGGCTATCATAAATAACTACAAATGCCATGATGATCTGGGCGAGACTGCCGAATCGAGACAAAGGTAAGATTTTCTGGATTAAAGATCTAATATTAGCTAAATGTAGTAATGAATAAATTGGCTACATTTCTTTAAATATACAATTCTGTGAACTGTCTTGTGAAAATGTTAAATTGACACAATACCTGTTAGCAAAGGTGTCAGCTAGAAATGACATGCAGGAGCTTGCAGAGATTTATAGTTTTGCATGATGTCTATTTTGATGCTAATTGGCATTTTCGAATCTGAGAATAAATAGAGCCGAATATATTGATAAAAGTCACCTTGCTGATGAGTGGTTTGATGGTTTGAGGGAGTTGGAGGTTGGCCTTTCTGTGGTGAAGGGGATGTTCCTCCATGGTTACTCCCGAATCCTGTCAAATATTTGAAATTGTTATTTTATTGAACCTTTATTTAACTAGGCAAGCCCGTTATGAAGTAATATTTACAATGACGGCCTACCAAAAGGCAAAAGGACTTTTGATAGGACAAAACACACATCACGACAAGAAAGACAACACTACATAAAGAGACCTAAGACAACAACATAGCAAGGCAGCAACACATGACAACACAACATGACAACAACATGGTAGCAACACAATATGACAACAACATAGTAGCATCACAAAACATGATACAAACATTATTGGGAACAGACAACAGCACAAAGGGCAAGAAGGTAGAGACAACAATACATCACGCAGCCACAACTGTCAGTATGAGTGTCCATGATTGAGTCTTTGAATGAAGAGATTGAGATAAAACTGTCCAGTTTGAGTGTTTGCTGCAGCTCATTCCAGTCTCTAGCTGCAGCGAACTGAAAAGAGGAGCGACCCAGGGATGTGTGTGCTTAGGGGACCTTTAACAGAATGTGACTGGCAGAATGGGTGTTGTATGTGGAGGATGAGGGCTGTAATAGATATGTCAGAAACGGGGGAGTGAGGCCTAAGAGGGTTTTATAAGTAAGCATCAACCAGTGGGTCTTGCGACAGTTATACAGAGATGACCAGTTTACAGAAGAGTATAGAGTGCAGTGAAGTGTCCTATAAGGAGCATTGGTGGCAAATCTGATGGCGGAATGATAAAGATCATCTAGCTGTTCGAGAGCACTCTTACCTGCCGATCTATAAATTATGTCACCGTAATCTAGCATGGGTAGGATGGTAATCTGAATCAGGGTTAGTTTGGCAGCTGGGGTGAAAGAGGAGCGATTACAATAGAGGAAACCAAGGCTAGATTTAACTTTAGCCTGCAGCTTTGTTATGTGCTGAGAGATGGGCAGTGTACCATCTAGCCATACTCCCAAGTACTTGTATGAGGTTACTACCTCAAGCTCTAAACCCTCAGTGGTAGTAATCACACATGTGGGGAGAGGGGCATTCTTCTTACCAAACCACATTACCTTTGTTTTGGAGGTGTTCAGAACAAGGTTACGGGTAGAGAAAGCTTGTTGGACACTAAGAAAGCTTTGAACACAAAATCAGAGGGGCCTGCTGAGTATAAGACTATCATCTGAATATAAATGGATGAGAGAGCTTCCTACTGCCTGAGCTATGTTGTTGATGTAAATTGAGAAGAGCGTGGGGCCTAAGTTCGAGCCTTGGGGTACTCCCTTGGTGATAGGCAGTGGCTGAGACAGCAGATGTTCTGACTTTATACACTGCACTCTTTGGGAGAGGTAGTTAGCAAACCAGGCCAAAGACCCCTCAGAGACACCGATTCTTCTTCGCCAGTCCACAAGAATGGAATGGTCTACCGTATCAAAAGCTTTGGCCAAGACAATAAAAAAGCAGCACAACATTGCTTAGAATCAAGGGCAATGGTGACATTATTGAGGACCTTTAAGGTTGCAGTAACACATCCATAACCTGAGCGGAATCCAGATTGCACACCAGAGAGAATACTATGGACATCAAGAAAGCCAGTCAGTTGATTATTGACAAGTTTTTCCAACACTTTTGATAAACAGGGCAAAATAGAAATAGGTGTATAACAGTTAGGATCATCTTGAAGTCCCCTTTAAATAAAGGATGAACCATGGCTGCCTTCCAGAAAGGAGAGACAGGTTAAAAAGGTCAGAGACGGCCTTGGCGATGATGGGGGCAGCAACCTTAAAAAATAAAGGGTCTAAACCATCTGACCCAGATGTTTTTTTTTTGGTCAAGTTTCAGAAGCTCCTTTTGCACCTCGGACTCAGTGACTGCCTGCAGGGAGACACTGTGGCATGGCAGGGGAAAAAGAGGGAGAAGCATCAGGGATAGTCACATTAGAAGGGGTGGGAGATGAGGAAATGTTGGACGGGCAAGGAGGTATGGCTGATTCAAATAGGAATCCTGACCTAACGATGTGATTAAAGAGCTTAGCCATGTGCTTCTTATCAGTAATAACCACATTAAGGGACATGGGCAGCTGTGAGGAGGATGGTTTATTGATCTTGGACACACAGAGAGAGAACTGCTCCTTAAAGTAACTAACTTTGGCCTTCCGGATTGCCTGAGTGCACTTATTTCTTATTTGCCTGAACGAGACCCTGAGTATGCGTGTGCCGAGCCTTTCACCAAGAGCAATTCTTGAGGTGGAGTAACTCTGCTAGATCACGGTCGAACCAGGGGCTGAACCTGTTTTTAATTCTCGTTTTCTTTATGGGGGTGTGTTTGTTAACAATACCACTGAAAATATAAAAAAGAAGGTCCAAGCGTCTGTGACAGAGGGAATCAAGCCGATTCTATACCAATTTACAGAGGCCAGTTCATGAAGGAAGCCTTGATCATTCAAGTTTTTTACCAAGCGTCCATGACAAATCAGGACAGGTTGTTTCAATGAGCCATTAGGAACACAGACTGTAAAACAGTGATCACTAAGGCCATTACAGAAAACACCAGACTGATACCTATCAGGATTATCTGTGAGGATAACATCGAAGAGAGTAGCCACAGGAGCAGGCGTTTACATTCCTGAATATGATGTGCAGATATGTAGAAGACTAACAGATGAACTGTCAATACACTCAGTTGAACTGTTGGTGATAATAGTTGCCCTCCAGTGGGTGGAGGACGTACAACCTGTTAGAATTATAGTAGACTCAGATTCTCTGTCTGGATTGAATAGTTTATCATCTGGTAAATCTAATAGGAGTGACATACTATTAGAGGTATTTATGTTATAATGGAGAATTGAGAAAATGGGTATAGTAGTGAGATTCTGCTGGGTCCCAGCACATTTGTGTGTGGAAGGGAATGAAAATGTACACCAGTTAGCCAGAAAGGCTTTGAAACAAGATATAATTTATATTAATGTTCCACTGGGTAGAAGTGAGGCCAAATAATTTAAAATCAGAGCCATTTTGATAGATGTGTGGCAGAAGAGATGGGACTCTGATCCCAAGGTCTGGCATTTATTTGCCCTCCAAAGAAAGGTTGGTGGTGGACCAACATTCAAAGGTCAGATTAGAAAGGAAGAGGTGGTTGCTCGATTGCGCTTAGAACATTGTACATTGAATTCGTCATTACATCTGGTTGGCAAGCATGTGAATGGTTTGTGTCTGGGGTGTATGGTCGATGAAACAATGGAGCATGTGTTGTTATATTGTTGTAAGTATGTTGAAGAGAGGGAAAGATTGAAGTATAGGGTCATTGCGGTTGGGGTTGGGGGGATTTGGAAGGGATTTTGGGAAGCGTTAATAGGGCTGGGCCTCCCAAGTGGTACAGCGGTCTAAGGAACTGCATTGCAGACCTGGGTTCGATTCCAGGCTGTATCACAACCGGTCCCATAGGTTGGCACACAATTGGTCCAGCGTCGTCCGGGTTAGGTGAGGGCTTGGCCAGGGGGTGCTTTACTTGGCTCATCGTGCTCTAGCGACTCCTTGTGGCGAGCCGGGAGCCTGCAGGCCGACCTCGGTCACCAGTTGAACGGTGTTTCCTCCAACACATTGGTGCAGCTTGCTTCCGGGTTAAGAAGCGTTGTTTGGACGTATGACTCGACCTTCACCTCTCGAGCCCGTTGGTGATTTGCAGCGATGAGACAAGATCTAAATTGGGGAGAAAAAAGTGGTCTTTTTTCTTTTACAATTATAGACATAGAAGTTAGTAGAGCTCTTTTTTTATTTTCTAAGAAGTATATTCTTAGGTAGGAGGATTTAGAAATGTTGTAAACCGTGATTGACCATACACTCCAGCACAGTAGGTGGCGGCATGCACCTTTAATGTTGGTTGGCAGACTGCCATTATATCATAGAAGAAGAACCCTGAGTGGGAAAGAGTTTGATAGCAAATGGAGAAGAATTTAAGAAGTTTATACATGATTTAGATTTTTACCGGACCTGGCGTGTGTACAAGAAACAAGATTTAAATGTCAATTGGATTGTACTACCTGGGTTTATCGCCGTGAGAAGTGATAGAGCTGAGGGCTTAGGTGGTGGGTGTGCTAAATTTATCAAAGAAGGTGTAGCACATCGATTAATGGTTTCAAAGAACACGAATGTGTGGCTGTGGAGATTTGTTGAAAAAGGAAATATCACTTGTTTAATTACTATAATCCTTGTAAGCCCATCTCTGTATCTGAGACATAGTTGCCAAATCCAGGAAAGGTGCTAAGGAGACATGGTGTGGAAATTAATTCACTTAACAGCTTGTGGGGCAGCAATACCACAGATGCCAATGGTTTTGTGGTTGAAGATTTTATCAAGTGGGGGGGACTAGTTTATATAAATAATGGTCGGAGGACACGGTTAAATGTAACTAGAGGTACATCATCATGTTTAGATCTTACATTGGTGTCCTGCATCGCTGGTATATGTGAGTGGGAAGTGACAACAGAATCCACAATCGGCAGTGATCATTTTCACGTCACGTGAAACGTAAATACGTATGACAAGCAAACTGGGAACTTTTTTTATAACATTTTACACTTTGTGAACGGAAAGTTATAAATTGTCAATGTAAGGGTTGGTAGAACACTGCTGTAGCTGTGAATTTAGTCAAATTGGATGCTGCCTTGACTATTCCAATAATAGGGGGGTAGACTAAAGATATTTTCTTGGGGGACTGAAACATGTAATAAAGCCATCGATGAGCGTCATAACGTTTTTAAAACTTTGAAGAATAATTTGACATTTGATAGCATGATAGTCTTTCAGAGAGTGTTGTCTAGGACTCTCATTTTATTTATTTAACCAGGTAGGCTGCGACCTGGCCAAGATAAAGCAAAGCAGTTCGACACATACAACAACAGAGTTACACATGGGAATAAACAAACATACAATAAATAATACAGGAGAAAAATATATATACAGCATATGCAAATGAGGTAGGATAAGAGCTAAGGATAAACCGTTGGGTGGAGCGTGCAGAGATTGACAGGGAGGCTTTAGTCTGCAAAAACAACTTTACTAAGACAGAAAATAAATATATCAAAGAAATAACTTAAGTTTTGCTCGGTCTTTCTTAACTGGTGTCCGTCTCTCTCCCTTCTCTCCCGTGGTGTGCCATCGTGCTCCTTTTATTTAGCCTCCACGGCTGGTTGGCACTTTCCTGTAATTACCTCCACTTAGCTGTCCGTGTCGGGGTGCCCAGCTCCCGTATTCCCAGCAGAGGGAGCCAACGTCGCCTCACGTACCTCCCCTCTATTACCATCCCCCGGGGTAGACCTCCTGGGATACCACAATAGGCTATGGTGGCAAATTAATTACAATATAGCAATTAAACACTGGAATTGTAGGATGTGCAGAAGATGAATGTGCAAGTTGAGATGCTGGGGTGCAAAGGAGCAAGATAAATAAATAAATACAGTATGGGGATGGGGTAGTTGGATGGGCTGTTTACAGATGAACTATGTACAGGTGCAGTGATCTGTGAGCTGCTCTGGTGCTTAAAGCTAGTGAGGGAGGTAAGAGTTTCCAGCTTCAGATATTTTTGAAGTTCGTTCCATTCATTGGCAGCAGAGAACTGGAAGGAGAGGCGGCCAAAGGAAGAATTGGCTTTGGGGGTGACCAGTGAGATATACAGTGGGGCAAAAAAGTATTTAGTCAGCCACCACAATTGTGCAAGTTCTCCCACTTAAAAAGATGAGAGAGGCCTGTAATTTTCATCATAGGTACACTTCAACTATGACAGACGAAATGAGAGAAAAAATCCAGAAAATCACATTGTAGGATTTTTTATTAATTTATTTGCAAATTATGGTGGAAAATAAGTATTTGGTCCCCTACAAACAAGCAAGATTTTTGGCTCTCACAGACCTGTAACTTCTTCTTTAAGAGGCTCCTCTGTCCTCCACTCATTACCTGTATTAATGGCACCTGTTTGAACTTGTTATCAGTATAAAAGACACCTGTCCACAACCTCAAACAGTCACACTCCAAACTCCACTATGGCCAAGACCAAAGATCTGTCAAAGGACACCAGAAACAAAATTGTAGACCTGCACCAGGCTGGGAAGACTGAATCTGCAATAGGTAAGCAGCTTGGTTTGAAGAAATCAACTGTGGGAGCAATTACTGGAAATGGAAGACATACAAGACCACTGATAATCTCCCTCGAGCTGGGGCTCCACGCAAGATCTCACCCCGTGGGGTCAAAATGATCACAAGAAAGGTGAGCAAAAATCCCAGAACCACACGGGGGGACCTAGTGAATGACCTGCAGAGAGCTGGGACCAAAGTAACAAAGTCTACCATCAGTAACACACTACGCCGCCAGGGACTCAAATCCTGTAGTGCCAGACGTGTCCCCCTGCTTAAGCCAGTACATGTCCAGGCCCGTCTGAAGTTTGCTAGAGAGCATTTGGATGATCCAGAAGAAGATTGGGAGAATGTCATATGGTCAGATGAAACCAAAATATAACTTTTTGGTAAAAACTCAACTCGTCGTGTTTGGAGGACAAAGAATGCTGAGTTGCATCCAAAGAACACCATACCTACTGTGAAGCATGGGGGTGGAAACATCATGCTTTGGGGCTGTTTTTCTGCAAAGGGACCAGGACGACTGATCCGTGTAAAGGAAAGAATGAATGGGGCCATGTATCGTGAGATTTTGAGTGAAAACCTCCTTCCATCAGCAAGGGCATTGAAGATGACACGTGGCTGGGTCTTTCAGCACGACAATGAACCCAAACACACCTTCCGGGCAACGAAGGAGTGGCTTCGTAAGAAGCATTTCAAGGTCCTGGAGTGGCCTAGCCAGTCTCCAGATCTCAACCCCATAGAAAATCTTTGGAGGGAGTTGAAAGTCTGTGTTGCCCAGCAACAGCCCAAAAACATCACTGCTCTAGAGGAGATCTGCATGGAGGAATGGGCCAAAATACCAGCAACAGTTTGTGAAAACCTTGTGAAGACTTACAGAAAACGTTTGACCTCTGTCATTGTCAACCAAGGGTATATAACAAAGTATTGAGATAAACTTTTGTTATTGACCAACTACTTATTTTCCACCATAATTTGCAAATAAATTCATTAAAAATCCTACAATGTGATTTTCTGGATTTTTTTTTCTAATTTTGTCTGTCATAGTTGAAGTGCACCTATGATGAAAATTACAGGCCTCTCTCATCTTTTTAAGTGGGAGAACTTGCACACTTGGTGGCTGACTCAACACTTTTTTGCCCCACTGTATGTCTGTGGAACTTGTTCAGTTTATGTCTCAGTTGTTGAATCTAATGTTCATACAAATATTTACACATGTTAAGTTTGCTGTTGCGCCTTGATAGGATGCAAGCGAGGGCACTCAGGATGTGTGATGGTGCATTAAAACTACACCGGTTGAAGCTTTACAAGTAGATACTGGGGAAGTGCCCTATCCCTTAGAAGAGTTAAATAGGTCATGACTGGCCTCACACTCCAGTACAGTAGGTGGCGGTGTATGCACATGTCAGTTGGTTGCGATTCGACAATAAAACTTAAAGAAGAACCCTGAGTGGGACCCGAGGTGTTGTTGATCCTACCTGCAGTAACGCTCGCTGAGGGCTTTTGCATCTTTACCCCCGCCGTGAACGGAAGACTACTGCTGCAACGCTACCAAGGAGTCATTCGACGCACTGTGAAGTGCCCCGAACATCGGACACCCTGCCCTCTTTACTAGCCAGGTCAGCGTCTCCTTGGCAAGCTGATATCTTACTGCTAACTAACTAGCAAGAAAGCTAGCTAGCTGTCATTTTGGTTCTGGAGGGAGAGAGAGGGGGGGACAAATCAACTGATGGATTTCTAGAGCTCGGTGAAGGAAACATTGGCAGTTATCTACGTTGTCATTTCATCGAGGGATAGGTATCATTAGCTAACTATGTGTCGTGTTGTCATTTGCAAGTGCTGTTAGTTGTCCAGACGTTCTGTAATTTACAGTGAGACTGTTTAGACAGACAGGTTTCAGAGGCAGTGTCGCAGAACATTTGTATTGCATATGTTTGCTATCCATTCCCATTGATCTCCCCTTTTGTCTTTGATATTCATTGATGTCAGTATCGAACTCAGTTACTTTGCAATACTTTTATGATGGTGCTACAAGTGGAAACGAGTTAAACCTGGAATGACCTGGGGGTCTGACTGACTGCATCATTGATACATTTGTTGCTTTGCTATAAACAACAAGGTCTGCAACATTGGTCAAACATTGGTTTGGTCGGTGGGATCACAAGAAAGGGGTCTGACCAAGTTTAGACACCACTGTTGTAGAGGAATTTCTGTGGTTACTGTGTGCAGATTGTGACTCTCCGATGATACGGAATTCTCGGTGGCTAAGATTTGTTTGGGAAGCCTCGTGTTCAGTGGATTGTGAGGGCGGGGCCTGCCGTATCCCGCCCCGTTGTATCTTTAGGGGTGTGACTGAACAGTGTTTTATAACTCAGAACTGGGTGAACATGAGTGTGGGTGTCAATAGATAGCCTAGCTTGACACTATGGTTAATTTGTATTCTCTTTCATTATCAACTCTTTTTCTAGCTATCCCACCCACCACATCGTGCCTCACTTTCACTCAAGTTGAACTTGTATGAGATTAAATTATTTCAGTAAAACAGTTAAAGAAGCAGCTGGTGAGAGACCACTACTAGAGCCAACTGAACTCCAAGTACCATTTCAGCACCTAGTCTTCATGTGAGCCAACCTTTCATCACATGACCTGTTCTCTCCTCTTCCACCCACCAGTGTGCAGCTCCATTGTGGAGCCCCAGCAAGTGGTGGGGGAGGCTGAGGCAGCCTGAAGTAGAGGGCACTGTGCTAGCAGGGCCATGAGCACCACTGGGTACCAGCAGCAGCAGGGGGGTGTTCGGACACGCCGAGGCCCAGTGAAGGAGAGGGATCCTGGGCAGGGTGTGGGCATGGAGGCGGCCTGCTGGCTGGCCCCTGGAGCCCTGCGCAGGCTGATTGAGCTGCCCACTCCCCCGCTCGACCGCCAACAGCTGAAGAGACTGGAGGAACACAGGTACTATCATTTGTAAAACCTAAGATCAATTATATCCTTATTTAGCTTTGATGTGATGATCACACAATGTGTTTTGTGCTTAGTGTTACATCAAGCACTTTGGGATGAAAATGTGTTCAATCTGGTTAATCGTTCTGGGGTCCTGGTTCACCCTCTACAGGTACAGCAGTGCAGGTCACTCCCTGCTGGAGCCTCTGATGCAGTGCTACTGGGAGTGGCTGGTGGGCCATGTGCCCACCTGGATTGCCCCCAACCTCATCACCATCGTGGGCCTGGCCACCAATGTATTCACCACCCTGGTGCTGGTCTACTACTGCCCCACTGCCACTGAACAGGTAACAATGGCAACAATGTAGCACCTATTCAGGTAGGGTGTAAGTCAGCATTTCCCAAACTCAGTCCTCGGGACCCCAAGGGGTGTACGTTCTACTGTCCTGCCCCACTGAATAGGCTGGTTATACACTGCCTGGCTTCGTGCCATTGGACAGGTATGGTTGGAGGGCTCAAGTAAAGTGCTACCGTATTGTATTTGCCTGTCGGGCACATTGGAATAAAGTTTTCATCACAGACTGTCAGATAATTGAACTCTGTGTTGCTCAAATGTTTGAAAACACTTTTTTAGGTTGATCTCTAAAGCTACAAACAAACATTCAATACAACATTATCAGGGGTTCATACTTCGTATAGCATTTGCATTGTTTTTTTTTACTCAAGCATTCCCCCTCGTCAGTTATTTTGTCTCAAGGTTCTGTGAATGTGTTTTCTGTCAGCAATGGTTTTTATGGTACGTTTGTCTGGCTTTTTGTTTGTTTACCATCTCTGTGCTGTTGAGAGTTTGGCATAGCTCAGGCTTTCTGTTCTGGATGAACATCCCGTGCCCATAGCTCTCAGGTTACAGCTAGTCTGCACCTGATACCCCGACCCCTTCCCCGGCCAACACACCACAGCACTGCAGCGATGAGTGCACACTAAGGACCGGGAATAGAGAGGAGACAGCAAAACATACAAACTGTTAAGCTTAGTCGTTTCCCTCCAGAACTGAGAACCTAGGATAACTTTGTCTTTCCACAAGGGAATTTAATTTGTGATATCAGACTTTTTAATGTACATAAAATTAGATTGCGTTCAAACTGAGGCATACAAAACAGCCTAATGCAATATAATGCATTTTGTTTGTCTGAGGTAAAGGAGTCAATGGAACGCGGACGTTCTATTGACCAGATTGTCGTGCATAAAACAAATATGATCTAACAAAGTGGATATTCTTCCAATCCGTCATGATTTATGTATTGTAACAGGCCCACAATGTGGTTACTTAACTCCGATGTTGTTTTCACAAAAAACAATGATTGCAAAGTTAAACATACCATGCAACTCTATGCACAAGGACTACTAGTAAACCATTTCCACTGAACATTTTACAAAACGCATTTACTTGAAGAATAGTGCAGATGCAAAGTTTGGTAACAGAATAATGGCACATATCACATTCATTCTGTTACCGTGGAAAAGCACATGAGCCAAGTGTATGAGGCTCACAAAGACTTAGTCACTGTAAACATAAACTTATACAGTTGAAGTCGGAAGTTTACATACACCTAAGCCAAATACATTTAAACTCAGTTTTTCACAATTCCTGACATTTAATCAAAGTAAAAACTCTCCGTCTTAGGTCAGTTAGGATCACTGATTTATTTTAAGAATGTGACATGTCAGAATAGTAGAGTGATTTATTTCAGCTTGTATTTCTTTCATCACATTCCCAGTGGGTCAGAAGTTTACACACACTCAATTAGTATTTGGTAGCATTGCCTTTAAATTGTTTAACTTGGGTCAAACGTCTCAGGTAGCCTTCCACAAGCTTCATAAGTTGGGTCCAAACAGAGCTGGTGTAACTGAGTCAGGTTTGTCGGCCTCCTTGCTCGCACGCGCTTTTTCAGTTCTGCCCAGAAATGTTCTATAGGATTGAGGTCAGGGCTTTGTGATGGCTACTCTAATAACTTGACTTTGTTGTCTTTAAGCCATTTTGCCACAACTTTGGAAGTATGCTTGGGGTCATTGTCCATTTGGAAGACCCATTTGCGACCAAGCTTTAACTTCCTGACTTATGTCTTGATGGCTTTGCATCAATATATCCACATAATTGTCCTGCCTCATGATGCCATCTATTTTGTGAAGTGCACCAGTCCCTCCTGCAGCAAAGCACCCCCACAACATGAAAATGCCACCCCTGTGCTTCACAGTTGGGATGGTGTTCTTCAACTTGCAGACATAATTATGGTCATTATGGCCGAACAGTTCTATTTTTGTTTCATCAGACCAGAAGACATTACTCCAAAAAGTACGATCTTTGTCCCCATGTGCAGTTGCAAACCGTAGTCTGGCTTTTTTATGGTGGTTTTGGAGAAGGCGCTTCTTCCTTGCTGAGCGGCCTTTCAGGTTATGTTGATATAGGACTCGTTTTAATGTGGATATACACTGCTCAAAAAAATAAAGGGAACACTAAAATAACACATCCTAGATCTGAATGAATGAAATATGCTTATTAAATACTTTTTTCTTTACATAGTTGAATGTGCTGACAACATAATCGCATATTATCAATGGAAATCAAATTTATCAACCCATGGAGATCTGGATTTGGAGTCGCACTCAAAATTAAAGTGGAAAACCACACTACAGGCTGATCCAACTTTGATGTAATGTCCTTAAAACAAGTCAAAATGAGGCTCAGTAGTGTGTGTGGCCTCTACGTGCCTGTATGACCTCCCTACATCGCCTGGGCATGCTCCTGATGAGGTGGCGGATGGTAACCTGAGGGATCTCCTCCAGACCTGGACCTGGACTAAAGTCCAGACCTGGACTAAAGCATCCGCCAACTCCTGGACAGTCTGTGGTGCAACGTGGCGTTGGTGGATGGAGCGAGACATGATGTCCCAGATGTGCTCAATTGTATTCAGGTCTGGGGAACGGGCGGGCCAGTCCATAGCATCAATGCCTTCCTCTTGCAGGAACTGCTGACACACTCCAGCCACATGAGGTCTAGCATTGTCTTGCATTAGGAGGAACCCAGGGCCAACCGCACCAGCATATGGTCTCATAAGGGGTCGGAGGATCTCATCTCAGTACCTAATGGCAGTCAGGCTACCTCTGGCGAGCACATGGAGGGCTGTGCGGCCCCCCAAAGAAATGCCACCCCACACCATGACTGACCCACTGCCAAACCGCTCATACTGGAGGATGTTGCAGACAGCAGAACGTTCTCCACGGCGTCTCCAGACTCTGTCACGTGCTCAGTGTGAACCTGCTTTCATCTGTGAAGAGCACAGGGCGCCAGTGGCAAATTAGCCAATCTTGGTGTTCTCTGGCAAATGCCAAACGTCCTGCACGGTGTTGGGCTGTAAGCACAACCCCCCCCCCTGTGGACGTCGGGCCCTCATACCACCCTCATGGAGTCTGTTTCTGACCGTTTGAGCAGACACATGCACATTTGTGCCTGCTGGAGGTCATTTTGCAGGGCTCTGGCAGTGCTCCTCCTGCTCCTCCTTGCACAAAGGTGGAGGTAGTGGTCCTGCTGCTGGGTTGTTGCCCTCCTACGGCCTCATCTATGTCTCCTGATGCACTGGCCTGTCTCCTGGTAGCGCCTCAATGCTCTGGACACTACGCTGACACACAGCAAACCTTCTTGCCACAGCTCGCATTGATGTGCCATCCTGGATGAGCTGCACTACCTGAGCCTCTTGTGTGGGTTGTAGACTCCGACTCATGCTACCACTAGAGTGAAAGCATCGCCAGCATTCAAAAGTGACCAAAACATCAGCCAGGAAGCATAGGAACTGAGAAGTGGTCTTTGGTTACCACCTGCAGAACCACTCCTTTATTGGGGGTGTCTTGCTAATTGCCTATAATTTCCACCTGTTGTCTATTACATTTGCACAACAGCATGTGAAATTTATTGTCAATCAGTGTTGCTTCCTAAGTGGACAGTTTGATTTCACAGAAGTGTGATTGACTTGGAGTTACATTGTGTTGTTTAAGTGTTCCCTTTATTTTTTGAGCAGTGTAGATACATTTGTACTTGTTTCCTCCAGCATCTTCACAAGGTCCTTTGCTGTTGTTCTGGGATTGATTTGCACGTTTCGCACCAAAGTACTTTCATCTCTAGGAGACAGAATGAGTCTCCTTTCCTGAGCGGTATGACGGCTGCGTGGTCCCATGGTGTTTATACTTGCGTACTGTTTGTACAGATGAACGTGGTACTTTCAGGCGTTTGGAAATTGTTCCCAAGGATGATCCAGACTTGTGGAGGTCTACTATTCTTTTTCTGGGGTCTTGGCTGATTTTTTTTACAATTTATTTTCCCATGATGTCAAGCAAAAAGGCACTGAGTATGAAGGCTGGCCTTGAAATACATTCACACTTACACCTCCAAGTGACTCATGATGTCAATTAGCCTATCAGAAGCTTCTAAAGCCATGACATAATTTTCTGTAATTTTCCAAGCTGTTTAAAGACCCAGTCAACTTGTGTGTATGTAAACTTCTGACCCACTGGAATTGTGATACAGTGAATTGTAAGTGAAATAATCTGTCTGTAAACAATTGTTGGAAAAATTACTTGTGTCATGCACAAGGTAGATGTCCTAACCGACTTGCCAAAACTATAGTTTGTTAACAAGAAATTTATGGAGTGGTTGAAAAACAAGTTTTAATGACTCCAATCTGAGTGTACATAAACTTCCAACTTCAACTGTATAATCTACTTATTTGTTATAGAAGCCAGTTTAACCATGGGAGAAAACAACATGTTTATTATCCCTACAATTCTAGCTTTCCCAGCTAGCAGCTGACTGCATATTTGACCATTTGAATTTAATCCACAAATAACCTTGAAAAGTAGACCAAGCATTATCCGCAAGGCAAAACATGTTCTCATTTTAGGAGTCTTTTTAATGCAGATGTTCTTTCATCCTGGCCCTGACACCCACAGGGGGTGCAGGCTACTGTTACGACCCAGCAGTATCACACTTGATTGAATGAATCAAGGGCTTGATGATTAGTTGAATCCGGTGTGTTAGTGCTGGGCTGGAACAAAAGCCTGCACACCCTGTGGGTCTCCAGGAGGCAGGTTTGCAGATCACTGCTGTGTCACCTGACTTCCACTGTGCTGCTTAACAGGTCACTGCTTCAACAGTCGGCAACTAAAAGGTGGGTTAGAGTAGTTTTAATTCAGAAAAGTTACAGGATTTGATGACAGGCGTAACTTGTTTTCCCCCTCTGTAAATAGAGCTCTGTCTCTGAAGTTATCCACCCCCTCCACTGTTTCCTTTTGTAGGACAACGGTTGAAAAATCACTCTGCATGCATATTTTCTCACAATGTGGAGCAACAAAGGAAGGCAAAACAGAGAATGTAATTTACTGGACTCGCTAGACTAGAGAATTGAGTTTATCCCAGAGAACATGCTCGGTAGGGTACTACTTCTGGAGGGAGAATCTCAGTGACTGTGTACCTATGTCACAACACCTCTTATAATGTCCATGTTCATTGTTGTAAGAATGATTCAACGCCTGACATAATAGGTGATCATTCTGTTAACAGGTTAGAGGTGTGATAGTTAAAGAGCTTAAACATTAGTGGCAGCACTGTTTCATAGCCCAGAGAAGTTGGTATTTACTTAACATGCTGTACTAGTCAGTGTCCTGTTTCTGATGACCCAGGTCAGCCCTGTGCCCTGTGTGTGTGTCAGTGTTTTATGAGTATACAGTGCAGCTGATACCTGGTGTTTTCCGGACTGAGTTTGTCACAGTGTCCTGTTTGAACAGAAAGTACACTTGCTCTAGGGCCTCTTAGTTTCACAGCCCTGTCATCTTGCCATTAAATTCATAATCAAATGTTCACTGATAACACAGAGGCAGTCAGCAGATATTTCCACCCTGTTCTACTTTTCAATATCTCCATGCCAACCCCTTACTTCTCTCCTGCTCCCCAAATCCCTGTTTTTGCCTGAGGACCTGAAAGAATAAAAAGCTTAATGTATGAGGCTATGAGCTGCTCTGCAATAACAGGGTGGTTATTTGTATGAATGCCAAGTGGGAAGCCTCTAAATTGTAGGCCAGGACGTGTCATATTCCGGTTGGTTTTGGTCTCTGTGTAAACTGCTGTCAGCTCATCATAGACCCAGTGAAAACGGGACAGGAAATGAAGGCATGACACATTGATGATGCTGTGAAACTCTCCATGCTGGTTAACTAATGAAGGACAAAGCCCTGCTGTGTTCCAAATCTATTTAGAGGGAAACAAACCACACATCAACCTCTTTTACTCAAGTTCCAACATATCTTCTTTGTGTAGTCTACAGCTGCCAGAAGATCAAGTTTTATGTCAGATGATTCTCTATTGATGATAATACCCACCGATTCTCTGAGAACACAATTTATACATGTTTTGAGAGATTACACTATCATCACCCTCCAAAAAATCCATTGGGAGGAAGGCACTTTTTTAATAGTATTCATTAAGTATTCTTTGGTGTTGTCTTTTTTCATCAGGCACCGCTGTGGGCATACCTGCTGTGTGCGGTGGGCCTGTTTGTGTACCAATCACTGGATGCCATTGATGGGAAGCAGGCCAGACGAACTAATAGCAGCTCTCCGCTGGGTGAACTGTTTGACCACGGCTGTGACTCCCTCTCCACAGGTACAGCTGCCCCTCTGTGTGTGTTCCATATAACTTTGTTTACCTTATTAGGATTTAATTTACTCTGTTTCCATTTTCTCTCTCTCTTTCAGTGTTTGTGGTCCTGGGCACCAGTATAGCAGTGCAGCTGGGTACCAACCCTGACTGGATGTTCTTCTGCTGTTTCGCTGGCATGTTCATGTTCTACTGTGCCCACTGGCAGACATACGTCTCCGGCACCCTGCGCTTCGGCATGTGAGTGTGTATGGGGAGGAGGGACAAGAGTGGCTTTAGAGAAGTAGAGTGATGCTGGTAGTAGGTGAGGGAGTGGATATGGGGAATTAAGGGAGAGGTAAGTGATGGGTTAGAATGAAAAGTGAAAGATAGGATCTACTCTGCAGTTCTAGTGTAGCGAAGAGCGTCAGGGGTTCTCAAAGGCATTCCCAGATTGTGGGTCAGAGTGGTCCCCCGTGGCCTCAGCTGGATAGTTAGGCTACTTACTAGTTTGCTACCTACTAAGCTTTTGTATAATTTCAGTCAGTAGTTTTGAAAGTAGTGCTCATTACCCAAAACGTGACCTCAAATTGTGTACTATGTCAATTGTTGCGCAACATGAGCTCATGGGCTCTCATGAAGTGATTTCCAAATACATTTGCATTGATGTCAGAGTGATTAGAGGGACAATAGAGTGCTGAATACCAGGCAGTTAGCAAGTTTGGTAGGCTACTAATGACCATCAGCAGCATCCGAGCTTGGAGAAGTCTAATTACCGTGACTAAACGGTCACGTGGAATTTGACTGCCTTCATGACTCGTGACCGGCGGTAATACGGTCACAGTAACAGCCCCATGTGTGTGTAAGCATCCGTATGATCAAGTATTTATATCCTTTATTCTCAAAGTGGAGTGCATTTTGAAAAATTTTCTCTGTGTGTAGATTTGATATTACAGAGTTACAGATCTGTCTAGCGCTGTTACAGATGCTGACAGCCACTGTAGGCCCCTTCTTGTGGAACGTGACGGTAAATCTCTGACGGACAGCATCTTGGCCTGACAGATATGCAGTGAGCCTCAGCCAATTAGATCCCTGCTTCCCCACACACTGACCTCTAGCCACAAGCTAATGGGAGGGAGGAAATCTTTGCACTTGCCCGGTCTGAAAACAAACCATTTCATGAGTAGAAACGGACTAGATCCATGCTACTGAAAGAATACCAAAACATACACTAAGTGTGCAAAACATTATGAACAGCTTCCTAATATTGAGTTGCACCCCCTTCACTTTGCCCTCGGAACAGCCTCAATTCATCAGAGCATGGACTCTGCAAGGTGTCGAATGCGTTCCACAGGGATGCTGGCCCATGTTGACTCCAATGCTTCCCACAGTTGTATCAAGTTTGCTGGATGTCCTTTGAGTTGTGGACCATTCTTGATACACAAAGGGAAACCGTTGAGTCTGCAAAAAAGCCAGCAGTGTTGCAGTTCTTGACACAAACCGGTGCGCCTGGCACCTACTACCATACCCTGTTCAAAGGCACTTCAATCTTTTGTCTTGCCCATTCACCCTCTGAATGATACACACACACACACACACACACAATCCATGTCTCAAGGCTTTAACATCCTTCTTTAACCTGTCTCCTCCCCTTCATCTACACTGATTGGAGTGGATTTAACAAGTGACCTCAATAAGAGATCATAGCTTCCACCTGGATTCACTTGATCAGTCTATTGTATATAGACATCATACGATGTCATGGAAAGAGCAGGTGTCCTTAATGTTTTGTAAACTCTGTGCATATGTTTGCCATAAGTGCATCATGATGTGCATCATGATTGACATCTGACTGGAAGAGCTGTGGTTAGTGTTTGGGCGAAGACGCACTAGTGCAAGCTTGTGCCGCTGTGCATATGGACAGAGTTGATGACTGTTCTGACTAACCTCTCCTCTCTGCCTGCTCCTCTCAGCATTGACGTGACTGAGGTGCAAATCTTCATTATAATCATGTATTTGCTGGCTGCCGTGGGAGGATCCGCTTTTTGGCAGTCACTGGTAATTCTGAATGGCTCAACTTTCCACTGATTGCCTTTTGGTAACTGAAATGAATGGCATGACTAACTGAATGATGAAGCCGTAACACTGGTAATAAAATGGTCGCGCTGCCCGCATCGGTATGTTCTAATTCTGTGTAGAGTGTAATTCCTTACTATATTAAATGCAATTTCACTCTGTAATGAAAGTGTTTTTTTGAATTAAATAAACCATCTCACTAACAATGTTTAGAGTTGTGAAATGTACTGAACACTGATGGTGTTGACTGGCTGTAATAAATGGTATCTTGCTCCCTCACCTCCACAGATCCCAGTCATAAACATCCAGATGAAAATAGTTCCAGCCATCTGCACTTTCTTAGGGGCTATCTTTTCCTGTACTAATTACTTCCGGGTTATATTTACCGGAGGTGTGGGCAAAAATGGATCAACAATAGCAGTAAGTCTACAATTGACCTGTAACTTAGTCCCTGACCTTCATAAAGAACTGAATAGGCTTAAGCAAAATGGTAGTCCCCACCTTTCCCTTTGACGGTCTCTGTGTTTTCTTTTGATGTATTGCTCACATCAATCCAGTCCTTAACATGATTTTTGTTTTCCCAAGATGGCGTAGCAGTGCAGACGTGGTTTGTCGTCCTCTCGTTTACTTTTTGTATTTTTCGTCTTTTTTGTATACATTTCCATTTATTTTCAATCTCTTTTCCATTTTAAAATTAAATATACCTTCCGGTAACCCGCCTCACCCAATGTGACACCTATCTGCAATTTTTTTTTAGACCAGAACCTCCATCAGAAGCTAGCCAGCTAATTAGCTACTAGCTATTTAGTCATTGTTGGCCACTGCTAGTGGCCTTTACCTTCTGCACAGACACCAGATGTTTTTTTTTAGCTTGCATAATACTTGCCAGCCTGCCAGTATCAGACTGTTTTCTCCACCTCAATGCCGGATTCCTGCCGTAAACCCTGGACCATTACTCCTGATCATCACAGCTAGCTGCCACCGAGTGACCCAGCCCCGAAGCTAGCCCTGTGCCAGGCCCACCTCCCGCCCTACTCTGTGATCACTCGGCTACTCAGCCGATGCCTCCCGGACTCTACCCCAACATGGCTAGAATCCACTACTCCACCGGATCCTTGCCGTAAGCTCTGGACCTTTGCATCGGATCATCACTGCTACCAAGTGGCTATAGTGGCTAACGCCCCTGCCCCGAAGCTAACACCAGTTAGCCGCGAGCCAGGCGCATCTCCCGGCTAGCAAACAAAATTACTGCAACTACAATACCTCTTTCGCCATCTGGTCCGTACCCTTTGTCGACACGGCACCCCGCCGTACCACGACTGGTCCGCCGACGTATCTCCGTCCGCTGTGCCCTCAAACGGACTTTGCCAGGCATCGGAGCTGACGCTTCTACTTACCCCGGCCTGCTAACTTTAAACGCTGTGTCTCCTGCGTGCCAGCGTAGTAACCACTACCCCACAGCTTCCCTGTTCCATTTATTGCTGTTCACTAGACCCTATGATCACTTGGCTACATAGCTGATGCCTGCTGGACTGTTCATTAATCACGGTACTCCATTTAGTTTATTTTTTGTTTATCTGTTGGCCCCAGCCTCGAACTCAGGCCCTCTGTGTAGTTAACCGACCCTCTCTGCCCATTCATTGCCATTTTACCTGTTGTTGTTGTCTTAGCTGATTAGCTGTTGTTGTCTTACCCATTGTTGTCTTAGCTAGCTCTCCCAATCAACACCTGTGATTGCTTTATGTCTCTCTCAAATGTCAATATGCCTTGTACACTGTTGTTTAGGATAGTTATCATTGTTTCAGTTTAATGCGGAGCCCCTAGTCCAACTCAACATGCCTCAGATACCTCCTTTGTCCCACCTCCCACACATGCGGTGACCTCACCGAGCATAACTAGCCTGTCCAGAGATGCAATCTCTGTCATCACTCTGTGCCTGGGTTTAGCTCCACTGTATCCGCACCCCACCATACCATATCTTAAATAAGTATGCCCTTTTGAAAAAATGTAGAACTAAGAACAGATGTAGCCCTTGCTTCACTCCAGACCTGACTGCCCCCGACCAGCACGAAAACATCCTGTGGCGGACTGCACTAGCATCGAATAGTCCCCGCGATATGAAACTTTTCAGGGAAGTCAAGTACCAATACGCAGTCAGTCAGGAAAACAAAGGCTAGCTTTTTCAAACAGAAATGTGCATCCTGTAGCTAACTCCAAAACGTTTTTGGACACTAAAGTCCATGGAGAATAAGAGCAGCACCTCCCAGCTGACCACTGCACTGAGGTTAGGTAACACTGTCACCGCCAATAAATCCACGATAATCGAGAATTTCAATAAGCATTTCTCTAGGCTGGCCATGCTTTCCTCCTGGCTACCCCAACCCCGGCCAAAAGCTCCGCGCCCCCCCGCAGCTACTTGTCAAAGCCTCCCCAGCTTCTCCTTCACCCAAATCCAGATAGCAGATGTTCTGAAAGAGATGCAAAACCTGGACCCGTGCAAATCAGCTGGGCTAGACAATCTGGACCCTCTCTTTCTAAAATTATCCGCCACCATTGTTGCAACCCCTATTACCAGTCTGTTCAACCTCTCTTTCGTATCGTCCGAGATCCCTAAAGATTGGAAAGCTGCTGCGGTCATCCCCATCTTCAAAGGGAGTGACGCTCTAGACCCAAACTGTTACAGACCTATATCCATCCTGCCCTGCCTTTCTAAAGTCTTCGAAAGCCAAGTTAACAAACAGATTACTGACCATTTTGAATCCCACCGTACCTTCTCAGCTGTGCAATCTGGTTTTCGAGCTGGTCACAGGTGCACCTCAGCCACTCAAGGTACTAAACGATATCATAACTGCCATCCATAAAAGACAGTACTGTGCAGCTGTCTTCATCCACCTGGCCAAGGCTTTTGACTCTGTCAATCACCGCATTCTTATCGGCAGACTCAACAGCCTTGGTTTCTCAAATGACTGTCGCCTGGTTCACCAATTACTTCTCAGACAGAGTTCAGTGTGTCAAATCGGAGGGCCTGTTGTCCGGACCTCTGGCAGTCTCTATGGGAGTACCACAGGGTTCAATTCTCGGGCCGACTCTTTTCTCTGTCTATATCAACGATGTCGCTCTTGCTCCGGGTGATTCCCTGACCCACCTTTACGCAGACACCATTCTGTATACATCTGGCCTTTCTTTGGACACTGTGCAAACAAACCTCCAAACAAGTTTCAATGCCATACAACACTCCTTCCGTGTCCTCCAACTGCTTTTAAACGCTAGTAAAACCAAATGCATGCTTTTCAACCGTTCACTGCTCGCACTCGCCCGCCCGACTAGCATCAATACTCTGGACGGTTCTGACTTAGAATATGTGGAAAACTACAAATACCTAGGTGTCTGGCTAGACTGTAAACTCTCCTTCCAGGCTCATATTAAATATCTCCAATCCAAAATTACATCTAGAATCGGCTTCCTATTTCGCAAACAAAGCCTCCTTCACTCACGCCGCCAAACATACCCTCGTCACACTGACTATCCTACCGATCGGCGATGTAATTTACAAAATAGCTTCTAATACTCTACTCAGCAAACTGGATGCAGTCTATCACAATGCCATCTGTTTTGTCACCAAAGCCCCTTATACCACCAACCACTGCAACCTGTATGCTCTAGTCGGCTGGCCCTCGCTACTTATTCATCGCCAGACCCACTGGCTCCAGGTCATCTATAAGTCTATGTTAGGTAAAGCTCCGCCTTATCTCAGCTCACTGGTCACGACAACACCCACCCGTAGCACGTGCTCCAGCAGGTATATCGCACTGGTCATCCCCAAAGCCAACACCTCATTTGACCGCCTTTCCTTCCAGTTCTCTGCTGCCAATGACTGGAACGAATTGCAAAAATCACTGAAGCTGGAGACTTATATTTCCCTCACTAACTTTAAACATCAGCTAACCGATCTCTGCAGCTGTACATAGCCCATCTGTAAATAGCTCACCCAATCTACCTACCTCATCCCCATATTGTTTTTATTTACTTTTCTGCTCTTTTGCACACCAGTATTTCTACTTGCACATCACCATCTGCTCATCTATCACTCCAGTGTTAATTTGCTAAATTGTAATTACTTCACTACTATGGCCTATTTATTGCCTTACCACCTCACGCCATTTGCACACAGTTTCTTTTTTTTCCTATTGTGTTATTGACTGTACGCTTGTTTATTCCATGTGTAACTCTGTTTGTCGCACTGCTTTGCTTTATCTTGGCCAGGTCGCAGTTGTAAATGAGAACTTATTCTCAACTAGCTTACCTGGTTAAATAAAGGTGTAATAAAAAATACATTTAAAAAACATCTACAAAAATGCCTAGGGTGAATTCTCCCAAATACAGTTGAAGTCAGAAGTTTACATACACCTTAGCCAAATACATTTAAACTCAGTTTTTCACTATTTCTGACATTTAATCCGAGTAAAAATTCCCTGTCTTAGGACAGTTAGATTCACCACTTTATTTTAAGAATGTGAAATGTCAGAATAATAGTATAGCGAATTATTTATTTCAGCTTGTATTTCTTTCATCACATTCCCAGTGGGTCAGAAGTTTACATACACTCAATTAGTATTTGGTAGCATTACCTTTAAATTGTTTAACTTAGGTAAAACATTTTGGGTAGCCTTCCACAAGCTTCCCACAATAAGTTGGGTGAATTTTGGCCCATTCCTCCAAACAGAGCTGGTGTAACTGAGTCAGGTTTGTAGGTCTCCTTGCTCACTCACTCTTTTTCAGTTCTGCCCACAAATTTTCTATAGGATTGAGGTCAGGGCTTTGATGGCCACTCCAATACATTGACTTTGTTGTCCTTAAACCATTTTGCCACAACTTTGGAAGTATACTTGGGGTCATTGTCCATTTGGAAGGCCCATTTGCGATCAAGCTTTAACTTCCTGACTGATGTCTTGAGATGTTGTTTAAATATATCCACATAATTGTCCTGCCTCATGAAGCCATCTATTTTGTGAAGTGCACCAGTCCCTCAACATGATGCTGCCCACCCCCGTGCTTCATGGTTGGGATGGTGTTCTTCGGCTTGCAAGCGTCCCCCTTTTTCCTCCAAATATAACAATGGTCATTGGCCAAATAGTTCTATTTTTGTTTCATCAGACCAGAGGACATTACTCCAAAAAGTACAATCTTTGTCCCTATGTGCAGTTGCAAACCGTGGTCTGGCTTTTTTATGGCGGTTTTGGAGCAGTGGCTTCTTCCTTGCTGAGCGAGCGGCCTTTCAGGTTATGTCGATATAGAACTTGTTTTATTGTGGATATAGATACTTTTGTACCCGCTTTTGTACCCCTCCAGCATCTTCACAAGGTCCTTTGCTGTTGTTCTGGGATTGATTTGCACTTTTCGCACCAAAGTATGTTCATCTCTAGGAGAAAGAACGTGTCTCCTTCCTGAGCGGTATGATGGCTGTGTTGTCCCATGGTGTTTATACTTGCGTACTATTGTTTGTACAGATGAACGTGGTACCTTCAGGTGTTTAGAAATTGCTCTCAAGGATGAACCAGACTTGTGGAGGTCTACTATATTTTTTTTCGGAGGTCTTGGCGGATTTCTTTTGATTTTCCCATGTCAAGCAAATAGGCACTGAGCTTGAAGCTAGGCCTTGAAATACATCCACAGGTACACCTCCAATTCACTCAAATGATGTCAATTAGCTTTTCAGAAGCTTCTAAAGCCATGACATAATTTTTAAAGCTTTTTAAAGGCACAGTCAACTTAGTTTATGTAAACTTCTGACCCACTGGAATTGTGATGTGAAATAAAAAAATTTTTTAACAATTGTTGGAAAAACACTTGTCATGCACAAAGTAGATGTCCTAACTGACTTGACATAACTAGTTTGTTAACAAATGTATGGAGTGGTTGGAAAAAACAAGTTAATGACCCCAACCTAAGTGTATGTAAATCTCTGACTTCAACTGTAAATGTTTACCAACTTTGACACAATGTAGTTTACAATTAATATGAAAGAAATGACAATGTACTTTTTAGATGACGATGCTGGCTTGATGACTGTGCTTGTTTGTCAGTTTCATCCATTTGCCTGAGCTGTCTATTAGCTTCAGAGGAAATTAAGGATGTGTATTAAGACTGTTGGACCTGATCCCAGCTCCGTTCAGTTGGCCGAGCGATATGAGTGTTTGTCACTTGACAATATTTATTTTAGGCAGGGCCACCCATGTTTTCCTTCGGGGGAATTACTGTGTATTATGACTTAACACCTAGATGTGTCCACCAGCATTCCTTACTGTGTGTTTTCTTTCACCAAGCTGCACTCACATATCATCTAGGCCTATTAATAATGTCCACTGATTTGGACTCTTCTTTCTCTCTCTCCTCTCCAGGGAACCAGTGTCCTATCTCCCGTGTTACATATAGGCTCAGTAATAATACTGGCCATGATGATCTATAAGAAGTCCGCTATCCAGCTCTTTGAGAAGCACCCCTGTGTTTATATCCTGGCCTTTGGTTTTGTGTCAGCCAAGATCACCAACAAATTAGTTGTAAGTGTGGTGTGCTGCTTATTGGTGGAATTAAATTCCCGCCCACCCTGAACATTGTACTGTTGATGTAAATGTACTTGATGCAAGAATGTTTATGATGTAAATGAATATCATCCATGTAAATGTGCTTGCTGATTAAACCACGACTCTTGCCTGTGTCTTGTTTGTTTCAGGTAGCACATATGACAAAGAGTGAGATGCATCTACATGATATAGCATTCCTGGGGCCAGGCCTGCTGTTCCTGGACCAGTATTTCAACAGTTTTATTGATGAATACCTGGTGCTGTGGATTGCAGTGGTGAGTACACACACACTTCCATGGTATAGAGGTCCATAGTACCTGAGCAAGGCCAGGGTGGTCATTCCACAACAAAGTAAGAGGACATGCAATCTACAGCATTTGTTCACATGAGAACATTTTCTTTGAAATTAACCATCAGTCATTTCACATGCAATACTGATTTGCTGTACCTTTTTCAGAGGCACATGTTTTCAGTCTAATGCCACATTTATTTGTAACTAATAGCACAACCCTTTGATACTTCGGCATCATCCATCCATCTACTCACAGGGTCCATTATCTACAGTTATGTCTATCATGTTTTCTGACTTAATTTTCTCTTCCGCTTTCTGTCTGCAGATCCTGTCATTCGTTGACTTGGTGCGTTACTGTGTCAGTGTTTGCAACCAGATCGCCTCCCATCTTCACATCTTTGTCTTCAGAATCAAGCCATTGACCCCCTCCACCCTTCAGTGAGGACACAGAACTATTACACTCTTTCTCCCCCCCCCCACCTCTCTCTCTCTCTTCATGTTAGATTGCTAGTCGTCACTCTTTCTTTACCCTTTTTACATGTGTTGGGGTGGATCTATTACCGGTAGAGGTTCAGAGTGACTGAGGGGATAGATGAAACATGAGGTGTTACGTTATTTTCCATCACTGGTTTGTGCAATTTGTGTTGATTTCATCTTATTATAGTAGTCAGATTCCTAGACAATTATGATTTGTCCCTTTTTTCTGCAGTGAATGGTCACATATAGGAAATGTACTGAGTGGTCTCCTCTGTGCCAGTGAGGGTAAATTAGTACAAGAATGCAATGGGTTTGAATAGGTGCTACCTTATTCATTTAATAATTCTGTTATTGTACTTTAAAACAAACATTTCTTGTTGATGGTGTGTGTTTGTTCTCTACAAGAAAATGTAGAGCATAGGAAGTGATTTACACAGGATGTCTGTCTGCTTTCAGTTTTGTTTTGTAATATTTGCATAACCTTACTTTTCAGTTTCATAAATATATAACTATTAGTGTTGATAGTTGTGCTGTTCTATTATTTCAAAATGTCTCACCTGGCACATCTATCAATCTTGCATAAGTGGTATTATTAACCCTGCAATAATTATGATTGCATTTAAATTCGGATTTCTGTAAAACATTACATATGTAACATGTTATTTTAGGGTGCCCCTGATCAATGGCTTACAACAAATTATTGTAAAGTATTCAAATAGTATTGCACCTTTTGAAAAGATGGGTGTCTCGAGCCTCGTTTCCCTCAAATGGCTCAAGCATTTGTCTCTAAAGCCACAAACATTACACAACACTTATAGCACCACATGCAAGATTGCTAATGGTTGTCTTGGGAATACTATTCTGTATATCCTGTCTAATATTGCTTTTAAAAAAGAAATAGTTTAATGTTTAACAAATCATTTAAAAAAAACTTGCAGCAGTTTTCTTGCTTTAGATTTTTGTACCCGTTTGTAATTTTTTTGGCCTGTTGCATTTCTGCCCTCAGATACTGAAGCATTGCAATTTGCTCAGAATGCTCAACGAAAATGGCAAGTGTTGATGCACCCTTAATTAATGAAGAAAAGTAATGATGCGATTCTCTCCCCCAAAAGTAGTCATTCTTATCATTTGAAGCTAAATATGTTGTCTGCGTTGTTTTTCTGCTAGCGTTTGTTCAATGGTGTGCCTGATACCACAGCTAAATGACAATTAGTAACTTTAGTCCTACAGCCTGTTTCTAAATGTTTTTTTAAATTAGTCTACTTGTAAAAAAAGTTTTTTATTTAGGTAGGAAAGTCAATTAAGAACAAATTCTTATTTACAATGACAGCCTAGGAACAGTGGGTTAACTGCCTTGTTCAGGGGCAGAACGACAGATTTTTACCTTGTCAGCTTGGGAAACTAGCAACATTTTGGTTACTGGCCCAATGCTCTAACTAGGCTACCTGCCGCCCCAACACAATGTGTTGAAAGGTGATTTTGACTGATAATGTAGGGCTATCCAAAGCTTGTTTATATCTACAATCTAAGGACATGTTTTCTGAGTCTACTTTTTTTAAATTTTATTTTATGAATTTCCTTTAAAATGACCTAACACAATAACAACTTTCTTTATGTAGCACGATCTGCACTGTGCCAGGTCCACATACAGCAATTAAGTGTTTTGGGAGATTTCGTGTGAAACAAAAAGGATTATCTGACTGTGCCCTAATCATATTTGTCTGTACCATGTTTTTGCATCTACATACCTGGCAGTCTGCTTATAATTCAGTCATCAGAATCAATAGAAACTGACTTTTATTTCTGTGTGTAATGTTATTATGTAAGTAACTGAGCTCATACAATGTGTGTGTAGTTTCTGATGTCAGATCAGTGCTCTCATTGTACTAGTCATTCTCAGATAAGTAAAAGGATGCCTTAAACAGTTTGTTTAATTTTCTGTTGTTTGATAGTCAAGCCTCTTAACATGCCCCTAATTTGTTTCCTTTGTGTGTTTGTACTGTGTTTTCACTCGTTACTGTTTTTATTTTGGCCGGACTGTCAAGCTCCGGTATATTCGTTTTCAGACAAGTATGTTCATAGGTTGTGACAAAAGAACAACAAGATCACGCTACAATCTCTCCCTCACTAACGCAAATAAAAATGTAATATTCACACATGTAAGTTGCTACCTAGTGTCATTTGTGATAAATGTTTATATACTTACAATAACAGATGGTCTTAATTCCTGACAACATTTTAGCAACTAAAGTCACATTTAATTTCTCCATCCCTGTCTCAATCAGGGTTTAATTAAGTAGATTTAACATAGAATGAAGCAGTTGATAACAGAAATGCAATGCTACATGTACACACCATACTTCCATAAATGTAAGATTTCAAAACTCCCATCTCCCTGGAACCATTACTGGTATTTGCATATTAAAGAATCAAGGTTGATATTGTTCCTGAGATGTTTAACACTTCTCTGGCCATTGTAAAGGTCTATCTGGAACACAATCATAAACTAAAGCAGTACAGACAACCCAGCTTTGAAATGTACACACACAAAGCATTTGGATGGAGTTGATTCCTCTTGGCTCCCTTCAATCTAAATAATTTACATCAGCATTGTCTGCAGAGACTTGCGCACTGTAGCCATCTCTTGCTGTTGCTGTTAATAAAAAAGTATTGTTTGTTGAAATCTGACCTAAATGATTTATGATGAATAGTGTCATTTTCTAAATACTATGCTCATGCTCATAATACACTAATTTTCAAAACTGCACATCAATTTGTATCATTATCAACGTTTCAGCTAAGCTACGGGTGACATAAGGCATGTAAAACAATGTGTTTAGTAAGTTGATCTGTCATGTTACTTACTGTGTCCATGAGGATCTTTTTCTGAAACAGTGCCATTTCCTGGCGCAGCTCGCCCTGTACAGCACCCTGCTGGCTGATATGGGTCTTCTCCATTGTATCAAGGCTCTACCAGCAGTGAAACAAGGTGGTGTGAGAACCAGCTGGGACATATATTTAAAATCACAAAGTCTACTATGTGAGAATATACCTGGATGTACTGCTCTAGCAGCTGCTTGAGAGTCTTCAGTCTCTGGCTTTGGGAGGCCCTCATGTGCTGAAACATTTTCTGCTGGTGCTGGAACATGCTCTATGGCCAGGAATACACACACCTATGCTTAGATGCCTTAGTTACGCCAGTGTAACTCTGTATTAGGTAGAGAATAGAAATAGGTTGAAGATTTTTCAGAGGCTTGACAGAGCAATACCAGTAGTTTCTCCTCGTTATCCTTGGACTTCTGCACATCTGTGTCCCACTGGTTGAAGACTGCATTGAACTGGGTGCAGTAGTCTTCTGTCACTTTACTCCTGCAGAATTGATATCATATAAATCAGGTTACACACACACACACACACACTTGCACCCTTCTTTCACTCTAGTCTAATCACCTGTCTCTTTGTTGGACCCTCCATAACTGCTCAATCTTCTGATGGCTGGTCTTCACAGAGGACTTGGTAAACGTTTCCAAGCGTTTGCGTTTTGCCAGGAAAGCTTTGTTGATGTCCGCTAGCAGTAAGAAGAAAAAGAGGCTCATAGATGCAAAGCAAAATTCAGTGATGAGAAACAATCCCTATACCAATCAGTGTGCAAGGCCAGAGTATGGAATATAAGGACAGAGAGATTAGAGAAGATTCTAGTAGAGAAGAGTCATGAAAATCAGATTATCCTTTGGAAAACCCGATACCTCCAAATCTGTCCAACATGGTCATCATATCCCCTCTGTGGATGAAGACATAATATATTAATTGAATGACAACAATGTGAACCATAACTTAACTCACACAGGATAATACTGTATGTCCTACACCTCAGTCAAATTAATGTCATTTTTTCATTGGTGGAAAAAGTACCCAACTGTCACACTTGAGTAAAAGTAAATATACATTACCTTCATAGAAAAGGACTTAGGTAAAAGTGAAAGTCACCCAGTAAAATACTACTTGAGTAAAGGTATTTGGTTTTCACTATACTTAAGTATCAAAAGTAAATGTAATTGCAAAAATATACTTAAGTATCAAAAGTAAAAGTATAAATCATTTAAAAATCCTTATTAAGGGATGGATCAAAATTTACTGGGAGGGAGGGGCAATCCAAAATAGGGGAGGGTTGTCAAACTTTTTTTTGTAATTTGAGGAGAGTTGTTTTTTTTCTTCCTATAAACAATGACTTGACGTAATTTTGATATTACCGTAATAAAGTTTAGAAACGTTTGTGGAGGTTTGGTATGGTGTGTCTATTATTAAGCTTTAGCTACTGCAGGCATATGATATGAAGGCAGTGCACCCCGGCGCTCCAACTGACTCTGACAATTAAACTTGTGAGGAAGAAGGAAGGAAGAAGAATGTTTCAGGCCTACCAGTTACTCCTATCATCTAACAATATAATTATCTTCATACAAAATATTCTGATTGAACATTAACAAATTACCCTCCTTCTGTACGTCTATATCTGTATAGCAGACGAAGTAGCCATCTGACATAAAGAAATGTATGTCGGTCTCGAACATTGCCACCGGCATATCTATCTCTCTGGGGTTAGGTCTAAGCGTCACTTCCTTTATATATATATAGAAAGTATTCAGACCCCTAGACTTTTTCCACATTTTGTTACGATGCAGCTTTATTCTAAAATTGATTAAATATTTATTTTCCCTCATCAATCTACAAACAATAACCCATAATGACAAAGTGAAAACAGGTTTTTAGACATTTTGGCAAATGTATTACCAATAAAAACAGAGCTCAGGTGCATCCTGTTTCCATTGAACATCCTTGAGATGTTTCCACAACTTAATTGGAGTCCACCTGTGCTAAATTCAATTGATTGGACATGATTTAGAAAGGAACACACCTGTCTATATAAGGTTCCACAGTTGACAGTGCATGTCAAAGCAAAAACCAAGCCATGAGGCCGAAGGAGGCCGAAGGAATTGTCCGTACAGCTCCGAGACAGGATTGTGTCGAGGCATAGATCTGAGGAAGTGTACCAAAATATTTCTGAACCATTGAATGTCCTCAAGAACACAGTGGCCTCCATCATTCTTAAATGGAAGAATGGCAAGACTCTTCTTAGAGCTGGCCGCCCGGCCAAACTGAGCAATCGGGGGAGAAGGGCCGTGGTCTGCGAGGTCACCACGATTCTGATGGTCACTCTGACAGAGATCCAGAGTTCCTCTGTGGAGTTGGGAGAACCTTCCAGAAGGATAACCATCTCTGCAGCACTCCACCAATCAGGCCTTTATGGTAGAGTGGCCAGACGGAAGCCACTCCTCAGTAAAAGGCACATGTAAAAGACAGCCTGCTTGGAGTTTGCCAAAAGGCACCTAAAGGACTCTCAGACCATGAGAAACAAGAATGTCTGGTCTGATGAAACCAAGATTGAACTCTTTGGCCTGAATGCCAAGTGTCACATCTGGAGGAGCTCTGGCACCATCTCTACGGTAAAACATGGTGGTGGCAGCATCATGCTGTGAGGATGTTTTTCAGCGGCAGGTACTGGGAGACTCGTCAAGGGAAAGATGAATGGAGCAAAGTAAGGAGAGAGCCTTGATGAAAACCTGCTCCAGAGCGCTCAGGACCTCAGACTGGGGCGAATGACCCTAAGCACACAGCCAAGACAATGCAGGAGTGGCTTCGGGACAAGTCTCTGAATGTCTTTGAGTGGCCCAGTTAGATCCCGGACTTGAACCCGATCAAACATCTCTGGAGAGATCTGTAATGTCTGTATCTATGTAATTGTAAATGTTTTTACGTAAAAAACAGGGACCACAATCTAAATAAGTCCCTGACTTTATTGTGCATTATCGGTCACTTAAAAAAATCTTGGGGTATATATGCATTTTTTTAAACTGATAAATACAATCAATCAATCCAAACTGTGTGGCAGCCATAGTCTATTTATTGTGGTGTTGAAAACGCAAACCATGAAATTGAAGTGCCAGAAGTTGGTATGCTTGTTTATTGGTTGTGTGGTGCATTGGCACAGAAACCTGTTGGTGGCAAATTGGTTGCATATATTTTATATAATTATGAATGTCATCAGAATGTTGAACATCAGAGTTCGCCCTAAATCAAAGCACATTCTATTGGTCACATACACGTGTTTAGCAGATATTATTGCGGGTGTAGCGAAATACTTGTAAATTCCCAAGAGCTAGAAGCAAGGCAGCCCTCTCTGTCGGCACCATTTTTAACGTAGGTGCACACAGGGTAAGCTCTAGCTGATCCTTGTCTGATTGTAGTGTAATGAAACAAGCAGGGGGAGTGAGCTCGTCTGTGGTGGTTGGTGAACCCTCAACCTTCTGACCCGAAGCCCCGCGTGACATCAAATGTGCCACAAAAATCTGCTGGTGGCAAAGTCAATATTCACATTTATAACCACAGCATCGCTACAGTCATTGTTTGTTTGTGCTCGTAAACATTATTTTGAGTTAATTCTGAGGGGGAAGGTTGTTCAATTTATATTACAGTACAAGGGGAGGGTCATGTGAAAATAGTTTGAACTTTAGGGAGGTGGTGCGTTTTTTTAATGACACCTTGAGTTGAACCAGCCCCTTCCCCCGAGTCAATTTCGGTCTGTCCCTAAGCAAACAACATGGCACAATTTTCGTTTTTTAAATGTATTTATTGACAGCCAGGTGCACACTCCAACACTCAGACATAATTTGCAAACAAAGCATTTGTGTTTAGTGAGTCCACCAGATCAGGGGAAGTAGGGATGACCAGGGATGCTCTCTTGATAAGTGTGTAAATTGGACCATTTTCCTGTCCTGCTAAGCATCCAAAATGTAACGAGTACTTTTGGGTGTCAGGAAAAATGGATGAAGTAAAAAGTACATTATTTTATTTTGGAATGTAATGAAGTAAGTTGTCAAAAATATAAATAGTAAAGTAAAGTACAGACACCCAAAAAACTACTTAAGTAGTACTTTGAAGTATTTTTACTTAAGTACTTTACACCACTGCACTTTGTGACAAATGCTTGGCCTACCCTTTGGTGATGTCAATGTCAATGTCATCATCTGCCTCTGAGAGACGTTTCCTTCCTCTCAATGTCTCAGCCTCAACTACTGTAACAAAAAAGAAAGTAGACTATTAGATAGTATGTCATGAAGAAAAAAAAACATGATTTATAAGCTACGTTAACTACCTTGAAGGTTTTCTTTGTTGAAACTCCCATTGAAGTCCTCCATATGGGGTTTGCCTGAGGTGGTTTTAGTGCCTTTTGCTTTGCCTTTCAGAGCACATCCCTTGTGAGTTGCCATCTTTTGTTGGTTGACAATAAAGAAGATAAATGTGCTACAGAACTGGTTCAACTGACAGCTTTAGCCTATCGCTAACGTTGTGCTAACCTCGAACCTAGCTAGCTAGCTACGTTAACTAGCTTGTGTGAAAGCAACCTGACCTATTTTGGCCGAAACAAAACAGGCTATCAAAGTAAAAATCCTTATTTTGCTAAAGACTTTTGTTTTAAACTTGTTGAAATATATGGTAATATAAAAGCGAGCTACCTTCACTGCCCAACCATTTCTTTGGTTAAAAGTAATTTACTAGGTTCGAGAGCTTGCGCTGAAGTGAACATAAAAATCTGCGCGTGAGAAACGTTGACGCGCCAACTGAGCGCGGGAACAAATTACGTCACTGTTGGTGGATAGGGTATAGGATACAATGTTTTTCTTGGTAGAAACATTGTTACAATTTGAGACTGCTCTCTAGTGTAAAGTGTTGATATCTGGTTGTAATGTCTATGGATGATATTTATACCGTTTGTGACTTGTAGTTGATTCAATGGTCCATACTAAATTGTTCAGTAAATTGCACAGGGTAGTGCTATTACCGGTATAAATATAGGGATTTGTATTAAGTGCTTTTCTTGACAGAAGCCCACGAGCTGAGAACAGGTGTTGTGCCAAAAAGCTCCCCCCTGCCAGAATCCCCCCCTTCGTGTGAACGCGCACGCACTCAATTCTTCATTACTGTGACTTGCTTGCTAGTTGAGATTTCTGCGTTTCATTTTATTTTTATGTTTGTTTGATCGCGGGGAGGCACTAGTAATGTCTGTACTTGTGTCAAGTGTATTAGTCTATAAATAAATCTCTTTGCCAAAATTCGTCACCTCTCCCATGTCTTATTCGACTAGTAGTTGTTCTGAAATGTTTATTGCTTGACTACATTTTACTCCCTCCTCTATGTTTAATACAACACACATATATTAATTATTAATTGTGGTTGCCTATCCTGATATGAAGTTTGTTCTATAGAAAGTATTTGACTCTGATGTGTTCCACACATTTTGGTAGCTCATGTTGACCAGTAGTGTGTGCCACAGAAAGCAAAATTAGAGTATAAAGAAACATAAACATTTAGAAACATTTTGTAATGTTTAAGAAAATAATTATAATACACAAATATTATCACACAATAACACAAAACATCACAGAAAGTTAAGTTTGTTAACAAACATTAAATAAGAAATACAAATTTCGATATTTGCATAATAAGATACAAAATAGCAATAAATCGAATATAAAAAGACAATAAATAACATAAACAAATATTGGAAAGCTGATCGACTGAACATTTAGTCCAATTTTTATGGAAGTTGACCAGGGAATACCATTGCCTGGAACTCAAGCCTAACCTAGTCCTGACAGGCAGCGCAGACATAATCCTCCAATGGTGAGATGGTTTTCATACAGGATTGGTGGAACCAATCACAACCAATCTATATTATATATTTAAACCATTAAATACATTCTCTGGAATTACAATGATTTAATTATCAGACAAAGCGGATGATGCTACCTCTAGAAATATTACTACTTATACAAATTCATACTCCTAAAAATGTGACTTTAAAATTGAACAAACAATTACCCAGTTAGTGTCTTCCTCATTATTGTCCCCCTCCACACAGGAGAGGCACCGTTGGCTCAGATCATCAAGCAAAACATAATGTCAAGTAGTCTATACATCTTTACTTGTATTTTTCTGAGCATACAGGGAACAAGAGAATAGTATGGGTTTCTTGTAAGAGAGAGAGATGGTTGTTTCTCAGAAAGAGATTTGGTATGTATTATGTTAGTTGTTGCTGAGGGATCCGATTGGTTATGTCTGTTGCGTGTCTATAGGATGCAGTGAAATTGTTTGTAATATTCTGTTTTGTTTGTTCCCAGGGGTGGAAGGGGAAGGCACCTAGGGAGTGCTTAGGTAAGAGGCCCGCGGGCATACATATACCCGTAGTATATTCACTGTCTAGGCACACTAGGTAAGACCTGGGCGGACCACCCCCTGTATTTTGGTTAGGGCACCAGGTGGTGCTAAATTAGATAAGTAGTGGGTAGGCAGGGTAGATGGGAGACCGGGCTTTGACATTTACGTTCTTTGCTTTGGTTCCGTCCAGCCCCTTTTCCCCATATTACCGTGTGACGGAATAAATTCCTTCTAAACCGTACCACTCTCTGCCTTTGTCATCCTTACTCGCACCTACAGTCCCATACCGCTTTCACTTCACGGGGAGTTGAGTTGTAGTAGGATGTTGGGTTCCCTCTTCACAGAGGCGTGCGTAACAGTGGCTTTCTAGGTACGAAGTTGGATCAAAGACCCTTGAAAGATCCATGTGTGTTTTTTTTTTATCTACAATTTATATTCAATTAAAAATGGAACATTCCGGTGTTTTGGAGGAGAGTGACTGCTTACGTCTCTCATGATAACATCTTTGTCCACATTTGTAAAGACAATCGACTCCTCCAGAACACATTCAGCAAACCGGGGAAAATGTTTATGGGCATTTCAGTTTTCCCCAACAAAATGATGTTACACAAGATTCTAATTCGCAAGTATACAAAGACACAGCTGTAATATAATTTGACAGTTCTGTTTTGCCTTTTAGTCAGTGCACTTTCAGTAGGTTAATTGTATATTACTTATCCTCTCATACTTAACATCTTGTTGGCATGGGTGAGGAAGGGTACCACGTGCTCATCTGGAGATATTACACCCCTTCTCTCTCAGGAATGATCTGAACATATAAATTATGTTAATAAAAGTACAGAATTTTGAAACACTTTATTGATTACAATATAGAGATTAATAACAGCGGGGAATCTGAGAATGCAGGGATTACAGCAGGGTGTGAGTTGAAGTAGTCAAATCTGGAGCTGACAAAGGCTGGAATGTAAATGACTTGTGAGCATCTCGGATTGTCTAACACCTGAGAATGGGCAGGCATTCCCTTGGATGAAGAGCATCTCCATCTTGCTGATTATGTGCTGTCATTCAGGTGGAAATGTCACCTACATATCTAATGTAGGAAAAGAGAATAGTTGAATGTCCTGTGAATATGTATATGTACTGTACGTGTGTGTGTGTATATATGTATCTTGGTATATCTTTTTAAAATTTGAATGTCTATCATTGTATTATGTGGTTGTGGGGGATGGGGATGGTGTAGGTGCTGGGGGTGTCCTATTGAGGGCAAAGGGACCTATTGGGGAGGGGATTCTTCATGGAGGCACATTCAGTCAGTTTTGTTTACTACATTATTATTATTTTTTGTTCTATTATAACAGTTTACTGTGATTATGGGTATGCACTCATCTAGCTTGGTCACTCTATCTGATTTATATTTGAACTTTTTCGCCCAGAGTACAAATTGTATTATTTTATTACTACTGTACCTACGTTCTTAAAAACTAAAACGGATAAAGTGTACAAAAAAATGTAGGAAAAGCCATAAGAGGGAAAAGCACGATGGTATGGGGGATTGAGGAATGGATAGAGAGAACAGAGGGCTCTGAAAACTATTATTGCTGAAATAACCACTTCCTTTTTGTGACTAGTCTAATACTTCCTGTGGCACACAACACCGGCACCTAAAATGTTGTACCCTTTGAGCTCACATTCCTCGTATAGAATAAGTAAGCATTTCATGGTAAGGTCTATGCTTCTTGTATTTAGCGCATGTGACAGTTTTATTTTATTTTCTCAAAAGTATTCTGGAGCTCCTGCACCTAAATGTAAACAGTACCGGCAGACAAAATGACTACCAGAACCTATTTCAGTCCAAGTCAAGCACTGTTTGTAAATATATTTATCATTTAAGTAACAGACAGCATGCAAGCAATTTTTGTCTCTGCTGTCAGATTATTGACATGAAAATCCTCTGACGTTCGCTAAAAATCCGGGTATTTCAAGGCCACGCCTCTTCTGAAACACTAACAGGAAGTAAAGGGATTAGGTTTTTGGTTGAGAGAGCATGACATAAACCCTAATCCGTGTCATGTACATTTAATTATAGCGATCAGAAGAGTAAACTACAACTTTGCTTTTCTGCGTTCTCGCAGAACGCTGACGTGTGATGAGGTGACAGCAAAGGAACTACCGAAGGTACAATAGGGTCATATTGGCAGAGTTCCAGTTATTTTACACAAATCTGTTTGACTACGTGTTCTATGTAGCTTGTTCACTCTATTTATCCGATTAAACAGTATCATGTACGCATTGTGGCCTAGCAAATGTAACCGTAACGTTTCTGTATCTCTAAAGTTACTTGCCAGTACATCGAGGCACAGAAACAGTAGTAGAGGAAATGAGATCACGTGGGAGGAATGCATAGTCTCTTATTAATAATGTGATTTTATCCAGAATGATGAAACAAAAGTGTGCAGATTTACTTAAGTGTGTGTGCCCACAGCGCACTCTGGCACCTTACATAACCTCATGCTCTACAGGTGAAGACAACACACCAGCACAAGTGGTTTAACTTGGATAGGCTACTGGTGGATTGACACACACAGAACAGAGGACATGTGGTGGTTCCAGGAAGGTCTGTGTATTCTACCAGTAGCTCTGGTATTATGGACGACAGCCACGTTCATCTTCGATTACATCACAGCTGTGGTGCTGAGACATGTGGACCCACTGGTGCCATACATCAGGTCAGATATAGGCTGATTCCCAAATGCAAACAACATCCTCCTTGTATCCTTGTCTTTTTACATTTATACCTGAAATCACGTATGTTCCTAAGTAGGCATTGCATTGTAATAGGAGGTGACTGACATTCTGCTTGTCATGTTTCTGTTCACAGTGACACAGGGACAGTTGCCCCAGAGAGATGTGTGTTTGGAATCATGCTGGATATGTCAGCCTTCCTAGGTAACATCACCTTTACCTCCCTGAGTCCTCTTTTGAATCTAGCAATCAATTTGAAATCGTGTATATCGGACTGAATTTGTGACTGTTTTAATGTGTGATCATGTTTGTTGTGGCAGGTGTAGCCACCGTGTATGTACGCTACAAGCAGGTCCAAGCCTTGACAGACGAAGAGGAGTCAAAGCTCCATAAACTCAACATCTTGGGCCTGGTGCTGGGATGGACCAGCTCCTTTGGCATGTGCATCGTCGCTAACTTCCAGGTACCCATTGAGTTGTGTCCTGTTGTGTATATCTGTCTCTCGATTTCTTTCGGTCTCTTCTACAGTCCTTGTTCCAGTTTTTCCTATGATGACAATCATGTATGTAGCTGTGAAACTGTAAATCAATACCTCTCCTCCCCCTCTACAGAAAACCACTCTGTTCTTCATGCACCTGGTGGGGGCGACATTGACGTTAGGTGTGGGGGCCCTGTACATCCTGGTGCAGACGCTGGTGTCGCTGTACATGCAGCCTCACGTTCACGGGAAGAGTATATTCTGGGTCCGACTCAGCATTGGAGTCTGGACCTTTGCCAGCATTATCAGCAGTATCCTCCACTATATTTCTGCCAAACATGAAATCATGATTCATTGTTGCTTATAGATTGTTGTTGCTATTAGACAATTACAGTGAATTTAAGCTGATAACTTGCACAAATTGGAAGGACCTCTGACAACTGCATGAGTTGCCCTCTGTTACATAGCTCTAGCTCCTGCCTGTTGTACTCCTTGACTTCTTCTCTGTGTTTGTTTCATCTGTCATCATGTACAGCAGTCTGCCTGGAGTGGACGTGGCCCATAAACTGCACTGGATACCTGGAGAGACGGTTAGTAGCCTTATTCTCTGTGTGTGTGTGTGTGAAACAGTTATGTTTGTTGCAGGGCTACATCCCTCACATCATCAGCACCATCTCTGAGTGGTCTCTGGCTCTGTCCTTCGTCAGTTTCTTCCTCACCTACATCCGAGACTTCCAGGTACTACAGCTCTCTTCCTCATTTCCTCTATTCACTTACTTTATCACTAGGGCCACATTTGCTATTGCTGGGCTGCAGTAAAATCCTGCATACCCCATAGCTCTCCAGGGCAGAAGTTGAAGACCACTTTTCTAACAACTGTGCTCCATTTCCCATCTGTAGAAAATAACGCTGCGGGCAGAGGCGGACCTAAGGAGTAATCACATGTATGATTCACCGCACTACAGAATCACCACACCTCTCAACCAATCAGTGACCTCTCCACTGCTGGCGGGGGGCATCTGAACAAGACCACTCCTAGTAGTGTGATTGAGTCGAGCTGTAAATGTCAACATACTGAATGGAATAAATTAGATTATAATGCGGATGGTTTGAGCGCTGAATGCTGAAAGCCGTGGTATATTAGACCGTATACCACAGGTATGACCCCAAAACATTTTGTGTTCTAATTTAGTTGGTAACCAGTTTATAATAGCAATAAGGCACCTCAGGGGTACTCGCCGTGGTATATGGCCAATATACCACAGCTAAGGGCTGTATCCAGGCACTCTACGTTGCATCATGCCTAAGAACAGCCCTTAGCCATAGTATATTCGCCATATACCACACCTCCTCTGGCCTTATTGCTTAAACATAGAATGCTGAGTGTGCAAGCACAAAGATACTGCTGATAAGCCTAATTCTTAGGTACAGTAGAAATGCCACACTCCATTTTTAAACTGACATGCCTTTTGATGTCAACTGCACTATTTTCACTGACATTTGGTTCTTGTGTTATGAGCGGTACATATTTGTATTGGGCCTAACGTCATCATCTGACAAATGTCATCTGTGGTGTGTTAAAGGTTTTTATACCTTGTACTTTTTTTTAGTATTCAGAACACAACTATGCTATTCTTATCAACCACTGGATGGTGCCAAAGAGACAGCAACATGTTTGGTTCTGCTTTCTTACAAGTCTAGCAACCCCCTCAACACAAAAATAGATATGAGCATTTGTTACGTGAGCTTACGTTGATTGTCTTTCATGAGAATTTATATTATTAAGTGTTTTGAAGCAAGGCACTTGAACTAATTATCTAGAAGTATAATGATGCGTTTACTCTACTTCACTTGTGCTTTGGAATGCTAAGTTATTGTGCTCTGGCTGTGAAGCCCTCAGTGTTAATGTAGGAGAATAAGGAAATAAGTGTGTTTTAGATTTGATCATTACTGAATGGATTGTATTTTTTTGTACTTTTCTATTTGGTTTTGTGCTTTTCTATTTATTCCCCAATTGTGATTTAAATTACTTCCATACACACCCATGAAAAAGTAAGTCATCTCTTTCACATTGAATGGATAAAATATAGGGGATGTAAGCAGGTTGAACATTTTACTGAACCTCTATGATTCTCTGATTATTCATTTTGTTTCTACTAAAAGTGGATTTTGTTGTATTAAAAAAATGGCAGCTGGCTACTTGTATTTGCACAACAAACACTTGTCTCAAATACATAATTACAGTTGTTGGTTAGCTGGTGAATTTTAGCCCTAATAGCATTGATATGAATTCAGTCAAAACACATCAAAACAAAACATGGTATCAAGAACAAGATGAAACGAGTCACAATTCCCCACATGGTAGTTTCTTGTCATTGTTGGTGGCCATCTGGCCATCCAGAATTACAACTCATGGACTGCTGCCCCATTGAACTGTGAGGATCTTTTGTGTGACGTTGTCAGCTAACTCATCTATGATGCTCTGGTTATTCATTTGTTTTCTACTAACAGGTATATTTTGTTTTATAAAAAATGGCTACTTGTAGCCACCTGTTTCTATGACCACACTGGAGGTGTGTGGAGGAGGTATTACCATCATTGCTGTTAACTGACGGAAATATTTTAGGCAAATCTGATGTTCCATGTTTCCTAATAAATGGTCACATCTGCAGTAACTACATAGGAGCTTTAATTGTCTTGTCTCCATTCTCAGGAATGGCATGCGTCATACGTTCACTGTTGTATATGAAGGCTTTATAACGGAATAAAAACCTTTTACTTGTATCTAGCTCTGTTACGGTGGCTACTGGCCATTTTACCGCCACACCGGCGGTCACGAGTCATGACAGCAGTAAAATTCCATGTCACTGTAATTAGGCTTTTCCAAGCTCTGATGCTGCTGATGGTCATTTATAACCGACCAAACTTGGTAACTGCCTCTCTGTCCCTTTAATCACTCTGACATCAATGCAAATGTCATCAAAAATCTAATAGAACACTTCATAAGAGCCCATGAGCTCATGTTGCGCAACATTTCTATAGGCTATGCAATTGCATGAGAAAACAGTGATGGCCTTTTAAAAAGAGGAGGATCCTATCATCTTTCGATAGGCTAGGCCTACTATATTGATTTCTCAACTTTCCTAATATATCATGCGACTTATTTCAAATCATCAGAGTCGCATCATGCAGCTATAGAATATATTAAAAATCAAACCATATAAGCCCAACATTTGTATCACAACATAAATAACTAAATTAAGCATACAGTGCCTTCGAAAAGTATTCAGACTTAATTTTTTCCACTTTGTTACATTACAGGCTTATTCCAAAATGGATTAAAAACAACAAAAAATGTGTCAGTAATCTACACACAATACCCCATAATGACAAAGCGAAAAACAGGTTTAGATATTTTAGCACATTTATAAATGTAAAACAGAAATATCTTATTTACATAAATATTCAGACCCTTTGCAGACCCTTTCGAAATTGAGCACAGGTGCATCCGGTTTCCATTGAACATCCTTAAGATGTTTCCACAACTTAATTGGAGTCCACTTGTGGTAAATTCAATTGATTGGACATGATTTGGAAAGGAACACACCTGTCTATATAAGGTTCCACAGTTGACAGTGCATGTCAAAGCAAAAACCAAGCCATGAGGCCGAAGGAATTGGCTGTAGAGCTCCGATACAGGATCTGGGGAAGAGTACCAAAAAATGTCTGCAGCATTGAAGGTTCCCAAGAACACAGTGGCCTCCATCATTCTTAAACGGAAAAAGTTTGGAACCAACAAGACTCTTCCTAGAGCTGGCCGCCCGACCAAACTGAGCAATCGGGGGAGAAAGGCCGTGGTCAGGAAGGTGACCAAGAACCAGATGGTCCCTCTGACAGAGATCCAGAGTTCCTCTGTGGAGTTGAGAGAACCTTCCAGAAAGACAACCATCTCTGCAGCACTCCACCAATCAGGCCTTTATGGTAGAGTGGCCAGACGGAAGCCACTCCTCAGTAAAAGGCACATGACAGCCCGCTTGGTTTGGTGGCAGAATCATGCTGTGGGGATGTTTTTCAGGGACTGGGAGACTCGTCCGGGCCAAGGGAAAGATGAGCGGAGCAATGTACAGAGAGATCCTTGATGAAAACCTGCTCCAGAGCACTCAGGACCTCAGACTGGGGCAAAGGTTCACCTTCTAACAGGACAACCCTAAGCACACAACCAAGACAACGCAGGAATGGCTTCAGGACAAGTCTCTGAATGTCCTTGAGTGGCCCAGCCAGTGGCCGGACTTAAATCCGATCAAACTTTCCAATCTCTGGAGAGACCTGAAAATAGCTGTGCAGCAACACTCCCCATCCAACCTGACAGAGCTTGAGAGGATCTTCAGAGAAGAAACACCCAAATACAGATGTTCCACGCTTGTAGCGTCATACCCAATAAATCTCAAGGCTGTAATCGCTGCCAAAAGTGCTTCAACAAAGTACTGAGTAAAGGGTCTGAATACTTATGTAAATGTATTATATGTTTTTTTTATTTTTTTTTATAAATTATCAAACATTTCTAAAAACCTGTTTTAGATTTGTCATTACGGGGGTATTGTGTGTAGATTGATGAGGAACATGTTTTAATCCATTTTAGAATAAGGCTGTAACGTAACAAAATGTGGAAAGTCAGGGGGTCTGAATACTTAACGAATGCACTGTAGGAGTACCTGTTTCTTTGTTAACAGCTCAACACAGAATAGCCGCATGTGCGCACTCCCTCAAATTGTTTGGAGAAAATATCCTTTATTTTATTCAGCTATGTTCAATTGTATTCTTCATACTATAAAATTAATTCCCCGGACGTATAAGCAATTGCTGTCTGCTCAATGAACTAGTGTAACCCACAGTCATATGGAATAGCCAGATCAGGGCTATTCCGAGTATGCCGTTCTGTTACAAAATAGACTACATTTTTCTTCATATCATGTTTCTTTAGACCAGCCTAAAATTATTTATGGATTTATATGGATTTATTGTAATGGTGTAGGCTAAATTACATGGATTTCTTATATTTTTTAAATGTAGATGTCCCAGAGGTCTGATTCAGTGGCTTGTAGGCTCTGGGTGGCTTGTAGGCTCTGGGTGGAAGCCATGAGATGCTAAATGGGTTTGTTAATTAATGGCTAATCCCGTGAGACCGACAGTTATTTGATTGACAATCCCCGGGTGACAAAATGTAATGACCGCGATAGCCCTACTTGTAACAGATGTTTTCATTACATTATACATTAAAGCATGAATAAGCAAAATCCAGGTCTGACATTTATTGGTATATTGAATCATATTTACATGATCGTACTATATTATACAGTATATATTTAGCCATGCTGTATGTTCTTCAGGTGCTTCATAAGAATGAGGAAAGTCATACACACATCTCATACTAGGATCTGACACTACATTACAAGGAACAGTGCAGACATTATAGGAACGAGAATACACCAGCAGCTAACATACAACTCTTACTCGAGCGATAAAGAGCTCTGCCGCAGCGTCCTCAAACTCCTTGGCGTCCATGTTTCCCCCGGCTGGCTCCGCTCCAGCCATAGCCTGGGCCAGCTTACCGGGTGAGATCTTAGCACTCGCCTCCAGGTAGCGGCTAACCTTAGCCTCAAGGTAGGGATTAGCCTTAGCGTTAGCATTAGAGTAGTGGTTAGCATCTGAGGAGCCACCATCAGACCGGGAGGTCTCCAGGGCTTCATGGAGGGTGCCCAGCACAGCCAGACATAGTGTCCGACCAGCAGGCCCCTCAGCTGGGCCGCAGACCTCCGCGTACAGCCTCTGCGCTCGCCGGATGTAGTCAGAAAACACAGCACACGTCAGCACACCGTGCCTGAAGATGTCGTAGGGCACGGCCTCATGGTCCTGGCAGTGGAGCCGGCGTAGCAGAGGGGTTGAAGTGGAGATGGGGACACCTCCCTCGCTGCAGAGACACTTTAGAGTAGAATATAGCAGAACGAAATACTTAGACGTCCATCTACAACAGAAATTGGAATTGTACTCTGCTCCCAAATACAGTGGGGCAAAAAAGTATTTAGTCAGCCACCAATTGTGCAAGTTCTCCCACTTAAAAAGATGAGAGAGGCCTGTAATTTTCATCATAGGTACACTTCAACTATGACAGACAAAATGAGGGAAAAAAATCCAGAAAATCACATTGTAGGATTTTTAATGAATTGATTTGCAAATTATGGTGGAAAATAAGTATTTGGTCAATAACAAAAGTTTTGGGGCTGTTGCTGGGAAACACGGACCTTCAACTCCCTCCAAAGATTTTCTATGGGGTTGAGATCTGGAGACTGGCTAGGCCACTCCGGGACCCTGAAATGCTTCTTACGAAGCCACTCCTTCGTTGCCCGGGCGGTGTGTTTGGGATCATTGTCATGCTGAAAGACCCAGCCACGTTTCATATTCAATGCCCTTGCTGAATGTGTGATTTTCTGGAATTTTTTTTCTCATTTTGTCTATCATAGTTGAAGTGTACCTATGATGAAAATTACAGGCCTCTCTCGTCTTTTTAAGTGGGAGAACTTGCACAATTGGTGTCTGACTAAATACTTTTTTGCCCCACTGTACCTCAGACAACACACAAACACAGCACTTGAGAAGACCACACAGGGTTAGCTGCAGAGGTTAAGGGCTAGATTCTATCCGATCTCCCCTTTTCGGCTATGCACCATATGTATAATATATATCATATTTATTTATTGTCACCTGCACTGAATACAACAGGTGTAGACTTTACAGTGAAACTTAAAAGGCAATGTTTCCTCATTCATGGAAACCACATTCACGGTAAATGCTGCATCTGTCAGCTCAATCAAAAATTATCTTAAATGTCAATCACGCTATAACGCTTAGCTAAGTGCCTTGCTCAAGGGCACAATGGAAATGAATGGTTTCTGAAACCAGCAGTGTTTACAGTATGACTTGTCAATTGTATACCCTACCTGGAGGGTGTGTGTGTAGAGGCGGCCCCTGACCCCCCCACCTGGGCTGTTAGAGCTGCATTGACCAGCAGGGCCACTGGGACCCACTGCTCCTCGCCGCTGGGGCCCTGTCTGCGTTAGCAGGTCGTAGGCCACACGGACGTTGTTACTGAAGGCAGATCTGAAGACATACACACGTGGACATACACATCACAGGAGGACGGGCTCGTGGTAACGGCCGGAGCGGTTGAATGATGCCAAATACATGGTTTCCATGTGTTTGATGCTATTCCGTTGGCGCCGTTCCAGCCATTATCATGAGCTGTCCTCCCCTCAGCAGCCTCCACTGGTACACTTGCACAGGCACACATGGATCATTTCCACTGGGAACAGACATCAGTTCAACGTCTAGTTATGATTAACATTTGGTTGAGCAGTTGTCAACTAACTTAATTCAACCAAAAATGTCACCTGGTCATTGGATTTAGGTTAAAAAGTTAGGTACAAAAATATAATGACTTTTGCAAATCCAATCAGTTTTCCACGTTGATTCAACACCACATATTTTTTTTATTAACATCACATGGAAACACGGTTGATTGAACCCGTTTTTGCACAGTGGGTTGTGTTATTTCATTGTGAGATAAAACGAGAACATACACTTGAGCTTGGCAGTCGCAAAATGCATGTTCTTTCTGGTTTACCTCTGAGAGTGATGCGCTAGACGCAGGTGCCATAGGGCTCGGCTCAGCTGCTGCTGCTCGTGTGCGCCTGCGCCGAGGTTGAGCAAATCTCCATCGCTGCAGCATCCACCAGTCCCATTCTCAGCCTCGGAGGCCTGATTACAGAAATGGTCTGCCAAAAACCCCATTGGGTCCTCCGACCTGGCCTCTACCATCTTTAGCAGAGCCCCTCGGAGTAACTCCCCGACTCCCGCCTGCGATAGGAACTCCAGCTCGGTGTCGGTCTTGGTCGGTTTCGATTCGGACATCCCCGAAGTTCCCCCGGACCGACGTTTCTCCGCCATAGTCGTTCTAGGTAGTGACGGAAGTAATTCGTTCCTCAGGACAGCTCCGTTTGGAAAACGTAATCGTTGTGGATGCTCATCCTGCTCCACTGCACACCGCATTAATGTAAAATCACCTTGAATGTAAAAATATGTGTGCTTAATCGTGATGATAGATAAAAACTCGACAAATTATTGATTTGTCTCTCGCTCTCTGGCACTGGTTGCTAGGGACGCTATTTCATACCCCGGATGTGATGTGTGAGTGTCAAAGATCATCTCAATGGTTGCTAAAATGGGAAGAGGTCTGGCCATGTAGCGTTGCTCTTTCTTCTTAACATCTCAGTTGACCAGACAGGTCGTACAGGCCCTAGTTTTGTCGCACCTGGACTACTGTATGGTCATGTGCGGCAAAGAAACAGAAACCCATTGGTAAATTGTAGTTGGTCCAGAACAACGCAGCACGTATCGCACTTAGAATGTATACAGAGGGGAAGTGTCAGTAACAAGCATGTAAGTCTCCTGGCTCAAAGTTTAGGAGAGATTTACTGCATCACTATTGGTTTTTGTGCAAGGTATTGATGTGTTGAAGGGAACTGTCTGTTCAAGCAGTTGGCACACAGTTCGGACACAAGACATGCAACCAGAGGCCACTTTTCACAGTCCCCAGGTCCAGAACAGAGGCTGGGAAAAGCACAATATTAAATAGAGCCATGACTACATGGAACTCTGCCACCCTACGTAACTCAAGCTACCAATACAACCAGTTTAAATAAACATAAAATAACACCTTACTGCACAAAGGGGACTGTGAAAAGAAAGCCATTTCATATATATTGAATTGCAATTTGCATTGAACCATGTATTAGACCTAGTTTGTGTGTATGTACTGATATGTAGGCTGTGTGTGACATTTTAAATGCATGTATTTCAGTCCTTGACTAATACTGTTCTGTACTATGTGGACCCCAGGAAGAGTAGTTGATGCTTTTACAGTGGCTAACGGGAATCCTAATATACACCAATCTCGTGAATGCTAACTTAAAAGTCATGTTAAAACATCATTGGTCCAACTTTTATTCACCATTTTTAAAAAGTGCTTATTCACATCCTAACTTCCACATTCATACCCACAGCTTAAATAAACAAAATAACAATTTATAAGGCACTCAGTATTCTAAATATTTTGTGTTTATGCCTACTATGAAATACTCATAGGTATGTTTAGTTATAAGAGCATATATATAAGAGCATCTTGCAGCACAAAAGTGCAATAAATAAACCTTTTGCCAAGTCATCACAACAGAAGTAACACATCCTTCAATAAACGTAGAAACATTGACAAAAACATGTGTTTCTTCATCTTTAGCACACATTCAGTCAACATGACACGGGAGTAGCCTACAATTTCTACAGGCAAGAGAAAATACTGCAGACTTAGATTGTCACCATCTTCGCTCCACAGACAGGAGCAACGTCCTGTAGCGTCACCCTTATCCAGCATCACAAATGTACACATGATCAGAATCAATTTGTCTGAGGACGCCTACATTTACACCACAAGTCCTCTCACCCAGCCTCTCTTTGCCTTCTCTTTCTTCTTACTTTGTTGGTACTCTGCAATTTTTTGGTGGAAGAATCCTACAAAAAGGGGAAAACAAAATGATTCATTGCTAGGTAAGTGAATCTTGGTAAGTGAATATGCTCCTATGAAAAAGTAATTTTTTGTTGTTAACCACACATCTTCCTCCAGCTTTGGTCAGTGCTTGGCCCAAATCTGTTTGTTGTACATCAATGATCTACCATAGATCTGCCCAAGTGCCAGCCTTCAAATGTAGACCAATGTAAAACCTGTGCCAGCCTTCAAATGTAGACCAATGTAAAACCTGTGCTGATGTGCTGATGTCTCTAAACAACTGACAGAACATCTGGACTCGGTGGCTTGCAACAGTGCCGAGACCCCTAGAGAGAGTCACTGTTCCAATGCTTTGAAAATCCTGGACCAAAAGCTTATACAGTGCCATCACGGTCACATCTTGAAAAAGTAATGTACTGAGCTTTGAACACTTAAAATCAGATTTGCACATGTGAAGCTTGTGTTTAAAATGTCTCAATGGTCTTGAGAGGTTCTAAAAAATAAAAAAAGTGTAAAAAATTAAAAACATGTCCCGAGCTACTTATTTTTTCCTAGCTTTCAAAAAGGCACATTCTTCTAATCTCCTCTCTTACAACTCTTCCCCGGGCCTTAGTGTACAAGAGAAAGTAGTGCACTATATTTTCTGTCAATATACACAAATGTATGTGGACACCACTTCAAATGAGTGGATTTGGATATTTAAGCCACACCCATTGCTGACAGGCCTCACTGAAGAGCTCAGAGACTTTCCATGTGGCCCTGTTATAGGATTCCACCTTTCCAACAAGTCAGCTAGAGCTGCTAGAGCTGCCCAGGTCAACTGTAAGTGCGGTTATTGTGAAGCGGAAATGTCTAGGAGCAACAACGGCTCAGCCACGAAGTGGTAGGCTACACAAGCTCACAGAATGAGACCGCCGAGGGCTGAAGCAACACTCACTACCAAGTTCCAAACTGCCTCTGGAAGCAACGTCAGCGCAAGAACTGTGCGTCAGGAGCTTAATGAAATGGGTTTCCATGGCCGAGTAGCCACACACAAACCGAAGAGCACCATGCGCAATGCCAAATGTCGGCTGGAGTGGTGTAAAGCTCGCCGCCATTGGACTCTGGAGCAGTGGAAATGCGTTCGAGTGATGATTCTCGCTTCGCCACTTGGCAGTCCGACAGATGAATCTGGGTTTGGCGGATGCCAGGAGAACAGTACCAGCCCCAATGCATAGTGCCAACTGTAAAGTTTGGTGGAGGAATTATGGTCTAGGGCTGTTTTATGTGGTTCGAGCTAGGCCCCTTAGTTCCAGTGAAGGGAAATATTAATGCTACAGCATAAAATGACATTCTAGATGATTCTGTGCTTCTAACTTTGTGGCAACAATTTGGGGAAGGCCCTTTCCTGTTTCAGCATAACAATGCCCCTGCGCACAAAGCAAGGTCCATAAAGAAAATGGTTTGTCGAGATCGGGGTGGTAGAAATTGACTGGCCTGCAAAGAGCCCTGACCTCAACTCCGTCAAACACCTTTGGGATGAATTGGAACGCCGACTGCGAGCCAGGCCTAATCACCCAACATCGGTACTCAACCTCACTAACGCTTGTGTCTGAATGGAAGCAAGTCCTCGCAGCAATTCCCCAACATCTAGTGAAAAGCCTTCCCAGAAGAGTGGAGGCTGTTATTGCAGCAAGGTGGGGGGACCAAGTCCATTTTAAACGGCCATGATTTTGGAATGAAATGTCCGAATAGCAGGTGTCCAAACTTTCAGTCATGTAGTGTACCTTTTAAAATAATGATTCATAAACTACTACGGGTGTGCCCTCTTAAATCTGAATTACCCCCCCCAAATTTTGTTTTATATTTTCACAAATTATGTTCAGTTAAATATTTTCTGGTTTTAGATGGTCGTTTTTCACTCCTAATTTGTTTTTACAGTTGTTCATAGAGAAACAAAGAAATTGGAATTTCTGAGTCCATGGCAAGAAGACAATAACTTTCTAGGTCTGGAAAAAACTGATTTCAATGTAATAACCCTTTAATTGTGCATCTAGTGAATGAGGAATGTGCAGGTCTAGTGAGGTTTCAGATCTGCTGCTTCTCATTTCATGGCAAAGATAACAAATAACGTTAGACAAATTCTACAGTCGTGGCCAAAAGTTGAGAATGACACAAATATACATTTTCATAAAGTATGCTGCCTCAATTTGTATGATGGCAATTTGCATATACTCCAGAATGTTATGAAGAGTTATCAGATGAATTGCAATTAATTGCAAAGTCCCTCTTTGCCATGCAAATGAACTGAATCCCCCAAAACATTTCCACTGCATTTCAGCCACAAAAGGACCAGCTTGATGTCAGTGATTCTCTAGTTAACACAGGTGTGAGTGTTGACGAGGACAAGGCTGGAGATCACTCTGTCATGCTGATTGAATTCAAATAACAGACTGGAAGCTTCAAAAGGAGGGTGGTGCTTGGAATCATTGCTCATCCTCTGTCAACCATGGTTACCAGGAAGGAAACACATGCCGTCAGCATTGCTTTGCACAAAAGCGTTCACAGGCAAGGAGATTGCTGCCAGTAAGATTGCACATAAATCAACCATTTATCGGATAATCAAGAACTTCAAGGAAAGCGGTTCAATTGTTGTGAAGAAGGCTTCAGGGCCCCCAAGAAAGTCCAGCAAGCGCCAGGACCGTCTCCTAAAGTTGATTCAGCTACAGGATCGGGGCACCACCAGTACAGAGCTTGCTCAGGAACGGCAGCAGGCAGGTGTGAGTGCATCTGCACGCACAGTGAGGCAAAAACTTTTGGAGGATGGCCTGGTGTCAAGAAGGGCAGCAAAGAAGCCACTTCTCTCCAGGAAAAACATCAGGAACAGACTGATATTCTCCAAAAGGTACAGGGATTAGACTGGTTTCTTCTCAGCCAAGGGAGTGGGCTCACTCACAATTATGCCTAAGAACACAGCCATGAATAAAGAATGGTACCAACATCCTCCGAGAGCAACTTCTCCCAACCATCCAGGAACAGTTTGGTGACGAACAATGCCTTTTCCAGCATGATGGAGCACCTTGCCATAAGGCAAAAGTGATAACTAAGTGGCTCTGGGAACAAAACATCGATATTTTGGGTCCATGAGCAGGAAATTCCACAGACCTTAATCCCATTGAGAATTTATGGTCAATCCTCAAGAGGCAGCTGGACAAACACAAACCCACAAATTCTGACAAACTCCAAGCATTGATTATGCAAGAATGGGCTGCCATCAGTCAGGATGTGGCCCAGAAGTTAATTGACTGCAGGCCAGGGCGGATTGCAGGTCTTGAAAAAGAAGGGTCAACACTGCAAATATTGACTCCTTGCATCAACTTCATGTAATTGTCAATAAAAGCCTTTGACACTTATGAAATGCTTGTAATTATACTTCAGTATTCCATAGTAACATCTGACAAAAATATCTAGTCACTGAAGAAGCAAACTTTGTGAAAATTAATATTTGTGTCATTCTCAAAACTTTTGGCCACGACTGTATACTTACTCTTGATATATTTCTACCAGGTAAGCATACTTCGCAGTTAAATGTTAATTGAGGTTTTGGGGAAAGTACTTCTGTCAACCCACAAGACAGTTATCACAACAACTGGCCACACACAAAGTGATAGACAAATGCACGCGCCACACAAACGGGGGCAATATTGCTGGAAATTAATTGGCAGATATTGTGTTAAGGTTGGCCTTTTAAACCAATAGTGGCTAACCAGGGGTGGGATAATGTTGCGTTGACTACATATTAGCTGGGAGCGTGCGGTGTCTGATAATTGTGAGATTTGTTTATGACCGTTTGCGGAGAAAATGGCCCAGAAGTGAAAATTGCATGTACTTTCAGAATTGTTTGGCGAGGTACTCATAGGTGGACTGCTAGCTACTGGTAGCTCACGATCAAACTGTTGGAGACCCCTGCTCTGTATAAAGCTTCTATAGGCCATTCTTTCTCCTACAGAGGAGCACATGCATGGAACACTTTATCAGAACAAACTATTTAACATTTGAATACATTAAAAATAAATACCGAAAACTTGTTGCTACAGCTCCACCAGTGCAATCATGTATGAACTGACGGGCATTATCCAACAGACCCATTAAGACCCTCCAAGTCATACACAGGCCTAATAGAGGTGGGTGGGTATGTTTGTACACACACACACAGTTGAAGTTGGAAGTTTACATACACCTTAGCCAAATACATTTAAATTCAGTTCAGTTTCACAATTCCTGACATTTAAAATTCCCCATCTTAGGTCAGTTAGGACCACCACTTAATTTTAACAATGTTAAATGTCAGAATGAGATAATTATTTCTTTCTTTCAAATCACATTCCCAGTGGGTCAGAAGTTTACATACACTCAGTTAGCATTTGGTAGCACTGCCTTTAAACGGTTTAACTTGGGTCAAACGTTTCAGGTAGCCTTTCCCAAGCTTCCCAGAATAAGTTGGGTGAATTTTGGCCCATTCCTCCTGACAGAGCTGGTGTAACCGAGTCAGGTTTGTAGGCCTCCTTGCTCGCACACACTTATTTAGTTCTGCCCACAAATGTTCTATAGGATTGAGGTAAGGGCTTTGTGATGGCCACTCCTATACCTTGACTTTGTTGTCCTTAAGCCATTTTGCCACACCTTTGGAAGTATGCTTGGGGGTCATTGTCCATTTGGAAGACACATTTGCGACCAAGCTTTAACTTCCTGACTGTTGTCTTGAGAGGTTGCTTCAATATATCCACATAATTTCCCGACTTCATGATGCCATCTATTTTGTGAAGTGCACCAGCCCTTCCTGCAGCAAAGCACCACCACGATGCTGCCACCCCCGTGCTTCACGGTTGGGATAGTTCTTCGGGCTTGCAAATCTCCCCTTTTTCCTCCAAACATAACAATGGTCATTATGGCCAAACAGTTCTATTTTTGTTTCATCAGACCAGAGGACATTTCTCCAAAAAGTACAATCTTTGTCCCCATATCCAGTTGCAAACCATAGTCTGGCTTTTTAATGGCGGTTTTGGAGCAGTGGCTTCTTCCTTGCTGAGCGGCCTTTCAGATCATGTTGACATACATTTGCCAGCAGCATACCACCCTGCAATGCACCCTACACTGCCCTGTGTAGGGTGCTGTCTTTCGGATGGGACGTTAAATGGGTGTCCTGACTCTGAGGTCATTAAAGAGCCCATGGCACTTATTGTAAGAGTAGGGGTGTTAACCCCGGTGTCCTGGCTAAATTCCCAATCTGGCCCTCAAACCATCACGGTCACCTAATAATCCCTAGTTTACAATTGGCTCATTCATCCCCCTCTTCCCTGTAACTATTCCCCAGGTCGTTGCTGCAAATGAGAACGTGTTCTCAGTCAACTTACCTGGTAAAATAACAGATAAATAAAATATACGACTCGTTTTACTGTGGATATAGATACTTTTGTACCCGTTTCCTCCAGCATCTTCACAAGGTCCTTTGCTGTTGTTCTGGGATTGATTTGCACTTTTCGTACCAAAGTACGTTCATCTCTAGGAGACAGAACACGTCTACTTCCTGAGCGGTATGACGGCTGCATGGTCCCATGGTGTTTATACTTGCTTACTTTTGTTTGTACAGATGAACGTGGTACCTTCAGGCGGTTGGAAATTGCTCAAGGATGAACCAGACTTGGAGGTTTACAAATTTTTTCCTGAGGTCTTGGCTCATTTCTTTTGATTTTCCCATGTCGTCAAACAAAGAGGCACTGCGTTTGAAGGTAGGCCTTGAATTACATCCACAGGTACACCTCCAATTGACTTAAATGATGTGGGGTAACTGTCTACCTGTAGCTCTGTCTTAAACGTCTCACAGTACAGACATTGCAATTTATTGCCCTGGCCACATCTGCAGTCCTCATGCCTCCTTGCAGCAAGCTTAAGGCACGTTTGCACAGATTAGCAGGGACACTGGGCAGCTTTTTTTTGGTGTTTTTCAGAGCCAGTAGAAAGTCCTCTTTAGTGTCCTAAGTTTTCATAAATGTGACCTTAACGACCGTTCCACAGGTACATGTTCATTAATTGTTTATGGTTCGTTGGACAAGCATGGGAAACTGTGTTTAAACCCTTTACAATGAAGATGTGTGAAGTTATTTGGATTTTTACAGATTATCTTTGAAGGATAGGGTCCTGAAAACGGGAAAAAAAATTTTTTTGCTGAGTTTATATTTGTGGGTCTGTAACTTCCTCACTCATTATTTACGACCAATTCAGGACTATCCATATCCCAATTCTTTTGGTCCCCAAAAATGGGGGGACCATATACAAGAAATGCTGTATTTTCTGAACGGCTTACCCAATATCGATGAAAACACACTCAAATGCAAGCTGACAGTATGCACTTAACCTCAGTCAATGTATCATTTCAAATCCAAAGTGCTGGAGTACAGAGCCAAAAAAAGGAACATGTTACTGTCCCAATACTATCCAGGTCTGTACCCAAACAATTTGAACTTCTACTTTTAAAAATCCACCTCTCTAAAAACAAGTCTCTCACCATTGCCGCCTGCTATAGACCACCCTCTGCCCCCAGCTGTGCTCTGCACACCATATGTGAACGGATTGCCCCCCAATCAATCTTCAGAGCTCGTGCTGCTAGGCGACCTAAACTGGAACATGCTTAACACCCCAGCCATCCTACAATCTAAGCTTGATGCCCTCAATCTCATACAAATTATCAATGAACCTACCAGGTACCACCCCAAAGCCATAAACACGGGCACCCTCATAGATATCATCCTAACCAACTTGCTCTCTAAATACACCTCTGCTGTTTTCAACCAAGATCTCAGCGATCACTGCCTGCATCAGTAATGGGTCAGCGGTCAAACGACCTCCACTCATCACTGTCAAACGCTCCCTGAAATACTTCAGCGAGCAGGCCTTTCTAATCGACCTGGCCGGGGTATCCTGGAAGGATATTGAGCTCATCCCGTCAGTAGAGGATGCCTGGTTATTTAAAAAAAATGCCTTCCTCACCATCTTAAATAAGCATGCTCCATTCAAGAAATTTAGAACCAGGAACAGATATAGCCCTTGGTTCTCTCCAGACCTGAATGCACTTAACCAACACAAAAACATCCTATGGCGTTCTGCAATTGCATCGAACAGCCCCCGTGATATGCAACTTCTCAGGGAAGCTAGAAACCAATATACACAGGCAGTTAGAAAAGCCAAGGCTAGCTTTTTCAAGCAGAAATTTGCTTTCTGCAACACAAATTCAAAAAAGTTCTGGGACATGGAGTCCATGGAGAATAAGAATACCTCCTCCCAGCTGCCCACTGCACGGAGGATAGGAGACACTGTCATCCACTATAATAGAGAATTTCAACAAGCATTTTTCTACGGCTGGCCATGCTTTCCACCTGGCTACCCCGGTCAACATCACTGCACCCCCCACAGCAACTCGCCCAAGCTTTCCCCATTTCTCCTTCTCCCAAATCCAGTCAGCTGATGTTCTGAAAGAGCTGCAAAATCTGGACCCCTACAAATCAGACGGGTAAAACAATCTGGACCCTTTCTTTCTAAAATTATCTGCTGAAATTGTTGCCACCCCTATTACTAGCCTGTTCAACCTCTCGTGTTGTCTGAGATTCCCAAAGATTGGAAAGCAGCTGCGGTCATCCCCCTCTTCAAAGGGGGGGGCACTCTTGACCCAAAACTGCTACAGACCTATATCTGTCCTACCCTGCCTTTCTAAAGTCTTTGAAAGCCAACAAACAGATTACCGACCATTTTGAATCCCACCATACCTTCTCCGCTATGCAATCTGGTTTCAGAGCTGGTCATGGGTGCACCTCAGCCACGCTCAAGGTCCTAAACAATATCTTAACCGCCATCGATAAGAAACAATACTGTGCAGCCGTATTAATTGACCTGGCCAAGGCTTTTGACTGTCAATCACCACATCCTCATCGGCAGACTCGACAGCCTTGGTTTCTCAAATGATTGCCTCGCCTGGTTCACCAACTACTTCTCTGATAGAGTTCAGTGTGTCAAATCAGAGGGTCTGTTGTCCGGGCCTCTGGCAGTCTCTATGGGGGTGCCACAGGGTTCAATTCTTGGACAGACTCTTCTCTGTATACATCAATGATGTCGCTCTTGCTGCTGGTGAGTCTCTGATCCACCTCTACGCAGACGACACCATTCTGTATACTTCTTGCCCTTCTTTGGAGACTGTTATCAACCCTCCAGGCGAGCTTCAATGCCATACAACTCTAGTTCCGTGGCCTCCTATTGCTCTTATATAGAGTTTTAAAAAATGCAGGCTCTTCAACCGATCGCTGCCTGCACCTGCCCGCCTGTCCAACATCACTACTCTGGACGGCTCTGACTTAGAATATGTGGACAACTTCAAATACCTAGGTGTCTGGTTAGACTGTAAACTCTCCTTCCAGACTCACATCAAACATCTCCAATCCAAAGTTAAATCTAGAATTGGCTTCCTATTTTGTAACAAAGCATCCTTCACTCATGCTGCCAAACATACCCTTGTAAAACGGACCATCCTACCAATCCTCGACTTCAGCGATGTCATTTACAAAATAGCCTCCAATACCCTACTCAATAAATTGGATGCAGTCTATCCCAGTGCCATCTGTTTTGTCACCAAAGCCCCATATACTACCCACCACTGCGACCTGTACGCTCTCGTTGGCTGGCCCTCGCTTCATACTCATCGCCAAACCCACTGGCTCCAGGTCATCTACGAGAACATGCTAAGTAAAATCCCCCCTTATTTCAGCTCGCTGGTCACCATAGCAGCACCCACCTGTAGCATGCGCTCCAGCAGGTATATCTCTCTGGTCACCCCCAAAACCAATTCTTTCTTTGGCCGCCTCTCCTTCCAGTTCCCTGCTGCCAATGACTGGAACGAACTACAAACATCTCTGAAACTGGAAACACTTATCTCCCTCACTAGCTTTAAGCACCAGCTGTCAGAGCAGCTCACAGATTACTGCACCTGTACATAGCCCATCTATAATTTAGCCCAAACTACTACCTCTTTCCCTACTGTATTTATTTTGCTCCTTTGCACCCCATTATTTCTCTCTACTTTGCACATTCTTCCACTGCAAATCAACCATTCCAGTGTTTTACTTGCTATATTGTATTTACTTCACTACCATGGCGTTTTTTTTGCCTTTACCTCCCTTCTCACCTCACATTGTATACAGACTTATTTTTCTATTGTATTATTGACTATGTTTGTTTTACTCCATGTTTAACTCTGTGTTGTATGTGTCGAACTGCTTTGCTTTATCTTGGCCAGGTCGCAATTGTAAATGAGAACTTGTTATCAACTTGCCTACCAGGTTAAATAAAAAAATACTTCGAGCTCACTGTATGCATGATATTTACTTTGTGCATATAATTGCGTTACTGTAGTGATATGTGATTTAGTGATTATGCATTTCTTTCTTTTGTTTCTATTAGAACCTTAGAAAGACATGCACTGGACCATTGTTTATTCAATGTGTTTGTACTTTGTTTGTCCCTATCCAAATAAACCAAATTAAATTAGAGTTGTAGTCTATTCTATTCCATCCTATTGTTTCAGAAAGTGATGCAACCAGACCTTCCTGTGTGGGCTGTCTCTCCACTTCCTGGATGAAGAGGTCAAACATCTGTGTCTGGATGAAGCGTTTGACAAATTGGCGGCTGGCCTTCGGCTCGGAGGCCTTGCAGAAGCTGTTGATCTGGAATACTCCAGGCTGCCCGCCGCTTCTGCGTTTAACATGGGAGGGGAAGTGACCCACAGTCTTCACAAAGAAGGAGAGGAAGGCCTCCGAGACCACCTTATTCAACTCCTCCGAGGCTAGATAGAAAACACAGAGTACAGAGAATACAGATGATACAGTCAGGATGCTGAGGTGGTGTCTACAAACACTGGTTGAAAGGCCTCAGACAACACCCCTCATATATTCTGAGGCTGGACACAGTGTACAGAAGATTGTCCATTTTTAAGTGGCGTCTTCTTTGAGATAGCCAATATGTTGTTGACACAATCATAGTTTGGAAAGCCTCCAAGACAACTTTGTTAAGCTGTGTGGCAACCACAACACATGGTGGATTGGCATGTGTGTCGATGGGGGTTGGGTTTGTGTGTGAGCACTGAGGGATTTCAGAAGTGCATCTGTGTCTGAATCCACTTAGGCACCGTCAACAGTATCCAGAATAGAATTTCCAGGGTCGTGACGCTGGTCAAACCCTGGGTGTATGTTTCTACAGTATTTTCTCCAACATCACAACCCTCCCACACACACACACTCAGACTAGCATAAACTTGGGACATTCCAGGGTTCATACTGTGTGGTATGTGAGAGGTTTATGTTCATATTACAGCAACCATCCAGAACATTTCTTTGCACATCCACCTCATCATTATTTCTCTCATTCTGCACAGAGGATCTCACTTCTATCATTGGGTTTGTATGGACTATGATAAAGGATCTCACTTCTATCATTGGGTTTGTATGGACTATGATAGAGGATCTCACTTCTATCATTGGTTTTATAAACTATGATACTGCCTCATGTGGTTTGATTTGTTGCTGATGGAGTCCGTCTTATCTCAAATCGAATGAAAGCCTGAGTCACTGTGTTTACAGAATCCTCTTAAGCCCTATAAACAAGAGTAAAAATTCTAGTCAGTCATCAGAAAAAAAATGGAGAATGGGTCCACTCACTGGAGTTGTCTTTCCTGCAACACAAGGCCTGGAGAAGCTCCTCCTGTAGTTTCTCTGGTAGGATGGTGCTCTCGTCTCCTATCTGTGCCAAAGAGAGGACAGAGGAATCTGAGAGGTTGTTGCCAGACCAGCGAGAATGTTTTGGTATTTCTGAGTATACACACATTCAGCCAGACAGGGAAGAACATTTGAACTGAACTGGTCTGAACCACACACGATCAAGTTGGCTTTCAAAATGAGAATCATGGGAGTAGTGACGCTAGTTTACTAATCTGATTGTGAGATAAGCGTTTTAGTTTATTTATGTACTTTTGTTTGTGAACTTGAGGGGAAATGGGACATGCAATACTTACACAAGTGATGAAGGTGTTCTCTGCTCCCTCTGTCAGATCTACAATGAGCATCTGTTTATAAGACAGAAATACACACACAAAATCTTCAGGTCGGAGATAATACGCACACTGGCTGGTTTCCATAGGCTGTAATTGTGTTAGTGGTAGCTTAATGAGTGTCACTGGATATATATTCCCCCATCTGCAGTCAGTCACAGTGTAGAGACAGGAATGCCTGATCCCAAACGTAACAGTAAAACATTGTTTACAGCAATCAGCAACTGCCCTTAACTTTCTTTAAAAATCAGTCTTTGTCCCCAAAACATTTCATCAATTAGTATTTTCTGAAGCCGACGTGTACAGTACGTATACAAAACACATTTCCCTCTGCCATACACACTCACGTCGCTCTGGTCAATGACATCATCCAGTTTGTTCTTTTGCACACCAAGCAGGTAGGGAGTGGGTGCCATGACGACATCAATCAGCACTGAAGGAACGATGGAGATGAAGGTGTGTTGCCATGTGAACGGATAGAGCAGCGCCGCAACCGCATGCAACACCTGGGACAGGGTACTGTTGGAGGGGAAGCAGGTACAAACTTTACACCCATTCAACATGCAGACAACAGGCCTGCCCTTGTCCCAGACAACCCAGGGTCAGTGATGTCCTTTTGGCGTTAGGATTAGGGTTGGTGCTGTACCTGAGTTCGTCAGCCATGAAGATGATTCGTCGTTCAAGAACGGTGGAGGCAAACACCCGCAGCACCTCCTCGTCTGTGAGACAGCGGAACAGTGTCCGGAAATCCACATGCTCCAACCACGAGTCCAACGGCCTTGTCAAACTGATGACCTGGAGACACACAGGCCAGGAACAGAGACACAAAAGGTCTTTAGGAAAAGAGAGAGAGCGAGATAGAGATCTGAGAGCTCTCGTTGAGTGTTGGACTCTAGGATGAAGGTCTTGATCCTCATTGTGATGCCAAGGGCTTTGTGTGTGTCTCCAAACTCCACGTGTCCTCAAGGGCTGCGGGTTTTTGCTCCTTCTCTGTACTCGATTGATCGATGAAGGTTGATTAATTAATTAGGAACTCCCCTCACCTGGTTCACTAGGTTTTAATTGGCCATGAATTTAAAGGAATTAACAAAAAACAGAAGACACACAATCCTCTAGGAATTGAGTTAAATACCCGTTATTGATAACTTTGACACCTTCTGGAAACAGAAGATACTCTACAGGAATGACGGAGTCCATCCAAATCATCTTGGCTCCTGGACTCTGTCCATGCATTTCAAGGCTGCGTTGAAACAATGACTGGTAAAATGATCCAAGACCAGCTTCATTAATCCCTACCATTGTGACAATGAGTCGTCATAATGCATGATCTTAGGGGCATTGGCAAACACAGTGCAAGTCATTTAATTTATGTATCCCTAATTGCGTCAAATACATATGTTTATCCTACAGCTAATGTAAGCAGTAATCATGAGAATATAAGCCAGAGTTAGAGTTACATTGTTAGCACTGAGGCGGTGTGCAATAGTAGGAAGACCACTTCATGCAGTTCACCCTGCACTATCAGCTCCAATGTAAATAACATGAGTAAATCTACCTCTGTTTTTAATGCTTTACTGGTACGCTTATCAATCAAACAACCCAGAAAATCACCACTTTATTTTATTTATTTCTTTCAGCTTTAATTTCTTTCATCACATTCCCAGTGGGTCACAAGTTTACATACACTCAATTAGTATTTGGTAGCATTGCCTTTAAATTGTTTAACTTGGGTCAAACGTGTCGGGGAGCCTTCCACAAGCTTCCCACAATAAGTTGCGTGGTGTAACGGAGTCAGGTTTCTAGGCCTCCTTGCTCACACACGCTTCTTCAGTTGTGCACAGAAATGTTCTATAGGATTGAGGTCAGGGCTTTGTGATGGCCACGCCAATACCTCGACTTTGTTGTCCTTAAGCCATTTTTCCACACCTTTGGAAGTATGCTTGGGGTCATTGTCCATTTGGAAGACAACCAAGAGCTAACAGTCAGTATCTGGATAATGTGTGTGAAATCAGAGGTATATTTTCTGGGTGACCTAAATACTGACTGGCTTTCATCAAGCTGCTCACTCAAGAAAAAGCTTCAAACTGTAACCAATGCCTGCAACCTGGATCAGGTTGTCAGTCAACCTACCAGCGTATTTACAAACAGCACAGGAATTAAATCATCAACATGTATTGATCACATCTTTACTAATGCTGCAGAAATTTGCTTTAAAGCAGTATCCAAATGATGTAGCGATCACTTCAGATATTTAATTAGATTTTTCAGTTAGAATCAGGAATTCCCCAGCTTAGATGTTTAGGCCCCTTGCTTTATTACCATTTTTACTAACGACATGCCACTGACGGAGTAAAGCCAGTGTGTCTATGTATGCAAATGACTCACGATGAATGTCAGCTACCGAATTGACTGCAAAACTCAACAAAAAGCTGCAGTTAGTTTCAGAGTGGAGTTAGCCCTAAATATTTCTAAAACTAAAAGCATTGTATTTGGAACAAAACACTCACTAAACCTCAACTAAATCTTGTAATAAATAATGTGGAAATTGAGCAGGTTGAGATGACTAACCTGCTTGGAGTAACCCTAGATTGTAAAGTGTCATGTTTCAAAACATATTGATGCCGTAATAGCTAAGATGGGGAGAAGTCTGTCCATAATAAAGCGTTGCTCTGCCTTCTTAACAACACTATCAACAAGGCAGGTCCTACAGGCTCTAGTTTTGTCGCACCGTGACTACTGTTCAGTCGTGTGGTCAGGTGCCACACAAAAAAAGAGTTAGGAAAATTGCAATTGGCTCAGAACAGGACAGCCCGGCTGGCCCTTGGATGTACACAGAGAGCTAAATATGAATCATGTGCATGTCAATCTCCCCTGGCTGAAAGTGGAAGACAGATTGACTTCATCACTACTTTTATTTATGAGAGGTATTAACATGTTGAAAGCACCAAGCTGTCTGTCTAATCTACTCGCACACAGCTCGGACACCCATGTATACCCCACAAGACGTCTCTTCACAGTCCCCAAGTCCAGAACAGACTATGGGAGGCACACAGTACTACATAGAGCCATGACGACATGGAACTATTACACATCAAGTAACTGATGCAAGCATTCAAATTACATTTTAAAAAACCACAAAAAAAAAAAAACTTACGGAACAGCGGGGACTGTGAAGCAACAAACATTGGCACAGACACACAAGATAACATACATACACATGGATTTAGTACTGTAGGTGTGGTAGTGGTGGAGTAGGGGCCTGAGGGCACACAGTGTGTTGTGAAATCTGTGAATGTATTGTAATGTTTTGAAAATTGTATAAACTGCCTTAATTTAGCTGGACCCCAGGAAGAGTAGTGCTGCCTTGGCAGCAGCTAATGGGGATTCATAATAAATACTCCATACCTCTGTTCCAGACTCTGGTATGAAGCTCTTGATCTTGACAGTGTTTCCGGGAGCAGGGAACGGCGCCTCCCTCAGGCTCTGCATGAATGGATAGATCATCGCCATGGAGATCTGCCTGCGCTTCTCCACCTCATCAAAGATCTGAAAAACACATTTAGAATTATATCAATTGTGAGCACCAATCATACTGTAGTAAAGCTCTGTTATGGGTAGACCAGCCTCCATATTAGGCCTACCATTTAGAATGTGTCATCAGCTCTATGTAAAGGTATTGCAACCTGACTTTTGATGAATGCTATACTCATCTAGTTAACACTTATCCCAACTAGTCAGTGTATGTAGAAGAGTGGCTCTCAGGTTCTAAATATAGTTGTTCATAAACAGTTTGACTCATCCTGGAATTTTGGCCTAATGAAGTAGTAGGGAATGTCATTACTAGTCCAGCCCGTTCCTCTCTTCGTCTGACACACCACTCTACTTGCCTGCCGCAGCATAGATCATCTACTGTAAGGGATAGAAGTCACCCTGGTGGATGAGGACATCAGTTGAACAACCCTCAGTGAAGATTGCCTTGCTACAACAGGGCATGGAGCTGAAGAACACCCCATTCTCTGTTAATGAACAAGTTCCCCATTCAATAGTGGAGAGAAGACATGCCCTGTACCCCATTTTCAAGTCTCAGAGCAGAGAAGAAGAATGTCTACTGGTCGATAAATTGTACATAAACAACCAAGAGTTCAAGGACTCGAAGATTACAACGTGGCTGTGAGTGATAGCTACCTCCTGCTGAAATCGTCCCTGATACATGATTGTAATGTGGTGCAATGTGTATTAAGTGTTTAAATATTTTGATTCATGCAGTGCAGAACCGTGTGGACTTAAAATCAGGTTTGGATCTAGGGGAAGACTAAGGAGGGTAAGGCTGACCGTGTTCCTTATTTTTGTTTATTTAAATTTGAAGACTGCACAGGTAGTAGAATGCAAAACCAAGGTTGTTTTGAGTTTGACATAATATGGCACAATTGTAAGAATCAGGGTATACTAGGACTTAAAAGTGGTTATATAGTGCAGCGCTTTTTGGGGATGTGAATCGGAACTAATAGAATTTAAGCTATACGATCCTAATGTGCCATTATCTTTTTTCCATTAAAAAAAATAGAGATCTTAAAAATGTAAACGGAATATTGTTCCGATACACACCGGCAGATGGATTGGTTATTGTCAACAGGGTTGTTGTCTATATTAGTGTGCTGCTGGATTGGTTAACACTGGGTTAAACTGACTAAAGTTAATGGTAGAGCCAGCACAATAACTGGCTTATGGAAGCACTTCTCTAAGTGAGAAGTGTATTATGTTTTTACATGAGCTACCGCTGAAGTCGAAAGTTTACATACACCTTAGCCATATATATTTAATCTCAGTTTCCCAATTCCTGACATTTAATCCAAGTACAAATTCCTTGTCATAGGTCAGTTAGGATCACCACTTTATTTTAAGAATGTGAAATGTCAGAATACTAGTAGAGAGATGATTTATTTCAGCTTGCATTTCTTTCATCACATTCCCAGTGGGTCAGAAGTTTACATAAACTCAATTAGTATTTGGTAGCACTGCCTTTAAATGGTTTAACTTGGGTCAAACATTTTGGGTAGCCTCCCACAATAAGCTGTGAACTTTGGCCCATTCCTCCTGACAGAGCTGGTGTAACTGAGTCAGGTTTGTAGGCCTCCTTGATCGCACACGCATTATCAGTTCTGCCCAGAAATGTTCTATAGGATTGAGGTCAGGGCTTTGTGATGGCCACTCCAATACCTTGACTTTGTTGTCCTTAAGCCATTTTGCCACAAATTTGGAAGTATGCTTGGGGTCATTGTCCATTTGGAAGACCCATTTTCAACCAAGCTTTAACTTCCTGACTGATGTCTTGAGAAGTTGCTTCAATATATCCACAATTTCCCCTCATAATGCCATCTATTTTGTGAAGAGCACCAGTCCCTCCTGCAGCTAAGCAACCCCACGTTGCCACCCCTGTGCTTCACGGTCGGAACGGTGTTCTTCGGCTTGTTATCCTCCCCCTTTTTCCTCCAAACATAACGATGGTCATTATGGCCAAACAGTTCTATTTTCATTTCATCAGACCAGAGGACATTTCTCCAAAAAGTACGCACTTTGTCCCCATGTGTCCTCATCTCTAGGAGACAGAACGTGTCTCCTTCCTGAGCGGTATGACGGCTGCGTGGTCCCATGGTGTTTATACTTGCGTACTATTGTTTGTACAGATGAACGTGGTACCTTCAGGTGTTTGGAAATTGCTCCCAAGGATGAACCAGACCTGTGGAGGTCGACAATTATTTTTCTGAGGTCTTGGCTGATGTCTTTTGATTTTCCCATGATGTCAAGTAAAGCACTGAGTTTGAACGTAGGCCTTGAAATACATCCACAGGTACACCTCCAATTGACTCAAATAATGTTGGCTTTAGAAGCTTCTGATAGGCTTCTAAAGCTGTTTAAAGGCACAGTCAACTTAGTGCATGTAAACTTCTGACCCACTGTAATTGTGATATAGTGAAAAGTGAAATAATCTGTAAACAATTGTTGGAAAAATGACTTGTGTCATGCAAAGTACAGTCATGGCCAAAAGTTGAGAATGGAAATTAATATTTTGTGTCAAAGTTTGCTGCTTCAGTGTCTAGATATTTTTGTCATATGTTACTATGGAATACTGAAGTATAATTACAAGCATTTCATAAGTGTCAAAGGATTTTATTGACAATTACATGAAGTTGATGCAAAGTCAACATTTGCAGAGTTGACCCTTCTTTTTCAAGACCTCTGCAATCCACCCTGGCATGCTGTCAATTCAGTTCTGGGCCACATCCTGACTGATGGCAGCCCATTGTTACATAATCAATGCTTGGAGTTTGTCAGAATTTGCTGGGTTTTGTTTGTCCACCTGCCTCTTGAGGATTGACCACAAGTTCTCAATGGGATTAAGGCCTGTGGAATTTCCTGGCCATGGACCCAAAATATCAATGTTTTGTTCCCCGAGCCACTTAGTTATCACTTTTGCCTTATGGCAAGGTGCTCCATCATGCTGGAAAAGGCATTGTTCGTCACCAAACTGTTCCTGGATGGTTGAGAGAAGTTGCTCTCGGAGGATGTGTTGGTACTATTCTTTATTCATGGCTGTGTTCTTAGGCAAAAGTGTGAGTGAGCCCACTCCCTTGGCTGAGAAGAAACCCCACACATGAATGGTCTCAGGATGCTTTACTGTTGGCATGACACAGGACTGATGGTAGCTCTCACCTTGTCTTCTCCGGACAAGCTTTTTTCCGGATGCCCCAAACAATCGGGAAGGGGATTCAGAGAAAATGACTTTACCCCAGTCATCAGCAGTCCAATCCCTGTACCTTTTGCAGAATATCAGTCTGTTCCTGATGTTTTTCCTGGAGAGAAGTGGCTTCTTTGCTTCCCTTCTTGACACCAGGCCATCCTCCAAAAGTCTTTGCCTCACTGTGTGTGCAGATGCACTCACACCTGCCTGCTGCCGTTCCTGAGCAAGCTCTGTACTGGTGGTGCCCCGATCCTGTAGCTGAATCAACTTTGGGAGACGGTCCTGGCGCTTGCTGGACTTTCTCGGGTGCCCTGAAGCCTTCTTCACAACAATTGAACCGCTCTCCTTGAAGCTCTTGATTATCCGATAAATAGTCGATTTATGTGCAATCTTACTGGCAGCAATATCCTTGCCTGTGAAGCCCTTTCTGTGCAAAGCAATGATGACGCCACGTGTTTCCTTCCAGGTAACCATGGTTGACAGAGGAAGAACAATGATTCCAACCACCACCCTCCTTTTGAAGCTTCCAGTCTGTTATTCGAACTCAATGAGCATGACAGAGTGATCTCCAGCCTTGTCCTCGTCAACACTCACACCTGTGTTAACGAGAGAATCACGGACATGACGTCAGCTGGTCCTTTTGTGACAGGGCTGAAATGCAGTGGAAATGTTTTTTGGGGATTCCGTTCATTTGGCAAAGAGGGACTTTGCAAATAATTGCAATTCATCTGATAACTCTTCATAACATTCTGGAGTATATGCAAATTGCCATCATACAAACTGAGGCAGTAGACTGACTTTGTGAAAATATATATTTGTTCTCAAAAATCATTCAAAACTTTTGGCCACGACTGTAGATCTCCTAACAGACTTCCCAAAACTATAGTTTGTGAACAAGAAATGTGAACATGAAACTCTTAAATTCTCAATCCTAATGATATAGGCCTGTGTGTAAATCAGCCAAAGTGATAGAGCAACGACCCTGGAATAAAAACAAAAATGTGTGGGTAGAGGTTGGTTTAACAGGTTCTCTCACTAGATTGTCATGTGGTTGTATGGAAAATAAATATATTTTGTCATGGGCAAAGAAACTCAAGGGGGGGGGTATATTTATTAACAACAATTTTGATCTAATAGTGCAAACAGAGCAAGGAAGATGGATTCTTTTAAATATGCTATTGGACCAAAAATAGATCTGGTAAATGAATCTGTACGTGCCAAATAATGATGATTCACACTTCTTCGAAAATATATATAATAATCTATTGAGCTCACAAGTAACAAATTAATCTATTATTATGGGGGGAAATTATAATATGGTTTTAAGTACCTCAATGGATCGAAAAGGAAATCACCCTCATGCACTTGAGATAACAAATATCCTGGATACATTATAACTAGTGGATATATGGAGGCTGAAAAACCCTGACCTAGTGAGATATACATGGAGGTTTAATCAAGCCAGCAGTCTTCATTACTTCATTGTCTCATTTTTTCCTGGCATTAAAAGTTAAGTATTAGTAGGAGACAGAAAGCAATCAGACCATCATCTAATTGGCCGTCACATAACTCTTACAGAATTTCCATGCGGACAGGGGTATTGGAAATTTAATCATAGCATACTGGATGACAATTTGTTCTTTACTAAGACAAAATCATTCATAAATGGACTTTTCTGCACAACATAGGATCAGTAGATCCTCTTATTGTACGTGACACTTTCAAAATATACTTTAAGACCATTCAATACTCATTAAAACAAAAGCAGTTTAGGTCAAAAGAGAAGACTAAAAGCAAACAGAAGAAATAACAGCGCAGGTAGATGGCAATAAAAACCTGTACTAGTGGCACAAAATAAGTTGGAGGAAAAACATTGAGGCACTTAATCAAGAAATATCAAGTCAATTTATAACAAAAAAGTGAATTGAATGGAAAATAGTGCAAAATGCATTGCGTTTTTCTTGAATGTTCAACATAGAAATGCTACAAAAAATAATTTACAGAAACTCATTACCAATGACTCAGTCATTGGTAATGATTCACCAAATTACATATTTGATAGAGGAAGCAAAATATTTTAAGAATACAGTGCCTTCGGAAAGTATTCAGACCTAGACTTTATCCACATTTTGTTACGTTAGAGCTGTATTCTAAAATTGATTACATATTTTTCCTCAGCAATCTACACACAATATCCCATAATGACAAAATGAAAACAGGTTTTCAGAAATGTTCGCAATTGTATTTACTTAAAAACAGAAATACCTTATTTACATAAGTATTCAGACCCTTTGCTATGAGACTCCAAATGAAACTCTGGTGCATCCTGTTTCCATTGAACATCCTTGAGATGTTTCTACAACTTGGAACCCACCGGTGGTAAATTCAATTGATTGGACATGATTTGGTAAGGCATACACTGGTCTATATAAAAAGGTCCCACAGTTGACAGTGCATGTCAGAGCAAAAACCAAGCCATTAGGTTGAAGGAATTGTTCGTAGAGCTCCGAGACAGGACCGTGTTGAGGCACAGATCTAGGGAACTGCATGCCAAAGTTTTTTTTCTAAAGTCCGCAATCTGGATCCCTACAGTCCCATTGAGAGCTTGATCACTTTTCTAGCCTCTCTGGACTAAAACCCAATTATGACAAGTATTACCATATTATGTATTGATCGTTAAAAGACAATGTTCACACATCCTTGTAGTTTACCAATACTATGAGCGGATGGGGAAGTAGACATACTTGGTATTCATCTAAAAAGATAAATGAACGTAACAATTTCAATAGAAAAATCCCATTGATTAACTATCTCAACTTCACTTTATTTGGAATGCTAACCCAGAAAAATTAAATGTGCCCATTTATATAATGAATAGAAGTTTGGGGGCTAAAATTATTAAAATAGTAAACCTCACTAAAAGCTATACTTAATCTACTGGAGAACCAGCTGGGTTTAAGGCAGGCTCATCCTTTGTTAAATTGCCTTTCTACAAAATGTCAACTTTCGACCAATTGAAAATGAAACTGTTTAAAGTATCGCCCTTTCTTAAAGAAGTCATACAAAACTGGTTACAATTTTGTCCTCCAGAAAATATCATATTTGTACTATGGTTCAAATCAAATATACTGATTGATATATTTTTTTTTTTAATCTAGCTTGATTTCATTATATTTATTAATAATATTATGAATATAAACTGGAGTTAAATCACATATGCAGCTATCGAAAATATATGGGAATAACTGCTCAATCCAAAATTACAACCAACTGATTGCAGCATTACCGCAAAAATGGATGAAGCAAGTGGAAGAAGGTAGAGAACTTGTTTGTCTACATATATTAAAATATAGAAATTGGCTGAAAAGGATTGGCATAAATAGAAAAATACCAGTTTCATTTGAGGACAAAAAAAATAAATCTCACAGCTGAGCCACAGGTTGCTAAATAAATGGGAAGGGATTTTATGATTTCCCGATTCCAAGGCACATGGTATATGAACTGAAAAAAAACAAAAAAAACACTTGATTCAACATGCTTCTACACCGGCATTGCTTGCTGTTTGGGGTTTTAGGTTGGGTTTCTGTACAGCACTGAGATATCAGCTGATGTACGAAGGGCTATATAAATACATTTGATTTGATTCAACACTGAGTTGTTGACTATAAATGATAGTACAAAATGCTATAAAATATATATCATAGTCTAAGCTCTGTAGATTTAGCTGCAAACAGACAATCACTCAATCATTTATTTTGGTATGGCCCCTTTGTAGCTAATTTCTGGTAACAGGTTCAGGAATTAAAAAGATTCACTTCAAATTAACCTTACAAATTGCAGTGTTGGGCGATTTGGAACGTCATAGGAAAGGTTGTCATCTTTAAACTCACAATATGTGGATACTATGGGAATAGAAAGGTTCAAAATTGATGTAAAACATCACAGCACAAAAAAAGACATGGCACATGGAAACCAAACGAGGGTGGTCCACAGTGATAGGTGGGATGGGCTGAGAGTTGAGGGGTGGGATTAAAGAGCTCGATGTATTATTGTTATGTGGTTGCTGTATATTAAAAGTAGCACCTATGTAAAATGTAGCAAAAAAGCTGTACAAATATATATATATATGTCCTCTGAAGGGGGGGGGGCAGATCGTGGATGAGTTACTAATAATAAATAAATAAAATAAAATATGAGTGAGTGAGTGAGTGAGTATACACTGCTCAAAAAAATAAAGGGAACACTTAAACACAATGTAACTCCAAGTCAATCACACTTCTGTGAAATCAAACTGTCCACTTAGGAAGCAACACTGATTGACAATAAATGTCACATGCTGTTGTGCAAATGGAATAGACAACAGGTGGAAATTATAGGCAATTAGCAAGACACCCCCAATAAAGGAGTGGTTCTGCAGGTGGTGACCACAGACCGCTTCTCAGTTCCTATGCTTCCTGGCTGATGTTTTGGTCACTTTTGAATGCTGGCGGTGCTTTCACTCTAGTGGTAGCATGAGACGGAGTCTACAACCCACACAAGTGGCTCAGGTAGTGCAACTCATCCAGGATGGCACATCAATGCGAGCTGTGGCAAGAAGGTTTGCTGTGTGTCAGCATAGTCCAGACCATGGAGGCACTACCAGGAGACAGGCCAGTACATCAGCAGACATGGAGGAGGCCGTAGGAGGGCAACAACCCAGCAGCAGGACCACTACCTCCACCTTTGTGCAAGGAGGAGCACTGCCAGAGCCCTGCAAAATGACCTCCAGCAGGCCACAAATGTGCATGTGTCTGCTCAAACGGTCAGAAACAGACTCCATGAGGGTGGTATGAGGGCCCGACATCCACAGGTGGGGGTTGTGCGTACAGCCCAACACCGTGCAGGACGTTTGGCATTTGCCAGAGAACGCCAAGATTGGCAAATTCGCCACTGGCGCCCTGTGCTCTTCACAGATGAAAGCAGGTTCACACTGAGCACGTGACAGAGTCTGGAGACGCCGTGGAGAACGCTCTGCTGCCTGCAACATCCTCCAGCATGACCGGTTTGGCGGTGGGTCAGTCATGGTGTGGGGTGGCATTTCTTTGGGGGGCCGCACAGCCCTCCATGTGCTCGCCAGAGGTAGCCTGACTGCCATTAGGTACCGAGATGAGATCCTCAGACCCCTTGTGAGACCATATGTTGGTGCGGTTGGCCCTGGGTTCCTCCTAATGCAAGACAATGCTAGACCTCATGTGGCTGGAGTGTGTCAGCAGTTCCTGCAAGAGGAAGGCATTGATGCTATGGACTGGCCGGCCCGTTCCCCAGACCTGAATCCAATTGAGCACATCTGGGACATCATGTCTCGCTCCATCCACCAACGCCACGTTGCACCACAGACTGTCCAGGAGTTGGCGGATGCTTTAGTCCAGGTCTGGGAGGAGATCCCTCAGGAGACCATCCGCCACCTCATCAGGAGCATGCCCAGGCGTTGTAGGGAGGTCATACAGGCACGTGGAGGCCACACACACACTACTGAGCCTCATTTTGACTTGTTTTAAGGACATTACATCAAAGTTGGATCAGCCTGTAGTGTGGTTTTCCACTTTAATTTTGAGTGTGACTCCAAATCCAGACCTCCATGGGTTGATAAATTTGATTTCCATTGATCATTTGTGTGTGATTTTGTTGTCAGCACATTCAACTATGTAAAGAAAAAAGTATTTAATAAGAATATTTCATTCAGATCTAGGATGTGTTATTTTAGTGTTCCCTTTATTTTTTTGAGCAGTGTATAATGTGAGTGCGTATTATGACGCCCTCCCCGCTCACCTTGGAGAAGAGTCCAAAGCAGGCCACCTGGCTGATGATGCAATAGGCCTCCGGAGGCCGTGCCCCTTTGCCACTGGGCTGCAGGAAACAACATCATGTCATGAGAAACTAAACACCGGAGAGAAATTCTCATGTCCTATGAATGACACCATGGATCATTTACCAGTAACCTCCTGCAGTAGCCATTCCTCCTACTGCCGTCGACCTCTGTCAACACGAAGGAGAATGTCTCACTGCAGAGAGAGAGAATAGAACATGTTGATCAACTGCACATTTTTGTTCTTAGTACTCAAGAGGAAAAGGTTCAGATTGAGGCTCAGAAGAATACTCAGATGTCATCATGATTAGTTCTTTAATCTTTTTTTTTTTTACCCCTTTTTCATGATATCCAATTAGTAGTTACAGTCTTGTCGCTGCAACTCCCGTACGGACTCGGGAGGTGAAGGTCGAGAGCCGTGCGTCCTCCGAAACACAACCCAACCGTACTGCTTCTTGACACAATGCCCACTTAACCCGGAAGCCAGCCGCACCAATGTGTCGGAGGAAACACCGCAAACTTGGCGACCGTGTTAGCGTGCACTGCGCCCAGCCCGCCACAATTGTGCACGGTCGTGGCCGGCTGCGACAGAGCCTGGACTTGAACCCAGAATCTCTAGTGGCACAGCCTTAGAACACCGCACCACTCTGGAGGCCCCATCGGAGTAGTTTTCATTCAGATTTTGTAGCAACGCTAATGAATGCATCCATTCCTCTTGGTATTCTTGCAATTGTCAATTACGCACACAATCACTGTGTACTCCAAGTAGGTCAGAGTATATAACATTGAAATTATAATTAGAATAGATTAATAAATAGAATGACCCACCCTGTTCTTCATTCACAATTGGTGGTTACATAATTATGCTTCCTCGCGCTCATCAACTCATCCATCCTCCCCCATCATACTTTAGCCTACATCATTTGTTTTAATCCGATATAATAGCCTGTGTGTGAAAACCATAAACAAATGACAAGCCCTCTTTAAACTGTACAACACCAGTTATGTTTGTGATATTAAGATTCTAACAAGGACTGTGTATTATATACACATATTTAGGTAAAGCCAGCCAAGGATGAGGGGATGCAGGACTTAAATTATGGCAGAGTAATACTTTTAAATTCATGAGCAAATGACTGCTTTAGAGGTTTTATAGTAGGGACATGTAATCTAACTGGAAAAATGTATTAACCTACCTTTTAATGTGGCATGAACACAACCTGTCATGAGGTCATCGGCTTAAAAAACTAATCACTTCAAAAGTAGGTTACCTTGGAACATTAGTCCAAAATAGAATCCGATCAACTGAAACAGCACCCTTCTGTCTTACAGTATGTACCATTTAACTATGTCATGCCATACTCTTAGTCCAGATCGCATCAGATACATGGGCTACACATACTGAGAGAGACAGGCTTGCTCTGATCAATATTTAAATACTTTATTTGGATGGGCAAGGAGGTACGGTATGGCTGGCAAGGCCTCCAAAGGCCTGCCCATAACACTGACCCTGGTCAAAGCTAGGTTGTTTGCAGTGGTGTAAAGTACTTTAGTAAAAAATACTTTAAAAGTACTACTTAAGTAGTTTTTTTGGGGGGGGGGGGGGGGGGGGGGGGTATCTGTACAACTTTTACTTCACAACATTCCTAAAGAAAATAATGTACTTTTTACTCCCTACATTTTCCTTGACATCCAAAAGTACTCCTTAGCAGGACAGGAAATGGGCCAATTCATACACTTATCAAGACAACCCTCATCATCCCTACTGCCTCTGATCTGGCAGACTTAAACACAAATTAATCTTTTATAAATTATGTTTGAGTGTTGGGGTGTGCCCCTGGCTATCCGTACATTATAAAAACAAGAAAGTGGTGCTGTCTGCTTTGCTTCATGTAAGTAATTTGAAAGGATTTATATACTTCTGTGATACTTGAAGTATTTGGTTCTAAATATACTTCTCTAGTATTTTAATGGGTGACTTCCACTTAATTAACCGTCTATTAAAAAAAGTATGACAATTTGGTGCTTTTCCACCACTGGTTGTTTGCAAGAGATGACAGATGATGCTTTGCTGTTGTCGCACACAAACATTTCATACAGTCATACACAATGTAAGCAGATTTGTTCTGCGTGTAGGTAGAACGGTTCATGTAAAGCTCACTGGAAACACTTCACCACATCCTGAAAACACTCTGCACAACATTGGGGGTGTGGGTTGATGAAGAAAGTTGATGTGTGTGATTGTTTGTCCCAGGTATGATTGCATGTGCACACACACACACCACACACACACACACACACGAGAAAGCAGGTGTGGTTATTTTCAGTGTGACACTAAACTGAAAAAAATTGTTGAAAGAGAATACGCTCAGTGAGGGGGACCCAGAAACAGAGATCATCACAGAGAAAGAGAGATGAGCACAGAGAGAGATGGTGAGAAGTGGCACGTACCTGGCGTATTCAGTCAGGGGGGCCCAGTTCACCCCCTCTGGGAAACAGAAAAGGAGGATGGCTTTCAGGGACTTCTCTTCTTCCTCTCTCTGAGAGCGCCTCATGTTAGCTAGCTAAAACACATTTTAGATTAGTGCTAATTTACTATCACAAATACTTCCTCAATGTATGTACACAGCTGAAGTGGGAAGTTTACATAGACTTTAGTAAAATACATTTAAAACAATTCCTGACATTTAATCCTAGTAAAAATTCCCAGTCTTCGGTCAATTAGGATCACCACTCAAATGATGTCAATTAGCCTAACAGAAGCTTCTAAAGCCATGACATCATTTTCTGGAATTTTCCAAGCTGTTTAAAGGCACAGTCAACTTAGTGTATGTAAACTTCTGACCCACTGGAATTGTGATACAGTTAATTATAAGTGAAATAATCTGTCTGTAAACAACTGTTGTAAAATCAACTGTTGTAGATCTCCTAAACGACTTGCCAAAACTACAGTTTCTTACCAAGAAATTTGTGGAGTGGTTGAAAAACGAGTTAATGACTACAACCTAAGTGTATGTAAACTCTGACTTCAGCTGTATGTATGCATGTATGTGTGTATGTACATACAGTGGGGCAAAAAAGTATTTAGTCAGCCACCAATTGTGTAAGTTCTCCCACTTAAAAAGATTAGAGAGGCCTGTAATTTTCATCATAGGGACACTTCAACTATGACAGACTAAATAAGAAAAAAAAAATCCTGAAAATCACATTGTAGGATTTATGAATTTATTTGCAAATACTTTTTTACCCCACTGTATGCATGCACGTTTGTATGCATGCACGTTTGTATGCATGCACGTTTGTATGCATGCACGTTTGTACGCATGTATGTATGCATGCATGTTTGTACGCATGTATGTATGCATGCATGTTTGTACGCATGTATGTATGCATGTATGTATGCATTTCAGTTTGACCTTGGGGAACTGATATGTGATCTGGGGTTCGTACGTTCCTTCTCCTCTCTTCTTCCGTAGGCTGACCACCACCAGGTACTCAAAGAAGAGGTGACTCTGGTTCTGGGCTGAGGTCACCACTAGGGCTGGGGCTATAGGCCGAGGCAGGGTGGAATCCCTATCACTCCCTAAAAGACAGACCGAAGACAGCAGTGAAGACAATTATTCATAAACCTCAATACTAACGGTGGCATGGACTCCAAGGCAGCTTTTCATTCCAAACATCACTCGGCTGGGAACTGAAAATAGTACTTTGGTATGCAGCTAGTCAAGTAGGCCAAATAACTAAATCATGCATTGATGTTTATGGAATAATACATAAATAAAATTAATGTTAGGATTTAGCACTGTGTAAGTATACTGAATAAATGGCATATCAAGAAGCTGATTAAACAGTATGATCATTACTTAAGTGCACCTTGTGCTGGGGACAATTAAAGGCCACTAAAATGTGCAGTTTTGTTACAATGCCACAGAGGTCTCCAAGTTCAGGGAGCGTGTAATTGGCATACAGACTGTAGGAATGTCCCCAGAGCTATTGCCAGAACATTTTCATTTCTCTACCATAAACTGCCTCCAACGTTGTTTTAGGGAATTTGATCACGTAACCCCGCTAGCCGGGGACCTACACATCAGGCTTCTTCACCTGCAGGATCAGAGACTGGCCACCTGGACAGCTGTTGAAACTGTGGGTTTGCACAACAGAATAATTTCTGCAAACAGTCAGTAACAGTCTCAGGGAAGCTCATCTGCGTGCTCGTCGCCCTCACCAGGGTCATCTGACTGTAGTTTGGCATCGTAACCGACTTCAGTGAGCAAATGCTCAGCTTCAATGGCCACAGGCATGCTGGATAAGTGTGCTCCTCACAGATGAATATTGGTTTCAAGCGTCTTGTGGGAGATCGGTTTGTTGATGTCAACGTAGTGAACAGTGCCCCATGATGGTGGTGGGGTTATGGTATGGGCATAAGCTACGGACAACAAACACAAATGCATTTGTTTTTAATGCACAGATATACCGTGACGAGGTCCTGGAAGTCCATTGTTGTGCCATGTATCTGCCGCCATCATGGCAGACAAGTTTCAGCGTGATAATGCACGGCCCCCGTCGCAAGGATCAGTACACATTTCCTGGGATCTGAAAATATCCCACTTCTTCCATGGCCTGCACACTCACCAGTTTGAGATGCTTTGGATCTACATGTACGACAGCGTGTTCCCGTTCCTGCCAATATCCAGCAACTTCACACAGCCATTGAAGAGGAGTGGGACAACTTTCCACATGTCACAATCAACAGCCTGATTAACTCTATCCGAAGGAGATGTGTCGTGCTGCATGAGGCAAATGGTGGTCACACCAGATACTGACTGGTGTTCTGATCCACGCCCCTACTTTTTTTTTTTAAGGCATCTGTGACCAGATGCATATCTGTATTCCCAGTCAAATGAAATCCATAGATTAGGGCCTAATGAATTTATTTCAATTGACCGATTTCCTTATATGAACTGTAACATAGTAAAATCTTTGTTGCGTTAATATTTTTGTTCCGTGTAGTTCAAGAGGGTGGCTAAACCATGCTCAAAAGATTTTAAACACACAATACTCAAAGGAAACCACAGAGCTAAAGAACTAAGAGGGAAACTGTGTTAACCAACCGAAACCACACAGATATACAAGACTGTATATGTGCACAACTAACCTTCAGGGGACACAATTCAGTCCCATTCAAAACCCTATTTTCCCAAACCCCTAATCTAAAAACATAACCTTAACACTAAAAACGAACCCCCCTAGAAATAGTATTTGACCTTGTGGGGAATAACAAAATGTCCCCACTTGGTCAAATCTCTCCCTCCCTCTCCCTCATGTGTATGAAGTACCACGTTGTCACAAGGCGGTCTGCCATAGACAGGTAGTGGTGGCCTGATGGGTAGAAAATGGCACAGCAGTGTTTCCCATATATTCATTTAGCAGTGACAGGCCGCTGCAGCTAAATCGTTGCCACTACTCCAAAAAAATAGGATTAAAAAAAGTCCGTCGGGAGAATCTAAAATTTCATTTTATGGGGTCCCCATTGATTTTGTTACAATGTTTGAACCGCTCATGTCCAGCATGGTCAAGCATCAGGCTGGTTCTCTCAAAAATTTGAATTCCTCACATATCTCCAGAATAAGTGAATTTAGGAAAATGTGCCTGTTTCATAAGTGTTTATAAGAGGTGTCCTTTGTTTTATGAATCCAATGGGTTTGCCTGAGTGAGAGGGGAACAAAGCAGTCGAGGCCAAATCTTTGTATGCTTGACAGGCATGTTTAGTTCATGACCAGCCTGATTCATGCTTGCCTCTTACTGTCTGTTTGCTTAGAGTTCTGTGTTTAACCTTTTCCAATAATGTATAATTTGTGTTCTATACACACACTTGGGATCAGTTCCATTTGAACCCATAGCCATTTTCCCTAACCCCAAGTCACAATAGGCCCAAAATGGAACGGACCCACTTCCATACAAGACACTCACGGTCTCTGTGGAACTTCTCCTGGAGGGACGAGAACATGGTAGTGAACAGTTTCATTGGCCCATGGTCCCCCGCATCACGCTCATTGGACATCTTGGCGCCTGCAGAGGAAGGAAGAGCAGGGGAGTGAAGGACTGATAAGAGGATAGAAAGTAGCATGTTAAAATGGTAGAAAGCTCCTAGAGTTACTTTCACTTATCCTTATGGTTAGAAAGAAAAGGTTGGAGGGGATAATTCAGTGATTATTATCATGTTACAGATTGATAGTAGGAAAAATGACCCTCACTTTAAGTTTTACTTCCCTTTTCTGTTGAACTCAGACAATAGTTAAGGGACAGGATGTTGACATCAGGAAATTGACCAATAGGTCATTAATGAGAATGTGTCATCTTTTGTTGATGCCCTCTACACGGAGGTTGAAAACTACATGAGAGAGAGTGCAAGAGAAGAGGTGAAGGAGACAAAGGGAGAGAAATAGAGAAACATTTGGTTGACAGAGATTGAGTATGTGAGAGAGAGAGAACTCCCAACTTGAAAGTAGGTAAGAAAGACTGCTTAAACGTGTGTTGAAAGATCAAGCACAACACTTCCCACTTATTCAGCCCCTAAACCACAAGCCTTCAAATCAATTAAGCCAGGACAAAAATGTGGATATGAGTTAACATGTCACATGCTGTAATTCAACATTCACGGTGTATCATACCAATATATGATAGCAATCTGGAATGGCATTTATTCTGTGGAGGTTGGATCTATAATCAAGCCTGACAATATAGTGGGGGTAAACAGGAGGCATTTCAGGTGAAGTTGCACAAGTCTTATGACCAGCTTTCCATGACAACAAATCACAGTGGATCTGAAAGATTTGGATAGGTATTAGCACAGCCCTTTTGGTAAGGTATGGTTATAGCTCTGATCATCTGAGTTGGATCACTAATCCCTACAAGACAATGTGGATCGCACTACTATAATATTATTTGTGTGTAATTAATGTACCGTCTAATGTATTGTGATTGTACACTAATGCCAGACATCTGAAATGGTCTCTGGAAAATCCAGTTCTATTCTACAGAAGTGACAAAGGCAATTTCTTTCCAGCCAGCTGTCACTGAACCAGTAGCACCAGATTGGTGAGTTTTGTTTTTCAAAGTTATTGCCCCGACACACTTATGTAACCATTCGAACAAAGTCCCTAAGTTGAATATAAAAAAGTGTGTTAGTAAGAAAGACTAAACAGTCAGATCCTGTAACAGACAGCCATCTAGAATGGCGTAGTTAGGGAAGATGGTTTCTTACTGTCGTCAACAACAGCCATACTTTTACTCATAGGTATCTGAGTAACCCTGGATTGATTGCTTAAATCTGTAAGCGCTTCAGTAAGATTGAAACGTGTAGATGAACTTCAGACCGTAAAACAAGCTTACTTTACAGTTTTGATTTTTCAGTATTTGATGAGGCGGCATTCTGCCTTCTCCCTACAGTTCTCAGCCATTAGCGTCACCCAAGATGGGCTCATGTGAACTATAATCCTGACACTGTGTTAAGGTTTAGAAACATCAATAATCATCACTTGCAATATGGCTTTCGAAACATATGGCCCTCATCTTTCATCAGCGAGAATGAATCCTTAAAATAATGATACAGTAAGTGTTGCACAGAGCCAGACAGCTATGGGTGCCTCCATCTGATGAAAGTACACTTCTGCTATACACTTCCCGAGTCACGCTTTCGCAGATGTTCGGAGCAGGATAATTAGCACAGTGGTCACCTCGTCTTCCATAAACAAGCACTGTTACGTGGAGATATGGCTGTGTGGGAACACTAGCCCTACCAAGGCGTGTATCAATTTAACCTTTAATTTTTTTGAAAATTATTTCTCGTTGAAATGAAAGAGAATGTCCTCATGCTTCCAAAACTGGGAAGCGACACGTGTTAATGTTCAGATTGAGCATAGGGGCTGTTGAAGCAGAAATCCATGATGTCAAACAATTCCAAATGATAAACCTTACTCCTTGGCTGGAGCTAAGAGTAAAGAATCTTCCTTCAGACCCTCTAAGACAAAACGGGCCAAACAGGAGTGACTGAAAGATAACACACACGGAAGTGAAAAGGTTTCTAGTAAGTAACAAATGAGAGTTGGCCTTGGTGCCATTGAGATTTTAACTGTGGAGATCTACGCTTCCGCTTTAATATTTCACCATCAGTCTCACAGACCTCTCATTATCCCTGTCTGACATACAATGCCTTGAGAAAATATTCATACCCCTTGACTTCTGTGTTACAGCCTGAATTTAAATGGGTTAAATTGAGATTGTGTCACAGTCCTGTATACAATACCCCATAATGTCAAAGTCAAATTATTATTTAACAAATGTATTCAAAATGAAAAGCTGAAATATCTTAAGTCAATATGAATTCAACCCTTTTGTTATGGCAAGCCTAAATAAGTTCAGGAGTAAGAATGTACACAAGTCACATAAAATCCTAGAGGAACACCTGGTGCAGTCTGCTTTCCAACACTGGGAGCCAAATTCACCTTTCAGAAGGTCAATAACCTAAAAACACAAGGCCAAATATACACTGGAGTTGCTTACCAAGACAACATTGTATGTTCCTGAGGCCTACTTACAGTTGACTTAAATGGGCATGAAAATCTATGGCAAGACTTGAAAGTGGCGATCTAGCGAATGTTCAACCACCAACTTGACAGAGCTTGAACAATTAAAAAAAAGAATAATGTGCAAATATTGTACAATCCCTGTGTGCAAAGCTTTGAGTTACCCATTTTCAATTGCCATTTACAAAGCACAGCATATACAGTATACAGGTGGAACTATATGCCATTACCAACAGTTGGAGCAATGTTGAGTATAGTTGAGAATACTATTGTAACCATTGAAAATCAATACATGCGGATGTGAAAGGTGTCTCTGTGTCTAACAAGCATATCATATGTACAGTTTTCATTAAACAAACAAAAATAATTAAACTTAGATATACACAACCATTACAGCAAGAAATAAACTGTATCAATGGCAAATACTCACTTTCCGCTGAATAATTCAATCAGTTGCTTAAAGTTCCTCAAACGTTTTAGTCGCTGTTCAATATCTGCAGTCTTTCACACCACATAAACAAGCAAGCAACCAGTCGTTCAAATGCCTTCTTAACTAACTACCCCCGCACACATGCAATCGATTTCCAGGAACCGTTTCTATTCCGCTCAGTGCTAGATGTGCCGCATTCTGCGGATGAACACTTGTGGAAGACAGCTAAAGACTGGGCTCTCTTTATTCAGAGACTTTCATTTACAACACAGTTCCTTTGATGTGTAGCGTGAGTAGCCTACGGTTAAATTGGTTGATAGAATATAACCGTACGCAGGTTATCGAGACGAAAATAAAACTAATTGACCCACGTCAGATGTGTGAACAAAGGGGACACCGACACGCCCTTTTCCAAAGGTTTCTTAAAGCCTATTGAAGGGCGCGTTGTCTAATTAATTTAAGGAGGTTGGTCTGCTTTAGAGAATATGGAAATAATGGGGATAGTATTATTTAGCCTATCCATGTTTCCTCTAGGCTCTATGGTGATGTATTAAGCTAACTAATGTATATTCTCACACTGCACTAGATACTGACATTCGTACATATGAACCATACTCTCTTTCCTAGCTGTCTTTGAACGTGATGCGTAGGTCATCTTTATATTGGGGGTGTGTTTACACAGGCAGCCCAATTATGATTTTTTTTCCCACTAATTGGTATTTTGACCAATCAGATCAGCTCTGCAAAAGCTCTGATGTGATTGGTCAAAATACGAATTAGTGGAAAAAATATCAGAATTGGGCTGCCTATGTAAACGCAGCCATAGTATCACGACTGATTTCTCACGTCTATGCTCTCATATTATCTGACATGAATACAACAGTCAACAAGCAGGCTATGTTTCTCATGTTCCTGGTTGACTATTATGTTTTCCTTCTCCCTCCTACCATTTTATAGTCATACTTATTAAAAATGCATGCATGGGGCAATGGATCATGTACTGTAAATGAATGGCATAGCAGAGGCCCATAGGAGTCATCTTGAGACATTTAACGGAAATGACTCCCCCTGGTGGAAAAGATAAGGATAGCAAAGGCCACTAACATTCCTTGATATCATCCTTTGTCAGTGCAACAAATGTCCCCTTTATTCCCTTATAATGATACAGTATTTTTTCTTTGTCACTGTAACCTCTAAATCCTGTTTGGGTGTTTTTTTGCATTTTCTCTGATAACTTGAAAACAAAGTTCTAGTATTGAACTATGTTCCTCTACCTGCTCTCCTACAGATGAATCAAGAGCTTGCTTTGTCCCTGAGCATACACACACTGTTGTGTGTTTGCATAAGAAGCCAACCAGATTCACCCAGCCACCACCGAACCATCCACATGTTCCGGAAGGTGCCTGCTTCTCCGTGATGTGCCCGTTCCTGGTGGGGCCACTGGAGTTGTCAGCGTGTGTGTACCCCATCATCCTGGACAGGCCCTTCATAGAGGGGGGCATGTGCACCGGGGCCCTGCGCTGGAGATTCCTCATGCAGGTCAGTGGGTTAACTAGGGTATCCCGATGAAGGGTTTGTAGTAGCACATACAGACATTACCTAGCCTATTAAGTGATTGTTTGGAATTGTTATTTTTATCTGATAGAAAGCAATACAACTCAATATGTTATGAAAGGGACTAGTTGGTCTCTAGAAATGTTAATAGCAACAAGATTCCTATGTCTTGCTTGTTCTATGTTGCTATTGTCTATATTGTAATTGTTTTTAATAACCTGCCCAGGGACTGAGGTTGAAAATTAGCCGGCTGGCTAAAACCGGCACTTTTACTGAAACGTTGATTAATGTGCACTGTCCCTGTAAAAATAAAAAATTAACTAAAACTAAACAAGATGCACCAACAGAACTGCAAAATGAGTGGTCGGTCCATACAGAATGGTTTGAAATCACATTGACATGTTATTCTCCTTGGCCCTGCAGTGTCTGGAAAACCTCCACCGTAGCCTCCAGGCCCTGGGCTCCATACTGTATGTGCTCCAGGGGCCCTACCAGGGGACAGTGAGGTGTCTGGTGGCCCAGTGGGGAGTCACCCAACTCAGCATGGACACAGAGATAGAGTCCCACACGACACCCAACTGGACCAGGACCTTCACATCATGGCCTGGGAACTGGGCCTCAACATACACACCACTGTGGCACACATGCTCTATGATGTCCAGGGCCGGATTAATGCAGAGGCTTACCGGGGCTGAAGCCCAAGAGGCAGCAAAAAAAAAAAGGGGAAAAAAAATGTACAAAAAAAGCCATACGTATATACATTATATATTAAATATGTAGTATATGTATATATATTTTTTTACTGAAACCGCCAACCACAGGAGGAGCCTCAATGAGGGTAGATTAGTAGAGCGACAGCAGACAATCGTCAGATGGGATGGGAAGAGTTGATAGGGCCCCCCATCGTGGGCCCCCTGCCTTGATTGGGTAACTGATAAAAATAAAAAAACTGCATAATAGCCAAATGTGACTGGTCAGTTGTGTGAGTCAGGGCCCAAGCCCATAGGGAGCCCATGAGGTTAATGTTTTATTTAATCCATTTTAGGTTAAGGATGTAACGTAACAAAATGTGGAAAAAGGGAAGGAGTCTGAATATTTAACAAAAGGCACTGTATATATAGATGAATGGCATACATAAAACAAATCCTCTGCAATCTGCACACATTACCCCATAATGACAAAGTGAAAACAGGTTTTTGACATTTTTGCAAACGTATTAAACATAAAAACTTAAATACTTTATTTACATAATTATTCAGACCCTTTTCATCCTGTTTCCATTGATCATCATTAAGATGTTTCTACAACTTCATTGGAGTCCACCTGTGGTAAATTCAATTGATTGATTGGACATGATTTGGAAAGGCACACACCTGTCGATATAAGGTCCCACAGTTGACAGTGTATGTCAGAGCAAGAACCAAGCCATGAGGTTTTAGGGATTGTCAGTAGAGCTCCGAGATAGGATTGTTTCGAGGCACAGATCTGGGGAAGGGTACCAAGACATTTCTTCAGCATTGAAGGTCCCCAAGAACACAGTGGCCTCCATCATTCTTAAATTGAAGATGTTTGGAACCACCAAGACTCTTCCTAGAGCTGGCTGGCTGGCCAAACTGAGCAATCGGGGAGAAGGGCATTGACCAAGAACCCAATGGTCACTCTGACAGCGCTCTAGAGTTCCTCTGTGGAGATGGGAGAACCTTCCAGAAGGACAACCACCTCTGTAGGACTCCACCAATCAGGCCTTTATGGTAGAGTGGCCAGACGGAAGCCACTCCTCAGTAAAAGTCACATGACAGCCTGCTTGGAGTTTGCCAAAAGGCACCTAAAGGACTCTCAGACTGTGAGAAACAAGATTCTCTGGTCTAATGAAACCAAGATTGAACTCTTTGGCCTGAATGCCAAGTGTCACGTCTGGAGGAAACCTGGCACCATCCCTACGGTGAAGCATGGTGGTGGCAGAATCATGCTGTGGGGATGTTTTTCAGCGGCAGGGACTGGGAGACTAGTCAGGATCGAGGGAAAGATGAACGGAGCAAAGTATAGAGAGATTCTTGATGAAAACCTGCTCCAGAGCGCTCAGGACCTCAGATTGGGGAGAAGGTGCACCTTCCAACAGGACAACAACCCTCAGCACACAGCCAAGACAATGCAGGAGTGGCTTCGGGACAAGTCTCTGAATGTCCTTGAGTGGACCAGCCAGAGCCCAGACTTGAACCCGATCGAACATCTCTGGAAAAACCTGAAAATAGTTGTGCAGAAACGCTCCCCATCCAACCTGCAGAGTTTCAGAGGATCTGCAGAGAAGAATGGGAGAAACTCCCCAAATACCCAAGAAGATTCGATGCTGTAATCGCTGCCAAAGGTGCTTTAAAAAAGTACTGACTAAAGGGTCTGAATACCTATGTAAAATGTAATATTTCAGTAAATTTTTTATAAATTAGCAAACATTTCTCAAATCCTGTTTTTGCTTTGACATTATGGGGTATTGTGTGTAGATTGAGGGGAAAAACGACTTAATCGATTTTCGAATAAGGCTGTAACGTAACAAAATGCGGAAAAAGTGAAGGGGTCGGAATACTTTCTGAAAGCACTATATATTATTGGTCCGCGGTTGCCCATCCCTGCACTAAACGAAGCGCTAATTTAGATCAATTAACATTCAGACGTATCCTTATCCCCGTCTCCCTCTCTCAAGCAAAGACAAGCTTCCCCTGGATCGACGCCATCATGACCCAGTTGAGGCAGGTATGATGGATCCACCACCTGGCCAGACACGCTGTGGCCTGCTTCCTCACCAGAGGAGACCTGTGAATCAGCTGGGAGGAGGGCATGGAGGCAGGGAAGGATGGGGAGGGATGGAGGGATGGAGGAGAGGGAGACCTGTGGATCAGCTGGGAGGAGGTCATGAAGGTACCAAAAATGAGGAGAAGGGGGGCAGCATGACTGCTGGCTCTAAAATCAGTCACTTTACAAGGTGTCTCCAGTTGTTGGTGTGCTACAGTAGCTGACTGTGCTTCTCTCTGCATCTCCCTATGCCCTCTGTGTGTGTCAAGTGTTTGAGAAGCACCTGTTGGATGCAGACTACAGTATATTCACTTATAGTGTATTATTATTATTATTATTATATATTTTTACTTAACCTTCATTGGGCCAATTGTGCACAGCCATATGGGACTCCTGATCACGGCCAGTTGTGATACAGCCCGGGATCGAACCCGGGCCTGCGCCTCTCAGGATCCATTTTAAAGTAGTTAAAAGGTTAGAATTTTTGACTACAATCTTGTTGGATGCATTTTCAGCTTGTTTTGGATGATGTTTTGCTCAATCGGAACTGCATGGTGAACAATGTATTGTGTCATTTTGAAAACACTTTTATTGGAAATAAGAAAATACGATTTTTCTGACACTTCTACATTCATTTGGCTGCTACCATAATTATGGATAATCATGAATGAATCATGAATAATGATGAGTGAGAAAGTTAGAGGAACAAAGATAGTACCACCCCACAAAAAAGCGGGGGTAAAACGAAAATGTAGCTCAGTTGGTAGAGCATAGCGCTTGTAACGCCAGGGTAGTGAGTGGGTTTGAGTCAGACGTAAAATGTATGCACACCTAACTAAGTCACTTTGTATGAAAGCATCTGCTAAATGGTATATATCATTACTTATTATTAGATCAGCCTAACCTAGTAATTTTCTTGTGTTACAGCTTTGACGAACGGGTTGACACCAAATAGACTACACTGAGTCAGTCATGTGTGTCAATAAATGAGGGTCAACACATGGATCATGACACCTGTGTCTTATCTGAAAAGCAGGTCACCACCTGGGGAGGTATCCAGACCACCCACTGAGATGGAGGGTGAGATAGTTCTGGAACACCAGTGGCCCAGTTCAGATACTTCTAGAATGCATTTGGAGAGATGTTTAACTGGGACCAGTGGCGGTCAGTGCTGTTTAAAATGAGGGAGGACAATTTTAAAGCTATTACATGATACTCAAATTTTCCCTATACCCACCATGAGGTTGCTACAACCTAGCCAATGAATGAAAGTTTGCAACGTACAGTTGAAGTCGGAAGTTTACATACACCGTAACCAAATACATTTAAACTCAGTTGTTCACAATTCCTGACATTTAATCCAAGTACAAATTCCTTGTCTTAGGTCAGTTAGGATCACCACTTTATTTTAAGAATGTGAAATGTCAGGATACTAGTAGAGAGAATGACTTATTTCAGCTTGGATTTCTTTCATCACATTCCCAGTGGGTCAGAAGTTTACATACACTCAATTAGTATTTGGTAGCACTGCCTTTAAATTGTTTAACTTGGGTCAAACTATTCAGGTAGTCTTCCACAAGCTTCCCACAATAGGTTGGGTGAATTTTGGCCCATTCCCCCTGACAGAGCTGGTGTAACTGAGTCAGGTTTGTAGGCCTCCTTGCTCCCACACGCTTTTTCAGTTTTGCCCACACATTTTCTAAAGGATTGAGGTCAGGGCTTTGTGAGCGCCACTCCAATACCTTGACTTTGTTGTGCTGAAACCATTTTGCCACAACTTTGTAAGTATGCTTGCAGTCATTGTCCATTTGGAAGACCCATTTGCGACCACGCTTCAATTTCCTGACTGATGTCTTGAAATGTTGCTTCAATATATCCACATAATTTTCCCGTCTCATGATGCCATCTATTTTCTGAGGTGCACCAGTCCCTCCTGCAGCGAAGCACCCCTACAATATGATGCTGCCACCCCCGTGCTTCACGGTTGGGATGGTGTTCTTCGGCTTGACAGCCTCACCCTTTTCCCTCCAAACATAACGATGGTCATTATGGCAAAACAGTTCTATTTTTGACCAGAGGAATATTTCCAAAAAGTATGATCTTTGTCCCCATATGCAGTTACAAACCGTAGTCTGGCTTTTTTATGGCGGTTTTGGAGCAGTGGCTTCTTCCTTGCCTTTCAGGTTATGTCGATATAGGACTCGTTTTACTGTGGATAAAGATACTTTTGTACCTGTTTCATCCAGCATCTTCACGAGGTCCTTTCCTGTTGTTCTGGGATTGATTTGTACTTTTCGCACCAAAGTACGTTCATCTCTAGGAGACAGAACATGTCTCTTTCCTGAGCGGTATGACGCCTGCGTGGTCCCATGGTGTTTATACTTGCGTACTATTGTTTGTACAGATGAACATGCTCCCTTCAGGCATTTGGAAATTGCTCCCAAGGATGAAACAGACTTGTGGAGGTCTACAAAAACAATTCTGAGGTCTTAGCTGATTTATTTTGATTTTCCCATGATGTCAAGCAAAGAGGCACTGATTTTGAACGTAGGCCTTGAAAGACATCCACAGGTACACCTCCAATTGACCCAAATGATGTCAATTAGCCTATCAGAAGCTTCTAAAGCCATGACATGGAATTTTCCAAGCTGTTTAAAGGCACAGTCAACTTAGTGTATGTAAACTTCTGACCCTCTGTAATTGTGATACAGTGAATTATAAGTGAAATAATCTGTCTGTAAACAATTACTTGTGTCATACACAAAGTAGATGTCCTAACCGACTTGCCAAACTATAGTTTGTTTACAAGAAATTTGTGGAGTGGTTGAAAAACGAGTTTTAATGACTCCAACCTGAGTGTATGTAAACTTCCGACTTCAATTCTAGGTGCACACAGGTCAAGAGAAAAAATGTAGGTGACAGACAGTGACACATTCAATACCGCCTTGCACACTCTTGCCTGCATCTAGCTGATATAGGGTGTAATTATTAGTCCAACAGTTGCAAACAAGATAAAAGTTTTTCAACAGAATTGGCAGAATGAATACACCCCTGATCACTCGTAAACACAATTCACTTTCATAGCAGCCACGTTGTATTCCTTCTCGCATCTATGCACTCTCCTTTTCTCACCTTTTCCCTCGCTTGTGGACTTCAATGCACAACACATCAGCTGTATGTGACCAGGCAAAAACAAACTTCCCAAGCCAAACCATATAATAACTGCAAAACACAGCCTAAATCGTTGTCACCATATTAGTTAAAGTAACATCATAGTCAACATAGCTTATAGAACTAACATGTTAGTAAACCTGCTACAATAATGCAGTAAGGTTACAGTGTGCAGTCAGTAAACAGTTTAGCAATGGCCCGGTGGCAATACATTAGTTAAACCAAAAGCTTACCTTGACTTGGAAGAGTTCCAGTGTTGTGTTGGATAGTCATAGCCAGCTATCTAACACAGCATTCTTCTGTTTGAGCAGGGTGTTTCAGTAGGCTAAACTAGCTAGCTGCATTTGCTAACTCAGTAAGTGAAGCTGGAGAAAAAAAAATGTAATCTCAACTATTGTCTTTCTCTCTCTTTGAGTTAACTACTCACCACTTTTTATGCACTGCAGTGCTAGCTAGCTGTAGCTTCAGTACTAGACGTATTCTCTGATCCTTTGATTGTGTGGACAACATGTCAGTTCATGCTGCAAAAGCTCTGATAGGTATGAGGATGTCCTCCGGAAGTTGTCATAATTACTGTGTAAATCTATAGAAGTGGGTGAGAACCATGAGCTTCTTAAGTTTTATATTGAAGTCAATGTACCCAGAGGAGGACGGAAGCTAGTTGTCCTCCGGCTACACCATGGTGCTACCCTACAGTGTTATTAAGGCTACTGTAGACCTTCATTGCAAAATAGTGTGTTCTAATCAATTATTTGGTGACGTGATTATATTTAGTATAGTTTTATCTAAAAATGATAACTTTTTTAATGTTTTATCATGTTTATTTGTATGAAATTCACTGAGGAGGATGGTCCTCCCCTTCCTCCTCTGAGGAGCCTCCACTGACTGGGACAGATAGAGCTCTTGAACCAGGGTTTGCCATGACATGTATTTATGAATTAGGATGCTGTTACCTAATGATGAACACAATAGAGAATTTCCTTCTCTGAAACACAGGATTTCTGTGATAAGGGTCCATATAGAGTTATTATATTGTTGGTATGGTGTAACATATCTTATCAAACATGGACAAATGCTATATAAACAAACGTTATATATTACTATATATTACTCACCTGTTGTTATTTAGTTGAATTAATGTATTACCAAAATATAAAACATGTACTGATTCTTCTGAATTATATGCAATGTTGTGATTTTTTTGATAGCTATAGTCCAAAGGGTCAATGAAAATTCGTCCATATTACATAACAATTTGTCATTTTCTCTTTAAGTGAAGCCTGAAAAAGTAAATATGTAGTCCATGTAGTACACGTAAGAAGTGTAGCACTCATGAAGAGAAACAGGCCGCAGCCCGTTTTAGGTGACGCAAGATCCGGAGATCCGGAGCAAACGAGCGCAGTAGTTGAGGCGCCACGTCGGCAGAACCAACAAGATAAACCGTATACTTTTTTTGGGGGGGGAAAAGTTTGAAGCCTCACAAGTACGATTATACGTGCGTTGAAATAGAGGGCAGGGCGTTATTCGTAAAGAGCAGCGTTTAATATATATATTTTTAACAAAAGTAAGAACTCAGAGGCGGAACATTGCGATAGTATTTCTCAAGGAGACAAACGAGCGCACCAGTTATTCTTTGTCTCAGGTGCGTTTTTTTTTTTTGAAGACGTAGCATTCTGTTCTGCAAGCGGCCATCGGAAAGTACTGGAAACATGGTGAAGGTAAGGATTTGTTTGGTCTATTATATCGATTTCATTTTCACAATGCATTCCTATGTGTTTCGACAAGTAAAGTGATACTGCATATAGATTGGGGTATGATAAACAATTGCGTACGAACGAAATGCCAAACCGAATTGATTAGATCCAGAGTGATGCACAGCTAGTCGTTTTACACAACAGGTTAAAAAACTAAAAAGAAATATAGTAAAAACGAATATGATTGACGTTTTGCTGTTCGTTATCCACTTTTCGTGAGTTATTCACTCAGCGCAGCATACGTATTCCAAACAGAGAAGAGCTTTCACGGCGGGGAGACTTTTTAAGAGCCTTGTTGTTAAAAACCTGTAGCCTTGGCTCTCTTTATTTGTCTTTTGATTAACAAAGGGGCATTCATCTACACGAAACAGCCAAGGGTTATTGCCTATTGTTTTACAACAAGAGCATTAACTTTTAAGATCAACAAGCACAGGTTTTGAACATTGTTTTTGCTTGACGGGCCCCGACAAATTGAACGTTTTGCGCAAGGAAGCCTCAATTATAGCCTTTCTAATATGCTGTTACTTAACCTACTGTATTATGCACGTAGAACGTTTTTCATGGCTGCCCAGTAGGCCTACAGGGTAAAGCCTGAACGCACCCCCAACGTGGCAGCGAACATTTTGGATCAGAAAATGTGCACTTATTTCTATTGAGAAATGTATTTCCAAGTGAGTTTGATAATACTCTTTTGACTTTGCCTGCAGAGATGTTGCCTATTGCTTATAGGGCTAGTGGTGGTTTAACAACGTCTAAGATATACTACGTGTATCATATATATATATATATATATTTTATTTTGATAATACTCTTTTGACTTTGCCTGCAGAGATGTTGCCTATTGCTTATAGGGCTAGTGGTGGTTTAACAACTTCTAAGATATACTACGTGTATCATATATATATATATATATATTTTTTTTTTCCTGTGTCAGAAGGTGAATGCCACCCCAGAGCCCCAGCCTGAAGGTTGTCTTATTGGAGAAGAACTGGAGACCACTGAAAATGACCCCACATCAGGTAACTAGGCACAGAACACATCAACAGTGCACTCTGCATTGCGCAATCTTTCTCTGCTGCATCACCCTTGGTGGGAATTTTTAAAGTGCCAGTTTGTCAAGGGACCCTTTAATCATCTGGGATATGGTGCAATTCAGGGTAAAGGGTTGGCTGTTGCTATTTAAGCAACTTGAGAGATTTATCAAGGGAATATGTTTGTTTGTGCAAGAGGAAGGGTAAGAGACTGACACGCAGTACAACCATCTTGTGGAAAGATTTCTCATTAAGTGCATTATGTAGAATACCTCAAAGTATTGACATGTTACTATTGTTTAACAATATGATTCAATGTGTGTAGGTATAAGCCTACTTCTAAAAAAGCAGCCTCTTGAGTGTCTATCCAGGCACAACCTGTTTTCTGTCTGGTCTCTCACACTGGTGATTGTCAGTCTCATAAAAATGGTCTGTCTCTTTCTGAAACTCTACCGAGGTGTTATTTTTGTTGTGTGTGTGTGGTCTTTCTAAAAGCTATCTCTTTCTTCTAGATGATGAAGGGAAGGAGCACCCCGTGGCCCAACCAGGCATGATCTGGCGGGTCGGGGGTGGCCTGTTCAGCGCCAGTAAAACGATGGTGGGCGCCACGGTAGGAGGAGTCGCCTGGCTGGGTGGGAAGAGTCTGGAGTACACCAAATCAGCAGTCACCTCTGTCCCCTCAATGGGCGTCGGCCTGGTGAAAGGGGTTGCTGGGGGTGTGTCATCGGTTGCTGGGGGCGTGTCATCGGTGGGTTCCACTGTAGCCAGCAAAGTTCCGTTCAGATCCAAGACTAAGGACAAGGCAGAGTGAGGAGGAGGAGGAGATGATGGACACAACACACAATGCATTGCCCTCCCCCCCCTCCGACTGAGCCATAAGAGGATGTGATGAGTTGAGACAAAGCTAGTCACCGTGTTTTCGAAGTTCAATGGACATTTATATTTCTTCTGTTAGTTTGTACAGCACATTCACTAAGTTGTACTTAGGGAACTTGTTCAGTAGTGCCTTCTGTAGCCTCCCCTTTTCCCCTTTTTTTTGTTCTGTTCTCTTAGTCTGTAACCATGTTTTTATGCAAGTAAAGACATATCGTATAAACATTTTAAAATCACGACAGCTGTGATGGAAACAGGTTTTGGTAATTTGCTATTTAACGCAACTGTTATTCTGACAACTATAGGTAGTTGAAAATGAGAACATTGAAGTTGAGATTTTTATTGGTACATGAAAACTTCAAGGGAAAAGTACATTTTGTGTGCACTACATCATCACACACTAACTTATCTGCAACAAGTATGTTTGGTGGAAACGCGTGTTTTCTTTATTTGAATATTCGCATCAATCTGTCGCCAATTGGATGGAAACGTAGCTGGTGTTGAGGGAGATTCTTGTTATTCAGGGCAGGGGTCACATACGTCCCCTTTTTCTGCTGTCCTTACCCCCCTCCGTTTGCCCTCAACACAATTTTGCTGTGCAATGTGTACAAGGGCTCGTCATCTAATACAACATGGGCCCCTGAAGCCTTAAGACATTGTCTTGCAGTTCGAGACAGACATGCTAAGCCGGGTTCTTCTCCAACCAACTAAAGCCTGGTTTATGATGTGCTGGTATTTTTGTTTGATCTTTTGTGAGAGCTGTCCTAACAGAACATTGCTCGTTTCAAAATGCTACAGTGAACATGTGTTGAAGATATAGCTGTTTGGGACTTCTGAAAAGAGTTTGATAGCGTTTACAAAATAAGAGTTGGAGGTGGTATGATTCCGAGAGAGACAAGGGCCCTGTTAGTTTGCGGTGGTGGCATTATGATAACTTGGACCTTTGTTTTATTCAATTGATTCAAATATGAACTGGAAATGTCATCAATTTTATATTTAAAAAATATTTATTGATGAAAGGGTAGTTTCTCTACTGCCTGTCTGTTTTGGCCCTTTATGTTTGAACATTTCTATGGAAATTCAGCATTTCAATACAACATTTTGGGTTTGTCTGCATTCTGCCATGACTGGGCTGTTGCTGGTAGAGAATACTGATGTGAATGACTTGTTTACTTTCTGACATAGTATTAAAGTGTCATAGGGAAGTTTAACTTTGCCTCTGTCTTATTCACAACGTGATGTACCTTGTGGTTTCAAGTCAAAGGCTACCCAAATCTGTTCCTTTGCTAAATTATTGGTCAATGAACTAAGCAGACCAGACCCAGCTGCTATTGCATTTGTGTCTATGGGAGAGCCACCCTGTTAAACAGACCAGTTTTGTTCAATGGTTAACTGCCTGAGTAGGACATCATTTATCCACGGTCTTTGGTACCACCACTAGATGAGGGTAGTCCATTGGGAACTGCATTTCTCTAATGGCATACTCTTGTGTTTGTGTAATGTCTATGTTGCCATGTTGAAAGGCTGAGTGTTGCTGATCCTCAAGGGTCTGAGTGTTCGGGTCAACATGGAGTCCTATTATTAGCCTGGGTGCCAGACTGTTGCTGCATGACACAGCACTACATCACTATGGACAAGACAACAGGTTGACTAGTCTATACCTCAAACTAACTGGCAACCTGCCAGACAAGATATAGAATCCTCTCCTGACAAGTAATTCTTTACTGCTCTACATGTACCAAAAGGAGATGTGTGCTAAATGACAAATCACGTCTTTTTCAACAGGTTGCTGATAAACCAATGGTGTCTTGTATGTTGTCTCAGGGAGGGATGTTTACAGATGCTTGCCTGCTCCATATCCTTGGTGTCAGTCTGGAACCAAGATGGTCTCTCAAGTCAACTATTTCCAAACACAGGAGCAGATGAGAATGAGTGCCCCAGCTAAATGATTATAACTTTATTACCAGTATCTCTTATGAAATAATTAATCAAATGTTGCAAATTCCTAAACAGAAATTAAAATACCCTTAGAAATTGGACAAGATGGAAACAAATTGAAAAGTCGTGTATAGAGTTGAACCATTTAATATCAGTTGAAATAGAATAGTCTACATAGACTAGCAGAGATGTTTACTGTATATACAATACATTATTTGAACATGTATATCTGAAGGCTATTTTGGTAATTCTGTAAAAACAAAACCAGCCATACAAAGTGCCAGAGGGAAGAAAACATGTACAAAAGCAACACTTATTTATGGAAACAAGTTGTATGATACCAGACACCATAACATACACTAGCATTTTCAAACTGAAGATTGACGTCCTGCATGCTGGTCACTGATATTACATTTGAGCGAGTTGACATTACACTGGAAAACGGTATAAAGGAATGTAATGGTAATACATATTTCAGAATCTGGTGAATCTAAGGTTTTTCAACAGCTGGACTGCTGGATAGATGGAACATTACTGCTGTGTCTAATACTGTCTAGTATAGGACACTGGTCTACCAATAGAAGTACCACTGACCTCGTCTTGGCACTTCATATTCTATACCCAGAATAGCATTCATTCTTCACCCTCCATTTTAGCAGAAATTAAGTAACATGGACAGCCATATGCTATAACACACACTTTCGCTACAGAGAGCAGCTGGTTTGATTTGACCAATCCGCTTGCTGTGATTCTCAGGGTTAGAGGTCAAAGGTAAACACTAAAGGTAATGGGTGATCCAGATCTAAATATCAGGTCTCCTGTGAAATGGTTATATTATTCGTCTATCTGCTCTGTCAGAATAATTCCAGATGGAATTTGTCTTCAGGCTATCAGGCTGTTTCACACATACAGTACAGAAGTAAAGCTACAGTCTTACTGACATTTACATCATCAGTTATGTTCAACCTATGTGAGGAATTTAGAGTCCTAACCTTGGGCTCCAAAAATTAGATGTCAAAATGTTTTCAAATTTATATAATACATTTTTGAGATCACAAATCTGAAAACTAAGACTCAGGGACTTTCATGTCACATCTCATATAGGAACAGAGGCTTTTCCTTGATACAAAAGTGTAAAATATTTATTTAAACATTATGTACAGTATGTATAATAATATCCATTATGACGGCAGCAGCTTATAAAGACACAGTCATCCTCTCATCCTGCTGACCCGTACTCTTCTGAAACACAGAACAAAGGACACATTATTATTATGCTTTACTAAGTAAATACCAGATGGGTTTACAGTATCACAATGCAGAATCACTGATAAACTGAGTGTAAAATAAAACATTTAAAAGCCTGGACTTTTCCCCCTACTAGCTCACACTTTGCTGATAGCTACATTATTGAGGAACAATGTACTTACTATGACTGTGATGTGTGGTTGTTCCACCTAGCTATTTTAAGATGAATGCACAAACTAAGTCTCTCTGGATAAGAGCGTCTGCTAAATGACTAACTTCATGAACTCAGAAACATGAATATTCCGATTTTTTTGTAACTTATGGATCCCCCCCAGGTACATTACATTATGTTTTCTACAGTCTATGTTAACACACACATTCTCCCCTGACTTACCTGTTTATTGTGTCGCTGCAACTTGAAGGCGTAAGACAGAGAGTCGTTGTCTCCGACCACTTCCTGTTCCAACTCCCGTCTCCTCTTCCTAGACCTGCACCCGGCCTGGCCCCGGACCAGATAACCTGGATACTGAGGCACAGCAAAGTCATGGGCACATCCTGTCCGACAGAGTTCCTGATTGGACAATTGGGCCTGTTCTGTGTGCGCCATTCCACAGCCTGCAGTGACAAAGAGAAAAACAGAAATAGACATAAGAATTTCCTGCTCAACATAATACTGTAAGTGACTGTTGTGTCTAGTCTGATATACTGTCTCTAGTTTGATATGATATAACGTGTCTAGTCTGATATGATATCCCGTGTCTAGTCTGATATGATATCCCGTGTCTAGTCTGATATGATATCCCGTGTCTAGTCTGATATGATATTTGATTTTTTTTTTTTTACCTTTATTTAACCAGGAAGGGCTCATTGAGATTAAAATATCTTTTTCAAGAGCGCCCTGGCCAAGATAGGCAGCACCAAGTCATTACAGACAGACAACATGAAAAACTACAAGTAATCTAGTAAAAACCATTGAATTCACAAGAGTATAAAACAGCAAATTAAAAACATTGACTGGTCAGGAATCAACCTCAAAAGTTCTTCCAGTTTAAAAGTATTTTGTAAGGTGTTCCAAGACGATGGCGCAGACTACATAAAAGCCCTTTTACCAAATTCAGTTCGGACATTTGGAACAGTTAGCAGGATAAAGTCCAGCGAACGAAGAGAGTACCCACCACATTTCTGAACAATAAAAATGCACAAATAAAAAGGTAGTAAACCCAAAATGGCTTTGTAAATAAAAGTATACCAGTGACTGAGCCTACGAGTGGAGTGACAAGAGAAGGCCAGCCAACGCTGGTATACAAAGTGCAGTGGTGCGTAAGGGTTTTGCAGTTTAAAATAAATCTCAAAGTGCCATGGTAAAGAGTGTCAATTGATCTCAAACACTGAGCGGAAGCATTCATATATAAAATATCCCCATAGTCTAGTAAAGGCATAAATGTAGCTGATACTAGCCTTCTTCTGGCTTCAAAAGAAAAATCCCAATTTCAGCTTCAATTTTTTTGTAAGTTGTTGAATATGCCATTTAAAAGAGAGGCCGTCGTCAATTAAAATTCCAAGATATTTATATGAGGTTACAACCTCAATCTCCTTGCCCTGACAGGTAGTAATAGGTGAAAGGTTCAGAGGTCTATTTCTTGCATTAGAAAACACCATTAGTTTAGTTGTCAGTATTGAGGATAAGCTTCAATTGACACAAGGTATGTTGAACAGTATAAAAACCGGTTGCATGTTCTGTTAATAACAGTATCAACAGCATAAAAATGAAGTTGTGCATTTTGGACATTTTTGTCTAAATCGTTTATATAAATAGTGAATAAGAGAGGACCAAGTACAGAGCCTTGGGGCACACCATTCAAGACAGACAATTTAACAGACATAAGCCCATCAAATTGAGTGCACTGAGTTTTATCAGACAGATAGCATGCAGTTGCATGGTTTGCTAACTACGAAAGACCTACACTCGACAATCTCTGCCTTAGTATAGGATGATCAACTGTATCAAAAGCCTAAGAGAGATCAATAAAAAGTGAGACAGTGCTGTTTTTTGTCAATGGCTTCAGTGATATCATTTAAAACCTTCATGGCTGCTGTAATTGTGCTATGCTTCTTCCTGAAGCCCGATTGGTACATTGATAAAATAGAGTTAGTAAATAAAAACTATTTTAGCTGTTCCCTTACAAGGGTTTCAAGTATTTTCACCAGGGGTGACAGCTTTGAGATTAGCCTATAATTATTTAAGAGTTGGATCTCCCCCTTTTATAAGTGGTAGGAGAAAATGCTGATTTCCAGATCTTTGGAATTTCATTACATTCCAGGGTTAGATTGAACAGAGATGTAAGTGGTTCAGCTATGAAATCAGCTGCCTGATTTAAAAAGCAGGGATCCAAAAGATCAGAACCTGCAGGCTTTCTCAGATCTAAGGATTTCAGGGCTTTATGTACCACCTGCACTGAGAATGGCAAAAAGCTAAAAGTTTGACCAGCTCTCGCTGTTTCATCCACACAGGGTTGTACAGAGACAGAGGACACTGAATCAAACAGCCTACCAGATGATACAAAGTGCTCATTGAAACAATTCAGCATTTCAGTTTCGTCATATATAGCAACATAGTCCTTCAAAACACATGATGGTAATTCATTAATATTACTGTTACCAGACATAGATTTAATTGCCTTCCAAAACGTTCTAGGGTCATTCAGGGTATCAGTGGTAACAGACATAAAATATTCAGACTTGGCCTTCCTGAGAAGAAAAGAACACTTGTTTCGGAACTGCCTAAAAATAAGCCAATCAGCATCAGAATATGATTTCCTTGCTTTAGCCCAGGCTAGATTACGGTTGTGAATAATACAAGACAGCCATGATATACCGTGTCTAGTCTGCCATGATATACCGTGTCTAGTCTGCCATGATATACCGTGTCTAGTCTGCCATGATATACCGTGTCTAGTCTGCCATGATATACCGTGTCTAGTCTGCCATGATATACCGTGTCTAGTCTGCCATGATATACCGTGTCTAGTCTGCCATGATATACCGTGTCTAGTCTGCCATGATATACCGTGTCTAGTCTGCCATGATATACCGTGTCTAGTCTGCCATGATATACCGTGTCTAGTCTGCCATGATATACCGTGTCTAGTCTGCCATGATATACCGTGTCTAGTCTGCCATGATATACCGTGTCTAGTCTGCCATGATATACCGTGTCTAGTCTGCCATGATATACCGTGTCTAGTCTGACATGATATACCGTGTCTAGTCTGACATGATATACCGTGTCTAGTCTGACATGATATACCGTGTCTAGTCTGCCATGATATACCGTGTCTAGTCTGCCATGATATACCGTGTCTAGTCTGCCATGATATACCGTGTCTAGTCTGACATGATATACCGTGTCTAGTCTGACATGATATACCGTGTCTAGTCTGACATGATATACCGTGTCTAGTCTGACATGATATACCGTGTCTAGTCTGACATGATATACCGTGTCTAGTCTGACATGATATACCGTGTCTAGTCTGACATGATATACCGTGTCTAGTCTGACATGATATACCGTGTCTAGTCTGACATGATATACCGTGTCTAGTCTGCCATGATATACCGTGTCTAGTCTGCCATGATATACCGTGTCTAGTCTGACATGATATACCGGGTCTAGTCTGACATGATATACCGGGTCTAATCTGACATGATATACCGTGTCTAATCTGACATGATATACCGTGTCTAGTCTGCCATGATATACCGTGTCTAGTCTGCCATGTTATACCGTGTCTAGTCTGCCATGATATACCGTGTCTAGTCTGCCATGATATACCGTGTCTAGTCTGACATGATATACCGTGTCTAGTCTGACATGATATACCGTGTCTAGTCTGACATGATATACCGTGTCTAATCTGACATGATATACCGTGTCTAGTCTGACATGATATACCGTGTCTAGTCTGCCATGTTATACCGTGTCTAGTCTGCCATGATATACCGTGTCTAGTCTGCCATGATATACCGTGTCTAGTCTGCCATGATATACCGTGTCTAGTCTGCCATGATATACCGTGTCTAGTCTGCCATGATATACCGTGTCTAGTCTGACATGATATACCGTGTCTAGTCTGACATGATAGTCTGACATGATATACCGTGTCTAGTCTGCCATGATATGCCGTGTCTAGTCTGCCATGATATGCCGTGTCTAGTCTGCCATGATATACCGTGTCTAGTCTGCCATGATATACCGTGTCTAGTCTGCCATGATATACCGTGTCTAGTCTGCCATGATATACCGTGTCTAGTCTGCCATGATATACCGTGTCTAGTCTGCCATGATATACCGTGTCTAGTCTGCCATGATATACCGTGTCTAGTCTGCCATGATATACCGTGTCTAGTCTGCCATGATATACCGTGTCTAGTCTGCCATGATATACCGTGTCTAGTCTGCCATGATATACCGTGTCGTGTCTAGTCTGCCATGATATACCGTGTCTAGTCGCCATGATATACCGTGTCTAGTCTGACATGATATACCGTGTCTAGTCTGACATGATATACCGTGTCTAGTCTGACATGATATACCGTGTCTAGTCTGACATGATATACCGTGTCTAGTCTGCCATGATATACCGTGTCTAGTCTGCCATGATATACCGTGTCTAGTCTGCCATGATATACCGTGTCTAGTCTGCCATGATATACCGTGTCTAGTCTGACATGATATACCGTGTCTAGTCTGCCATGATATACCGTGTCTAGTCTGACATGATAGTATGACATGATAGTCTGACATGATATACCGTGTCTAGTCTGCCATGATATGCCGTGTCTAGTCTGCCATGATATACCGTGTCTAGTCTGACATGATATACCGTGTCTAGTCTGACATGATATACCGTGTCTAGTCTGCCATGATATACCGTGTCTAGTCTGCCATGATATACCGTGTCTAGTCTGCCATGATATACCGTGTCTAGTCTGACATGATAGTCTGACATGATATACCGTGTCTAGTCTGCCATGATATACCGTGTCTAGTCTGACATGATATACCGTGTCTAGTCTGACATGATATACAGTGTCTAGTCTGCCATGATATACCGTGTCTAGTCTGCCATGATATACCGTGTCTAGTCTGCCATGATATACCGTGTCTAGTCTGCCATGATATACCGTGTCTAGTCTGACATGATATACCGTGTCTAGTCTGACATGATATACCGTGTCTAGTCTGACATGATATACCGTGTCTAGTCTGACATGATATACCGTGTCTAGTCTGACATGATATACCGTGTCTAGTCTGACATGATATACCGTGTCTAGTCTGCCATGATATACTGTGTCTAGTCTGCCATGATATACCGTGTCTAGTCTGCCATGATATACCATGTCTAGTCTGCCATGATATACCGTGTCTAGTCTGACATGATATACCGTGTCTAGTCTGACATGATATACCGGGTCTAATCTGACATGATATACCGTGTCTAATCTGACATGATATACCGTGTCTAATCTGACATGATATACCGTGTCTAGTCTGCCATGATATACCGTGTCTAGTCTGCCATGTTATACCGTGTCTAGTCTGCCATGATATACCGTGTCTAGTCTGCCATGATATACCGTGTCTAGTCTGACATGATATACCGTGTCTAGTCTGACATGATATACCGTGTCTAGTCTGACATGATATACCGTGTCTAATCTGACATGATATACCGTGTCTAGTCTGACATGATAGTCTGACATGATATACCGTGTCTAGTCTGCCATGATATGCCGTGTCTAGTCTGCCATGATATACCGTGTTTAGTCTGCCATGATATACCGTGTCTAGTCTGACATGATATACCGTGTCTAGTCTGACATGATAGTCTGACATGATATACCGTGTCTAGTCTGCCATGATATGCCGTGTCTAGTCTGCCATGATATGCCGTGTCTAGTCTGCCATGATATACCGTGTCTAGTCTGCCATGATATACCGTGTCAAGTCTGCCATTATATACCGTGTCTAGTCTGCCATGATATACCGTGTCTAGTCTGCCATGATATACCGTGTCTAGTCTGCCATGATATACCGTGTCTAGTCTGCCATGATATACCGTGTCTAGTCTGCCATGATATACCGTGTCTAGTCTGCCATGATATACCGTGTCTAGTCTGCCATGATATACCGTGTCTAGTCTGCCATGATATACCGTGTCTAGTCTGACATGATATACCGTGTCTAGTCTGACATGATATACCGTGTCTAGTCTGCCATGATATACCGTGTCTAGTCTGCCATGATATACCGTGTCTAGTCTGCCATGATATACCGTGTCTAGTCTGCCATGATATACCGTGTCTAGTCTGCCATGATATACCGTGTCTAGTCTGACATGATATACCGTGTCTAGTCTGACATGATATACCGTGTCTAGTCTGACATGATATACCGTGTCTAGTCGACATGATATACCGTGTCTAGTCTGACATGATATACCGTGTCTAGTCTGCCATGATATACCGTGTCTAGTCTGCCATGATATACCGTGTCTAGTCTGACATGATATACCGTGTCTAGTCTGCCATGATATACCGTGTCTAGTCTGACATGATAGTATGACATGATAGTCTGACATGATATACCGTGTCTTGTCTGCCATGATATGCCGTGTCTAGTCTGCCATGATATACCGTGTCTAGTCTGACATGATATTCCGTGTCTAGTCTGACATGATATACCGTGTCTAGTCTGACATGATATACCATGTCTAGTCTGACATGATATACCGTGTCTAGTCTGCCATGATATACCGTGTCTAGTCTGACATGATATACCGTGTCTAGTCTGCCATGATATACCGTGTCTAGTACTGCCATGATATACCGTGTCTAGTCTGCCATGATATACCGTGTCTAGTCTGCCATGATATACCGTGTCTAGTCTGACATGATAGTCTGCCATGATATACCGTGTCTAGTCTGCCATGTTATACCGTGTCTAGTCTGCCATGATATACCGTGTCTAGTCTGCCATGATATACCGTGTCTAGTCTGCCATGATATACCGTGTCTAGTCTGCCATGATATACCGTGTCTAGTCTGCCATGATATACCGTGTCTAGTCTGCCATGATATACCGTGTCTAGTCTGCCATGATATACCGTGTCTAGTCTGCCATGATATACCGTGTCTGACATGATATACCATGTCTAATCGGACATGATATACCGCGTCTAGTCTGACATGATAGTCTGACATGATATACCGTGTCTAGTCTGCCATGATATTGCCGTGTCTAGTCTGCCATGATATACCGTGTCTAGTCTGCCATGATATACCGTGTCTAGTCTGCCATGATATACCGTTGTCTAGTCTGCCATGATATACCGTGTCAAGCCTTGACATGATATACCGTGTCTAGTCTGCCATGATATACCGTGTCTAGTCTGCCATGATATACCGTGTCTAGTCTGCCATGATAGTCTGACATGATATACCGTGTCTAGTCTGCCATGATATGCCGTGTCTAGTCTGCCATGATATACCGTGTCTAATCTGACATGATATACCGTGTCTAGTCTGACATGATATACCGTGTCTAGTCTGACATGATAGTCTGCCATGATATACCGTGTCTAGTCTGCCATGATATACCGTGTCTAGTCTGCCATGATATACCGTATCTAGTCTGCATGATATACCGTGTCTAGTCTGCCATGATATACCGGGTCTAGTCTGCCATGATATACCTGGTCTAGTCTGCCATGATATACGGGTCTAGTCTGACATGATATACCGGGTCTAATCTGACATGATATACCGTGTCTAGTCTGACATGATATACCGTGTCTAGTCTGCCATGATATACCGTGTCTTAGTCTGCCATGATATACCGTGTCTAGTCTGCCATGATAAACCGTGTCTAGTCTGCCATGATATACAGTGTCTAGTCTGACATGATATACAGTGTCTAGTCTGACATGATATACCGTGTCTAGTCTGACATGATATACCGTGTCTAGTCTGACATGATATACCGTGTCTAATCTGACATGATATACCGTGTCTAATCTGACATGATATACCGTGTCTAATCTGACATTATATACCGTGTCTAGTCTGACATGATATACCGTGTCTAGTCCTGCCATGATATACGTGTCTAGTCTGCCATGTTATAACCGTGTCTAGTCTGACATGATATACCGTGTCTAGTCTGACATGATATACCGTGTCTAGTCTGACATGATATACCGTGTCTAGTCTGACATGATAGTCTGCCTTGTTATACTGTGTCTAGTCTGCCATGATATACCGTGTCTAGTCTGCCATGATATACCGTGTCTAGTCTGCCATGATATACCCGTGTCTAGTCTGCCATGATATACCGTGTCTAGTCTGACATGATATACCGTGTCTAGTCTGACATGATAGTATGACATGATAGTCTGACATGATATACCGTGTCTAGGTCTGCCATGATATGCCGTGGTCTAGTCTGCCATGATATACCGTGTCTAGTCTGACATGATATACCGTGTCTAGTCTGACATGATATACCGTGTCTAGTCTGCCATGATATACGTGTCTAGTCTGCCATGATAGTCTGACATGACTATACCGTGTCTAGTCTGCCATGATATGCCGTGTCTAGTCTGCCATGATATACCGTGTCTAGTCTGCCATGATATACCGTGTCTAGTCTTGCCATGATATACCGTGTCTAGTCTGCCATGATATACCGTGTCTAGTCTGACATGATATACCGTGTCTAGTCTGACATGATATACCGTGTCTAGTCTGACATGATATACCGTGTCTAGTCTGACATGATAGTCTGCCATGTTATACCGTGTCTAGTCTGCCATGATATACCGTGTCTAGTCTGCCATGATATACCGGTCTAGTCTGCCATGATATACCGTGTCTAGTCTGCCATGATATACCGTGTCTAGTCTGCCATGATATACCGTGTCTAGTCTGCCATGATATACCGTGTCTAGTCTGCCATGATATACCGTGTCTAGTCTGCCATGATATACCGTGTCTAGTCTGCCATGATATACCGTGTCTAGTCTGCCATGATATATACCGTGTCTAGTCTGCCATGATATACCGTGTCTAGTCTGCCATGATATACCGTGTCTAGTCTGACATGATATACAGTGTCTAGTCTGCCATGATATACCGTGTCTAGTCTGACATGGATAGTATGACATGATAGTCTGACATGATATACCGTGTCTAGTCTGACATGATAGTCTGACATGATAGTCTGCCATGATATACCGTGTCTAGTCTGACATGATATACCGTGTCTAGTCTGACATGATAGTCTGACATGAATATACCGTGTCTAGTCTGCCATGATATACCGTGTCTAGTCTGACATGATATACCGTGTCTAGTCCTGAACATGATAGTCTGACATGATAGTCTGACATGATATGCCGTGTCTAGTCTGCCATGATATGCCGTGTCTAGTCTGCCATGATATGCCGTGTCTAGTCTGCCCATGATATACCGGTCTAGTCTGCCATGATATACCGTGTCTAGTCTGCCATGATATACCGTGTCTAGTCTGCCATGATATACCGTGTCTAGTCTGCCATGATAAAACCGTGTCTAGTCTGCCATGATATACAGGTCTAGTCTGAATGATATACAGTGTCTAGTCTGACATGATATACAGTGTCTAGTCTGACATGATATACCGTGTCTAGTCTGACAGATATACCGTGTCTAGTCTGACATGATATACCGTGTCTAATCTGACATGATATACCGTGTCTAATCTGCCATGATATACCGTGTCTAGTCTGCCATGATATACCGTTGTCTAGTCTGACATGATATACCGTGTCTAGTCTGACATGATATACCGTGTCTAGTCTGACATGATATACCGTGTCTAGTCTGACATGATATAACGTGTCTAGTCTGACATGCAGTATACCGTGTCTAGTCTGACATGATGATTACCGTGTCTAGTCTGACATGATATACCGTGTCTAGGTCTGACAATGATATTACCGTGTGCTAGTCTGACATGATATACCGTGTCTAGTCTGACATGATATACCGTGTCTAGTCTGACATGATAATACCGTCTGTCTAGTCTGAAGATATACCGTGGTCTAGTCTGAAAACAGATATACCGTGTCTGTATGACATGATATAGTTTGTCTAGTGACATGTTATACCGTGTCTGTTCCATGTTATACGTGTCTAGTCTGCATGATATACGTGTCTAGTCTGCCATGACTCTTCCGTTGTGTCTCGTCTGCCATGATATACCGTTGTCTAGTCTGCCATGATATACCGTGTCTAGAGCCATGAATACCGTGTCTAGTCTGACATTGTGATATACCGTGTCTAGTATGACCTATGATATACCGTGTCTAGTCCTTGACATGCTAGTATGACATGATAGTCTGACATGATATACCGGTGTCTAGTCTGACATGATATTACCGTGTCTAGTCTGACTGATATACCGTGTCTAGTCTGCCATGATATACCGTGTCCTACGTCTGCCATGATATACGTGTCTAGTCTGACCATGATATACCGTGTCTAGTCTGACATGATATACCGGTGTCTAGTCTGACATGATATACCGTGTCTAGTCTGCCATGATATACCGTGTCTAGTCTGCCATGATAGGTCTGACATGATATACCGTGTCTAGTCTGCATGATATGCCGTGTCTAGTCTGCCATGATATACCGTGTCTAGTCTGCCATGATATACGTGTCTAGTCTGGACATGATATACCGTGTCTAGTCTGACATGATATACCGTGTCTAGTCTGACATGATATACCGTGTCTAGTCTGACATGATATACCGTGTCTAATCTGATATGATATACCGTGTCTAGTCTGACATGATATACCGTGTCTAGTCTGACATGATATACCGTGTCTAGTCTGACATGATATACCGTGTCTAGTCTGACATGATAGTCTGCCATGTTATACCGTGTCTAGTCTGCCATGATATACCGTGTCTAGTCTGCCATGATATACCGTGTCTAGTCTGCCATGATATACCGTGTCTAGTCTGCCATGATATACCGTGTCTAGTCTGCCATGATATACCGTGTCTAGTCTGCCATGATATACCGTGTCTAGTCTGACATGATATACCGTGGTCTCCGTCTGCCATGATATACCGTGTCTAGTCTGCCATGATATACGGTGTCTAGTCTGACATGACTAGTATGACATGATAGTCTGACATGATATACCGTGTCTAGTCTGCCATGATATACCGTGTCTAGTCTGCCATGATATACCGTGTCTAGTCTGACATGATATACCGTGTCTAGTCTGACATGATATACCGTGTCTAGTCTGACATGATATACCGTGTCTAGTCTGACATGATATACCGTGTCTAGTCTGCCATGATATACCGTGTCTAGTCTGACATGATATACCGTGTCTAGTCTGACATGATATACCGTGTCTAGTCTGACATGATATACCGTGTCTAGTCTGCCATGATATACCGTGTCTAGTCTGCCATGATATACCGTGTCTAGTCTGCCATGATATACCGTGTCTAGTCTGACATGATATACCGTGTCTAGTCTGACATGATATACCGTGTCTAGTCTGACATGATATACCGTGTCTAGTCTGACATGATATACCGTGTCTAGTCTGACATGATATACCGTGTCTAGTCTGACATGATATACCGTGTCTAGTCTGACATGATATACCGTGTCTAGTCTGACATGATATACCGTGTCTAGTCTGCCATGATATACCGTGTCTAGTCTGCCATGATATACCGTGTCTAGTCTGACATGATATACCGTGTCTAGTCTGACATGATATACCGTGTCTAGTCTGACATGATATACCGTGTCTAGTCTGACATGATAGTCTGCCATGATATACCGTGTCTAGTCTGCCATGATATACCGTGTCTAGTCTGCCATGATATACCGTGTCTAGTCTGCCATGATATACCGTGTCTAGTCTGCCATGATATACCGTGTCTAGTCTGACATGATATACCGTGTCTAGTCTGACATGATAGTATGACATGATAGTCTGACATGATATACCGTGTCTAGTCTGCCATGATATACCGTGTCTAGTCTGCCATGATATACCGTGTCTAGTCTGACATGATATACCGTGTCTAGTCTGACATGATATACCGTGTCTAGTCTGCCATGATATACCGTGTCTAGTCTGCCATGATAGTCTGACATGATATACCGTGTCTAGTCTGCCATGATATGCCGTGTCTAGTCTGCCATGATATACCGTGTCTAGTCTGCCATGATATACCGTGTCTAGTCTGCCATGATATACCGTGTCTAGTCTGACATGATATACCGTGTCTAGTCTGACATGATATACCGTGTCTAGTCTGACATGATATACCGTGTCTAGTCTGACATGATAGTCTGCCATGATATACCGTGTCTAGTCTGCCATGATATACCGTGTCTAGTCTGCCATGATATACCGTGTCTAGTCTGCCATGATATACCGTGTCTAGTCTGCCATGATATACCGTGTCTAGTCTGACATGATATACCGTGTCTAGTCTGCCATGATATACCGTGTCTAGTCTGCCATGATATACCGTGTCTAGTCTGCCATGATATACCGTGTCTAGTCTGCCATGATATACCGTGTCTAGTCTGCCATGATATACCGTGTCTAGTCTGCCATGATATACCGTGTCTAGTCTGCCATGATATACCGTGTCTAGTCTGACATGATATACCGTGTCTAGTCTGACATGATATACCGTGTCTAGTCTGACATGATATACCGTGTCTAGTCTGACATGATATACCGTGTCTAGTCTGCCATGATATACCGTGTCTAGTCTGCCATGATATACCGTGTCTAGTCTGCCATGATATACCGTGTCTAGTCTGACATGATATACCGTGTCTAGTCTGACATGATATACCGTGTCTAGTCTGACATGATATACCGTGTCTAGTCTGACATGATATACCGTGTCTAGTCTGACATGATATACCGTGTCTAGTCTGACATGATATACCGTGTCTAGTCTGACATGATATACCGTGTCTAGTCTGCCATGATATACCGTGTCTAGTCTGCCATGATATACCGTGTCTAGTCTGCCATGATATACCGTGTCTAGTCTGCCATGATATACCGTGTCTAGTCTGCCATGATATACCGTGTCTAGTCTGACATGATATACCGTGTCTAGTCTGACATGATAGTATGATATACCGTGTCTAGTCTGCCATGATATACCGTGTCTAGTCTGACATGATATACCGTGTCTAGTCTGCCATGATATACCGTGTCTAGTCTGACATGATATACCGTGTCTAGTCTGACATGATATACCGTGTCTAGTCTGACATGATATACCGTGTCTAGTCTGACATGATATACCGTGTCTAGTCTGCCATGATATACCGTGTCTAGTCTGCCATGATATACCGTGTCTAGTCTGACATGATATACCGTGTCTAGTCTGACATGATATACCGTGTCTAGTCTGCCATGATATACCGTGTCTAGTCTGCCATGATAGTATGATATACCGTGTCTAGTCTGCCATGATATACCGTGTCTAGTCTGCCATGATATACCGTGTCTAGTCTGCCATGATATACCGTGTCTAGTCTGACATGATATACCGTGTCTAGTCTGACATGATATACCGTGTCTAGTCTGACATGATATACCGTGTCTAGTCTGACATGATATACCGTGTCTAGTCTGACATGATAGTCTCCATGATATACCGTGTCTAGTCTGCCATGATATACCGTGTCTAGTCTGCCATGATATACCGTGTCTAGTCTGCCATGATATACCGTGTCTAGTCTGCCATGATATACCGTGTCTAGTCTGCCATGATATACCGTGTCTAGTCTGCCATGATATACCGTGTCTAGTCTGCCATGATATACCGTGTCTAGTCTGCCATGATATACCGTGTCTAGTCTGCCATGATATACCGTGTCTAGTCTGCCATGATATACCGTGTCTAGTCTGCCATGATATACCGTGTCTAGTCTGCCATGATATACCGTGTCTAGTCTGACATGATATACCGTGTCTAGTCTGCCATGATATACCGTGTCTAGTCTGACATGATATACCGTGTCTAGTCTGACATGATATACCGTGTCTAGTCTGACATGATATACATGATAGTCTGCCATGATATACCGTGTCTAGTCTGACATGATATACCGTGTCTAGTCTGACATGATAGTCTGACATGATATACCGTGTCTAGTCTGCCATGATATACCGTGTCTAGTCTGACATGATATACCGTGTCTAGTCTGACATGATATCTCTAGTCTGACATGATATACCGTGTCTAGTCTGCCATGATATACCGTGTCTAGTCTGCCATGATATACCGTGTCTAGTCTGCCATGATATACCGTGTCTAGTCTGCCATGATATACCGTGTCTAGTCTGCCATGATATACCGTGTCTAGTCTGCCATGATATACCGTGTCTAGTCTGCCATGATATACCGTGTCTAGTCTGCCATGATATACCGTGTCTAGTCTGACATGATATACCGTGTCTAGTCTGACATGATATACCGTGTCTAGTCTGACATGATATACCGTGTCTAGTCTGACATGATATACCGTGTCTAGTCTGACATGATATACCGTGTCTAGTCTGACATGATATACCGTGTCTAGTCTGCCATGATATACCGTGTCTAGTCTGCCATGATATACCGTGTCTAGTCTGACATGATATACCGTGTCTAGTCTGACATGATATACCGTGTCTAGTCTGACATGATATACCGTGTCTAGTCTGACATGATATACCGTGTCTAGTCTGACATGATATACCGTGTCTAGTCTGACATGATATACCGTGTCTAGTCTGACATGATATACCGTGTCTAGTCTGACATGATATACCGTGTCTAGTCTGACATGATATACCGTGTCTAGTCTGACATGATATACCGTGTCTAGTCTGACATGATATACCGTGTCTAGTCTGACATGATATACCGTGTCTAGTCTGACATGATATACCGTGTCTAGTCTGACATGATATACCGTGTCTAGTCTGACATGATATACCGTGTCTAGTCTGCCATGATATACCGTGTCTAGTCTGCCATGATATACCGTGTCTAGTCTGCCATGATATACCGTGTCTAGTCTGCCATGATATACCGTGTCTAGTCTGCCATGATATACCGTGTCTAGTCTGCCATGATATACCGTGTCTAGTCTGACATGATATACCGTGTCTAGTCTGACATGATATACCGTGTCTAGTCTGACATGATATACATGTCTAGTCTGACATGATATACCGTGTCTAGTCTGACATGATATACCGTGTCTAGTCTGACATGATATACCGTGTCTAGTCTGACATGATATACCGTGTCTAGTCTGCCATGATATACCGTGTCTAGTCTGCCATGATATACCGTGTCTAGTCTGACATGATATACCGTGTCTAGTCTGACATGATATACCGTGTCTAGTCTGACATGATATACCGTGTCTAGTCTGCCATGATATACCGTGTCTAGTCTGCCATGATAGTCTGACATGATATACCGTGTCTAGTCTGCCATGATATACCGTGTCTAGTCTGCCATGATATACCGTGTCTAGTCTGCCATGATATACCGTGTCTAGTCTGACATGATATACCGTGTCTAGTCTGACATGATATACCGTGTCTAGTCTGACATGATATACCGTGTCTAGTCTGACATGATATACCGTGTCTAGTCTGACATGATATACCGTGTCTAGTCTGACATGATATACCGTGTCTAGTCTGACATGATATACCGTGTCTAGTCTGACATGATATACCGTGTCTAGTCTGACATGATAGTCTGCCATGATATACCGTGTCTAGTCTGCCATGATATACCGTGTCTAGTCTGCCATGATATACCGTGTCTAGTCTGCCATGATATACCGTGTCTAGTCTGCCATGATATACCGTGTCTAGTCTGCCATGATATACCGTGTCTAGTCTGCCATGATATACCGTGTCTAGTCTGCCATGATATACCGTGTCTAGTCTGCCATGATATACCGTGTCTAGTCTGCCATGATATACCGTGTCTAGTCTGACATGATATACCGTGTCTAGTCTGACATGATATACCGTGTCTAGTCTGCCATGATATACCGTGTCTAGTCTGCCATGATATACCGTGTCTAGTCTGACATGATATACCGTGTCTAGTCTGACATGATATACCGTGTCTAGTCTGACATGATATACCGTGTCTAGTCTGACATGATATACCGTGTCTAGTCTGCCATGATATACCGTGTCTAGTCTGACATGATATACCGTGTCTAGTCTGACATGATATACCGTGTCTAGTCTGCCATGATATACCGTGTCTAGTCTGCCATGATATACCGTGTCTAGTCTGCCATGATATACCGTGTCTAGTCTGCCATGATATACCGTGTCTAGTCTGACATGATATACCGTGTCTAGTCTGACATGATATACCGTGTCTAGTCTGACATGATATACCGTGTCTAGTCTGACATGATATACCGTGTCTAGTCTGACATGATATACCGTGTCTAGTCTGACATGATATACCGTGTCTAGTCTGACATGATATACCGTGTCTAGTCTGACATGATATACCGTGTCTAGTCTGCCATGATATACCGTGTCTAGTCTGCCATGATATACCGTGTCTAGTCTGACATGATATACCGTGTCTAGTCTGACATGATATACCGTGTCTAGTCTGACATGATATACCGTGTCTAGTCTGACATGATAGTCTGCCATGTTATACCGTGTCTAGTCTGCCATGATATACCGTGTCTAGTCTGCCATGATATACCGTGTCTAGTCTGCCATGATATACCGTGTCTAGTCTGCCATGATATACCGTGTCTAGTCTGACATGATATACCGTGTCTAGTCTGACATGATATACCGTGTCTAGTCTGACATGATATACCGTGTCTAGTCTGCCATGATATACCGTGTCTAGTCTGCCATGATATACCGTGTCTAGTCTGACATGATATACCGTGTCTAGTCTGACATGATATACCGTGTCTAGTCTGCCATGATATACCGTGTCTAGTCTGCCATGATAGTCTGACATGATATACCGTGTCTAGTCTGCCATGATATACCGTGTCTAGTCTGCCATGATATACCGTGTCTAGTCTGCCATGATATACCGTGTCTAGTCTGCCATGATATACCGTGTCTAGTCTGACATGATATACCGTGTCTAGTCTGACATGATATACCGTGTCTAGTCTGACATGATATACCGTGTCTAGTCTGACATGATAGTCTGCCATGATATACCGTGTCTAGTCTGCCATGATATACCGTGTCTAGTCTGCCATGATATACCGTGTCTAGTCTGCCATGATATACCGTGTCTAGTCTGCCATGATATACCGTGTCTAGTCTGCCATGATATACCGTGTCTAGTCTGCCATGATATACCGTGTCTAGTCTGCCATGATATACCGTGTCTAGTCTGCCATGATATACCGTGTCTAGTCTGCCATGATATACCGTGTCTAGTCTGCCATGATATACCGTGTCTAGTCTGCCATGATATACCGTGTCTAGTCTGCCATGATATACCGTGTCTAGTCTGACATGATATACCGTGTCTAGTCTGCCATGATATACCGTGTCTAGTCTGACATGATATATGACATGATAGTCTGACATGATATACCGTGTCTAGTCTGACATGATATCTGACATGATAGTCTGCCATGATATACCGTGTCTAGTCTGACATGATATACCGTGTCTAGTCTGACATGATAGTCTGACATGATATACCGTGTCTAGTCTGCCATGATATACCGTGTCTAGTCTGACATGATATACCGTGTCTAGTCTGACATGATAGTCTGACATGATAGTCTGACATGATATACCGTGTCTAGTCTGCCATGATATACCGTGTCTAGTCTGCCATGATATACCGTGTCTAGTCTGCCATGATATACCGTGTCTAGTCTGCCATGATATACCGTGTCTAGTCTGCCATGATATACCGTGTCTAGTCTGCCATGATATACCGTGTCTAGTCTGCCATGATATACCGTGTCTAGTCTGCCATGATATACCGTGTCTAGTCTGACATGATATACCGTGTCTAGTCTGACATGATATACCGTGTCTAGTCTGACATGATATACCGTGTCTAGTCTGACATGATATACCGTGTCTAGTCTGACATGATATACCGTGTCTAGTCTGACATGATATACCGTGTCTAGTCTGCCATGATATACCGTGTCTAGTCTGCCATGATATACCGTGTCTAGTCTGACATGATATACCGTGTCTAGTCTGACATGATATACCGTGTCTAGTCTGACATGATATACCGTGTCTAGTCTGACATGATATACCGTGTCTAGTCTGACATGATATACCGTGTCTAGTCTGACATGATATACCGTGTCTAGTCTGACATGATATACCGTGTCTAGTCTGACATGATATACCGTGTCTAGTCTGACATGATATACCGTGTCTAGTCTGACATGATATACCGTGTCTAGTCTGACATGATATACCGTGTCTAGTCTGACATGATATACCGTGTCTAGTCTGACATGATATACCGTGTCTAGTCTGACATGATATACCGTGTCTAGTCTGACATGATATACCGTGTCTAGTCTGCCATGATATACCGTGTCTAGTCTGCCATGATATACCGTGTCTAGTCTGCCATGATATACCGTGTCTAGTCTGCCATGATATACCGTGTCTAGTCTGCCATGATATACCGTGTCTAGTCTGCCATGATATACCGTGTCTAGTCTGACATGATATACCGTGTCTAGTCTGACATGATATACCGTGTCTAGTCTGACATGATAGTATGACATGATAGTCTGACATGATATACCGTGTCTAGTCTGACATGATATACCGTGTCTAGTCTGACATGATATACCGTGTCTAGTCTGACATGATATACCGTGTCTAGTCTGCCATGATATACCGTGTCTAGTCTGCCATGATATACCGTGTCTAGTCTGACATGATATACCGTGTCTAGTCTGACATGATATACCGTGTCTAGTCTGACATGATATACCGTGTCTAGTCTGCCATGATATACCGTGTCTAGTCTGCCATGATAGTCTGACATGATATACCGTGTCTAGTCTGCCATGATATGCCGTGTCTAGTCTGCCATGATATACCGTGTCTAGTCTGCCATGATATACCGTGTCTAGTCTGACATGATATACCGTGTCTAGTCTGACATGATATACCGTGTCTAGTCTGACATGATATACCGTGTCTAGTCTGACATGATATACCGTGTCTAGTCTGACATGATATACCGTGTCTAGTCTGACATGATATACCGTGTCTAGTCTGACATGATATACCGTGTCTAGTCTGACATGATATACCGTGTCTAGTCTGACATGATAGTCTGCCATGATATACCGTGTCTAGTCTGCCATGATATACCGTGTCTAGTCTGCCATGATATACCGTGTCTAGTCTGCCATGATATACCGTGTCTAGTCTGCCATGATATACCGTGTCTAGTCTGCCATGATATACCGTGTCTAGTCTGCCATGATATACCGTGTCTAGTCTGACATGATATACCGTGTCTAGTCTGCCATGATATACCGTGTCTAGTCTGCCATGATATACCGTGTCTAGTCTGACATGATAGTATGACATGATAGTCTGACATGATATACCGTGTCTAGTCTGCCATGATATGCCGTGTCTAGTCTGCCATGATATACCGTGTCTAGTCTGACATGATATACCGTGTCTAGTCTGACATGATATACCGTGTCTAGTCTGACATGATATACCGTGTCTAGTCTGACATGATAGTCTGCCATGATATGCCGTGTCTAGTCTGACATGATATACCGTGTCTAGTCTGACATGATATACCGTGTCTAGTCTGCCATGATATACCGTGTCTAGTCTGCCATGATATACCGTGTCTAGTCTGCCATGATATACCGTGTCTAGTCTGCCATGATATACCGTGTCTAGTCTGACATGATATACCGTGTCTAGTCTGACATGATAGTCTGCCATGATATACCGTGTCTAGTCTGCCATGATATACCGTGTCTAGTCTGCCATGATATACCGTGTCTAGTCTGCCATGATATACCGTGTCTAGTCTGCCATGATATACCGTGTCTAGTCTGCCATGATATACCGTGTCTAGTCTGACATGATATACCGTGTCTAGTCTGACATGATATACCGTGTCTAGTCTGACATGATATACCGTGTCTAGTCTGACATGATATACCGTGTCTAGTCTGACATGATATACCGTGTCTAGTCTGACATGATATACCGTGTCTAGTCTGACATGATATACCGTGTCTAGTCTGACATGATATACCGTGTCTAGTCTGACATGATATACCGTGTCTAGTCTGCCATGATATACCGTGTCTAGTCTGCCATGATATACCGTGTCTAGTCTGCCATGATATACCGTGTCTAGTCTGCCATGATATACCGTGTCTAGTCTGCCATGATATACCGTGTCTAGTCTGCCATGATATACCGTGTCTAGTCTGACATGATATACCGTGTCTAGTCTGACATGATATACCGTGTCTAGTCTGACATGATATTATGACATGATAGTCTGACATGATATACCGTGTCTAGTCTGCCATGATATACCGTGTCTAGTCTGCCATGATATACCGTGTCTAGTCTGCCATGATATACCGTGTCTAGTCTGCCATGATATACCGTGTCTAGTCTGCCATGATATACCGTGTCTAGTCTGCCATGATATACCGTGTCTAGTCTGCCATGATATACCGTGTCTAGTCTGCCATGATATACCGTGTCTAGTCTGCCATGATATACCGTGTCTAGTCTGCCATGATATACCGTGTCTAGTCTGCCATGATATACCGTGTCTAGTCTGCCATGATATACCGTGTCTAGTCTGCCATGATATACCGTGTCTAGTCTGCCATGATATACCGTGTCTAGTCTGCCATGATATACCGTGTCTAGTCTGCCATGATATACCGTGTCTAGTCTGACATGATATACCGTGTCTAGTCTGACATGATATACCGTGTCTAGTCTGACATGATATACCGTGTCTAGTCTGACATGATATACCGTGTCTAGTCTGCCATGATATACCGTGTCTAGTCTGCCATGATATACCGTGTCTAGTCTGCCATGATATACCGTGTCTAGTCTGCCATGATATACCGTGTCTAGTCTGCCATGATATACCGTGTCTAGTCTGACATGATATACCGTGTCTAGTCTGCCATGATATACCGTGTCTAGTCTGACATGATATATGACATGATAGTCTGACATGATATACCGTGTCTAGTCTGCCATGATATACCGTGTCTAGTCTGCCATGATATACCGTGTCTAGTCTGACATGATATACCGTGTCTAGTCTGACATGATATACCGTGTCTAGTCTGCCATGATATACCGTGTCTAGTCTGCCATGATATACCGTGTCTAGTCTGCCATGATATACCGTGTCTAGTCTGACATGATAGTCTGACATGATATACCGTGTCTAGTCTGCCATGATATACCGTGTCTAGTCTGACATGATATACCGTGTCTAGTCTGACATGATATACCGTGTCTAGTCTGCCATGATATACCGTGTCTAGTCTGCCATGATATACCGTGTCTAGTCTGCCATGATATACCGTGTCTAGTCTGCCATGATATACCGTGTCTAGTCTGACATGATATACCGTGTCTAGTCTGACATGATATACCGTGTCTAGTCTGACATGATATACCGTGTCTAGTCTGACATGATATACCGTGTCTAGTCTGACATGATATACCGTGTCTAGTCTGACATGATATACCGTGTCTAGTCTGCCATGATATACCGTGTCTAGTCTGCCATGATATACCGTGTCTAGTCTGCCATGATATACCGTGTCTAGTCTGCCATGATATACCGTGTCTAGTCTGACATGATATACCGTGTCTAGTCTGACATGATATACCGTGTCTAGTCTGCCATGATATACCGTGTCTAGTCTGCCATGATATACCGTGTCTAGTCTGCCATGATATACCGTGTCTAGTCTGCCATGATATACCGTGTCTAGTCTGACATGATATACCGTGTCTAGTCTGACATGATATACCGTGTCTAGTCTGACATGATATACCGTGTCTAGTCTGACATGATATACCGTGTCTAGTCTGACATGATAGTCTGACATGATATACCGTGTCTAGTCTGCCATGATATACCGTGTCTAGTCTGCCATGATATACCGTGTCTAGTCTGCCATGATATACCGTGTCTAGTCTGACATGATATACCGTGTCTAGTCTGACATGATAGTCTGACATGATATACCGTGTCTAGTCTGCCATGATATACCGTGTCTAGTCTGCCATGATATACCGTGTCTAGTCTGCCATGATATACCGTGTCTAGTCTGCCATGATATACCGTGTCTAGTCTGCCATGATATACCGTGTCTAGTCTGCCATGATATACCGTGTCTAGTCTGCCATGATATACCGTGTCTAGTCTGCCATGATATACCGTGTCTAGTCTGCCATGATATACCGTGTCTAGTCTGCCATGATATACCGTGTCTAGTCTGCCATGATATACCGTGTCTAGTCTGCCATGATATACCGTGTCTAGTCTGCCATGATATACCGTGTCTAGTCTGCCATGATATACCGTGTCTAGTCTGACATGATATACCGTGTCTAGTCTGCCATGATATACCGTGTCTAGTCTGACATGATATACCGTGTCTAGTCTGACATGATATACCGTGTCTAGTCTGCCATGATATACCGTGTCTAGTCTGCCATGATATACCGTGTCTAGTCTGCCATGATATACCGTGTCTAGTCTGCCATGATATACCGTGTCTAGTCTGACATGATATACCGTGTCTAGTCTGACATGATATACCGTGTCTAGTCTGACATGATATACCGTGTCTAGTCTGACATGATATACCGTGTCTAGTCTGCCATGATATACCGTGTCTAGTCTGCCATGATATACCGTGTCTAGTCTGCCATGATATACCGTGTCTAGTCTGCCATGATATACCGTGTCTAGTCTGCCATGATATACCGTGTCTAGTCTGACATGATATACCGTGTCTAGTCTGCCATGATATACCGTGTCTAGTCTGACATGATATACAGCTGTCTCTTATACACATCTAAGAGACATGATATACCGTGTCTAGTCTGCCATGATATACCGTGTCTAGTCTGCCATGATATACCGTGTCTAGTCTGACATGATATACCGTGTCTAGTCTGACATGATATACCGTGTCTAGTCTGACATGATATACCGTGTCTAGTCTGCCATGATATACCGTGTCTAGTCTGCCATGATATACCGTGTCTAGTCTGCCATGATATACCGTGTCTAGTCTGACATGATATACCGTGTCTAGTCTGCCATGATATACCGTGTCTAGTCTGACATGATAGTATGACATGATAGTCTGACATGATATACCGTGTCTTGTCTGCCATGATATGCCGTGTCTAGTCTGCCATGATATACCGTGTCTAGTCTGACATGATATACCGTGTCTAGTCTGACATGATATACCGTGTCTAGTCTGACATGATATACCGTGTCTAGTCTGACATGATATACCGTGTCTAGTCTGCCATGATATACCGTGTCTAGTCTGACATGATATACCGTGTCTAGTCTGCCATGATATACCGTGTCTAGTCTGCCATGATATACCGTGTCTAGTCTGACATGATAGTCTGCCATGATATACCGTGTCTAGTCTGCCATGATATACCGTGTCTAGTCTGCCATGATATACCGTGTCTAGTCTGCCATGATATACCGTGTCTAGTCTGCCATGATATACCGTGTCTAGTCTGCCATGATATACCGTGTCTAGTCTGCCATGATATACCGTGTCTAGTCTGCCATGATATACCGTGTCTAGTCTGCCATGATATACCGTGTCTAGTCTGCCATGATATACCGTGTCTCTTATACACATCTAGATGTGTATAAGAGACATGATATACCGTGTCTAGTCTGACATGATATACCGTGTCTAGTCTGACATGATAGTCTGACATGATATACCGTGTCTAGTCTGCCATGATATGCCGTGTCTAGTCTGCCATGATATACCGTGTCTAGTCTGCCATGATATACCGTGTCTAGTCTGCCATGATATACCGTGTCTAGTCTGCCATGATATACCGTGTCTAGTCTGCCATGATATACCGTGTCTAGTCTGACATGATATACCGTGTCTAGTCTGCCATGATATACCGTGTCTAGTCTGCCATGATATACCGTGTCTAGTCTGCCATGATAGTCTGACATGATATACCGTGTCTAGTCTGCCATGATATACCGTGTCTAGTCTGCCATGATATACCGTGTCTAGTCTGACATGATATACCGTGTCTAGTCTGACATGATATACCGTGTCTAGTCTGACATGATAGTCTGCCATGATATACCGTGTCTAGTCTGCCATGATATACCGTGTCTAGTCTGCCATGATATACCGTGTCTAGTCTGCCATGATATACCGTGTCTAGTCTGCCATGATATACCGTGTCTAGTCTGCCATGATATACCGTGTCTAGTCTGCCATGATATACCGTGTCTAGTCTGACATGATATACCGTGTCTAGTCTGACATGATATACCGTGTCTAGTCTGACATGATATACCGTGTCTAGTCTGCCATGATATACCGTGTCTAGTCTGCCATGATATACCGTGTCTAGTCTGCCATGATATACCGTGTCTAGTCTGCCATGATATACCGTGTCTAGTCTGACATGATATACCGTGTCTAGTCTGACATGATATACCGTGTCTAGTCTGACATGATATACCGTGTCTAGTCTGACATGATATACCGTGTCTAGTCTGACATGATATACCGTGTCTAGTCTGACATGATATACCGTGTCTAGTCTGACATGATATACCGTGTCTAGTCTGACATGATATACCGTGTCTAGTCTGCCATGATATACCGTGTCTAGTCTGCCATGATATACCGTGTCTAGTCTGACATGATATACCGTGTCTAGTCTGACATGATATACCGTGTCTAGTCTGACATGATATACCGTGTCTAGTCTGACATGATAGTCTGCCATGATATACCGTGTCTAGTCTGCCATGATATACCGTGTCTAGTCTGCCATGATATACCGTGTCTAGTCTGCCATGATATACCGTGTCTAGTCTGCCATGATATACCGTGTCTAGTCTGCCATGATATACCGTGTCTAGTCTGACATGATATACCGTGTCTAGTCTGACATGATATTATGACATGATAGTCTGACATGATATACCGTGTCTAGTCTGCCATGATATACCGTGTCTAGTCTGCCATGATATACCGTGTCTAGTCTGACATGATATACCGTGTCTAGTCTGACATGATATACCGTGTCTAGTCTGCCATGATATACCGTGTCTAGTCTGCCATGATAGTCTGACATGATATACCGTGTCTAGTCTGCCATGATATACCGTGTCTAGTCTGCCATGATATACCGTGTCTAGTCTGCCATGATATACCGTGTCTAGTCTGCCATGATATACCGTGTCTAGTCTGCCATGATATACCGTGTCTAGTCTGACATGATATACCGTGTCTAGTCTGACATGATATACCGTGTCTAGTCTGACATGATAGTCTGCCATGATATACCGTGTCTAGTCTGCCATGATATACCGTGTCTAGTCTGCCATGATATACCGTGTCTAGTCTGCCATGATATACCGTGTCTAGTCTGCCATGATATACCGTGTCTAGTCTGCCATGATATACCGTGTCTAGTCTGCCATGATATACCGTGTCTAGTCTGCCATGATATACCGTGTCTAGTCTGCCATGATATACCGTGTCTAGTCTGCCATGATATACCGTGTCTAGTCTGCCATGATATACCGTGTCTAGTCTGACATGATATACCGTGTCTAGTCTGCCATGATATACCGTGTCTAGTCTGACATGATATATGACATGATAGTCTGACATGATATACCGTGTCTAGTCTGACATGATATACTGTCTAGTCTGCCATGATATACCGTGTCTAGTCTGACATGATATACCGTGTCTAGTCTGACATGATAGTCTGACATGATATACCGTGTCTAGTCTGACATGATATACCGTGTCTAGTCTGACATGATATACCGATGTCTCTTATACACATCTAGATGTGTATAAGAGACAGGATATACCGTGTCTAGTCTGCCATGATATACCGTGTCTAGTCTGCCATGATATACCGTGTCTAGTCTGCCATGATATACCGTGTCTAGTCTGCCATGATATACCGTGTCTAGTCTGCCATGATATACCGTGTCTAGTCTGCCATGATATACCGTGTCTAGTCTGCCATGATATACCGTGTCTAGTCTGCCATGATATACCGTGTCTAGTCTGACATGATATACCGTGTCTAGTCTGACATGATATACCGTGTCTAGTCTGACATGATATACCGTGTCTAGTCTGACATGATATACCGTGTCTAGTCTGACATGATATACCGTGTCTAGTCTGACATGATATACCGTGTCTAGTCTGACATGATATACCGTGTCTAGTCTGACATGATATACCGTGTCTAGTCTGCCATGATATACCGTGTCTAGTCTGCCATGATATACCGTGTCTAGTCTGACATGATATACCGTGTCTAGTCTGACATGATATACCGTGTCTAGTCTGACATGATATACCGTGTCTAGTCTGACATGATATACCGTGTCTAGTCTGACATGATATACCGTGTCTAGTCTGACATGATATACCGTGTCTAGTCTGACATGATATACCGTGTCTAGTCTGACATGATATACCGTGTCTAGTCTGCCATGATATACCGTGTCTAGTCTGCCATGATATACCGTGTCTAGTCTGCCATGATATACCGTGTCTAGTCTGCCATGATATACCGTGTCTAGTCTGCCATGATATACCGTGTCTAGTCTGCCATGATATACCGTGTCTAGTCTGACATGATATACCGTGTCTAGTCTGACATGATATACCGTGTCTAGTCTGACATGATATACCGTGTCTAGTCTGACATGATATACCGTGTCTAGTCTGACATGATATACCGTGTCTAGTCTGACATGATATACCGTGTCTAGTCTGACATGATATACCGTGTCTAGTCTGACATGATATACCGTGTCTAGTCTGCCATGATATACCGTGTCTAGTCTGCCATGATATACCGTGTCTAGTCTGACATGATATACCGTGTCTAGTCTGACATGATATACCGTGTCTAGTCTGACATGATATACCGTGTCTAGTCTGCCATGATATACCGTGTCTAGTCTGCCATGATAGTCTGACATGATATACCGTGTCTAGTCTGCCATGATATACCGTGTCTAGTCTGCCATGATATACCGTGTCTAGTCTGCCATGATATACCGTGTCTAGTCTGACATGATATACCGTGTCTAGTCTGACATGATATACCGTGTCTAGTCTGACATGATATACCGTGTCTAGTCTGACATGATATACCGTGTCTAGTCTGACATGATATACCGTGTCTAGTCTGACATGATATACCGTGTCTAGTCTGACATGATATACCGTGTCTAGTCTGCCATGATATACCGTGTCTAGTCTGCCATGATATACCGTGTCTAGTCTGCCATGATATACCGTGTCTAGTCTGCCATGATATACCGTGTCTAGTCTGCCATGATATACCGTGTCTAGTCTGCCATGATATACCGTGTCTAGTCTGACATGATATACCGTGTCTAGTCTGACATGATATACCGTGTCTAGTCTGACATGATATACCGTGTCTAGTCTGACATGATATACCGTGTCTAGTCTGACATGATATACCGTGTCTAGTCTGACATGATATACCGTGTCTAGTCTGACATGATATACCGTGTCTAGTCTGCCATGATATACCGTGTCTAGTCTGCCATGATATACCGTGTCTAGTCTGCCATGATATACCGTGTCTAGTCTGACATGATATACCGTGTCTAGTCTGACATGATATACCGTGTCTAGTCTGCCATGATATACCGTGTCTAGTCTGCCATGATAGTCTGACATGATATACCGTGTCTAGTCTGCCATGATATACCGTGTCTAGTCTGCCATGATATACCGTGTCTAGTCTGCCATGATATACCGTGTCTAGTCTGACATGATATACCGTGTCTAGTCTGACATGATATACCGTGTCTAGTCTGACATGATATACCGTGTCTAGTCTGACATGATATACCGTGTCTAGTCTGCCATGATATACCGTGTCTAGTCTGACATGATATACCGTGTCTAGTCTGACATGATATACCGTGTCTAGTCTGACATGATATACCGTGTCTAGTCTGACATGATAGTCTGCCATGATATACCGTGTCTAGTCTGCCATGATATACCGTGTCTAGTCTGCCATGATATACCGTGTCTAGTCTGCCATGATATACCGTGTCTAGTCTGCCATGATATACCGTGTCTAGTCTGCCATGATATACCGTGTCTAGTCTGCCATGATATACCGTGTCTAGTCTGCCATGATATACCGTGTCTAGTCTGCCATGATATACCGTGTCTAGTCTGCCATGATATACCGTGTCTAGTCTGACATGATATACCGTGTCTAGTCTGACATGATATACCGTGTCTAGTCTGCCATGATATACCGTGTCTAGTCTGCCATGATATACCGTGTCTAGTCTGACATGATATACCGTGTCTAGTCTGACATGATATACCGTGTCTAGTCTGACATGATATACCGTGTCTAGTCTGACATGATAGTCTGCCATGATATACCGTGTCTAGTCTGACATGATATACCGTGTCTAGTCTGCCATGATATACCGTGTCTAGTCTGCCATGATATACCGTGTCTAGTCTGCCATGATATACCGTGTCTAGTCTGCCATGATATACCGTGTCTAGTCTGCCATGATATACCGTGTCTAGTCTGACATGATATACCGTGTCTAGTCTGACATGATAGTCTGCCATGATATACCGTGTCTAGTCTGCCATGATATACCGTGTCTAGTCTGCCATGATATACCGTGTCTAGTCTGCCATGATATACCGTGTCTAGTCTGCCATGATATACCGTGTCTAGTCTGCCATGATATACCGTGTCTAGTCTGACATGATATACCGTGTCTAGTCTGACATGATATACCGTGTCTAGTCTGACATGATATACCGTGTCTAGTCTGACATGATATACCGTGTCTAGTCTGACATGATATACCGTGTCTAGTCTGACATGATATACCGTGTCTAGTCTGACATGATATACCGTGTCTAGTCTGACATGATATACCGTGTCTAGTCTGCCATGATATACCGTGTCTAGTCTGCCATGATATACCGTGTCTAGTCTGCCATGATATACCGTGTCTAGTCTGCCATGATATACCGTGTCTAGTCTGCCATGATATACCGTGTCTAGTCTGCCATGATATACCGTGTCTAGTCTGCCATGATATACCGTGTCTAGTCTGCCATGATATACCGTGTCTAGTCTGACATGATATACCGTGTCTAGTCTGACATGATATACCGTGTCTAGTCTGACATGATATACCGTGTCTAGTCTGACATGATATACCGTGTCTAGTCTGCCATGATATACCGTGTCTAGTCTGCCATGATATACCGTGTCTAGTCTGCCATGATATACCGTGTCTAGTCTGCCATGATATACCGTGTCTAGTCTGCCATGATATACCGTGTCTAGTCTGCCATGATATACCGTGTCTAGTCTGCCATGATATACCGTGTCTAGTCTGCCATGATATACCGTGTCTAGTCTGCCATGATATACCGTGTCTAGTCTGCCATGATATACCGTGTCTAGTCTGCCATGATATACCGTGTCTAGTCTGCCATGATATACCGTGTCTAGTCTGCCATGATATACCGTGTCTAGTCTGCCATGATATACCGTGTCTAGTCTGACATGATATACCGTGTCTAGTCTGACATGATATACCGTGTCTAGTCTGACATGATATACCGTGTCTAGTCTGACATGATATACCGTGTCTAGTCTGCCATGATATACCGTGTCTAGTCTGCCATGATATACCGTGTCTAGTCTGCCATGATATACCGTGTCTAGTCTGCCATGATATACCGTGTCTAGTCTGCCATGATATACCGTGTCTAGTCTGCCATGATATACCGTGTCTAGTCTGCCATGATATACCGTGTCTAGTCTGCATGATATACCGTGTCTAGTCTGACATGATATACCGTGTCTAGTCTGCCATGATATACCGTGTCTAGTCTGCCATGATATACCGTGTCTAGTCTGCCATGATATACCGTGTCTAGTCTGACATGATATACCGTGTCTAGTCTGCCATGATATACCGTGTCTAGTCTGCCATGATATACCGTGTCTAGTCTGACATGATATACCGTGTCTAGTCTGACATGATAGTCTGACATGATATACCGTGTCTAGTCTGCCATGATATACCGTGTCTAGTCTGCCATGATATACCGTGTCTAGTCTGACATGATATACCGTGTCTAGTCTGCCATGATATACCGTGTCTAGTCTGCCATGATATACCGTGTCTAGTCTGCCATGATATACCGTGTCTAGTCTGCCATGATATACCGTGTCTAGTCTGACATGATATACCGTGTCTAGTCTGACATGATATACCGTGTCTAGTCTGACATGATATACCGTGTCTAGTCTGCCATGATATACCGTGTCTAGTCTGCCATGATATACCGTGTCTAGTCTGCCATGATATACCGTGTCTAGTCTGCCATGATATACCGTGTCTAGTCTGACATGATATACCGTGTCTAGTCTGCCATGATATACCGTGTCTAGTCTGACATGATATACCGTGTCTAGTCTGACATGATATACCGTGTCTAGTCTGACATGATATACCGTGTCTAGTCTGACATGATATACCGTGTCTAGTCTGACATGATATACCGTGTCTAGTCTGCATGATATACCGTGTCTAGTCTGCCATGATATACCGTGTCTAGTCTGCCATGATATACCGTGTCTAGTCTGACATGATATACCGTGTCTAGTCTGACATGATATACCGTGTCTAGTCTGACATGATATACCGTGTCTAGTCTGACATGATAGTCTGCCATGATATACCGTGTCTAGTCTGCCATGATATACCGTGTCTAGTCTGCCATGATATACCGTGTCTAGTCTGCCATGATATACCGTGTCTAGTCTGCCATGATATACCGTGTCTAGTCTGCCATGATATACCGTGTCTAGTCTGACATGATATACCGTGTCTAGTCTGACATGATATACCGTGTCTAGTCTGACATGATATACCGTGTCTAGTCTGCCATGATATACCGTGTCTAGTCTGCCATGATATACCGTGTCTAGTCTGACATGATATACCGTGTCTAGTCTGACATGATATACCGTGTCTAGTCTGCCATGATATACCGTGTCTAGTCTGCCATGATAGTCTGACATGATATACCGTGTCTAGTCTGCCATGATATACCGTGTCTAGTCTGCCATGATATACCGTGTCTAGTCTGCCATGATATACCGTGTCTAGTCTGCCATGATATACCGTGTCTAGTCTGCCATGATATACCGTGTCTAGTCTGACATGATATACCGTGTCTAGTCTGACATGATATACCGTGTCTAGTCTGACATGATATACCGTGTCTAGTCTGACATGATATACCGTGTCTAGTCTGCCATGATATACCGTGTCTAGTCTGCCATGATATACCGTGTCTAGTCTGCCATGATATACCGTGTCTAGTCTGCCATGATATACCGTGTCTAGTCTGCCATGATATACCGTGTCTAGTCTGCCATGATATACCGTGTCTAGTCTGCCATGATATACCGTGTCTAGTCTGCCATGATATACCGTGTCTAGTCTGCCATGATATACCGTGTCTAGTCTGCCATGATATACCGTGTCTAGTCTGCCATGATATACCGTGTCTAGTCTGACATGATATACCGTGTCTAGTCTGACATGATATACCGTGTCTAGTCTGACATGATATACCGTGTCTAGTCTGACATGATATACCGTGTCTAGTCTGCCATGATATACCGTGTCTAGTCTGACATGATATACCGTGTCTAGTCTGACATGATATACCGTGTCTAGTCTGCCATGATATACCGTGTCTAGTCTGCCATGATATACCGTGTCTAGTCTGACATGATATACCGTGTCTAGTCTGACATGATATACCGTGTCTAGTCTGCCATGATATACCGTGTCTAGTCTGCCATGATATACCGTGTCTAGTCTGCCATGATATACCGTGTCTAGTCTGCCATGATATACCGTGTCTAGTCTGCCATGATATACCGTGTCTAGTCTGCCATGATATACCGTGTCTAGTCTGCCATGATATACCGTGTCTAGTCTGCCATGATATACCGTGTCTAGTCTGACATGATATACCGTGTCTAGTCTGACATGATATACCGTGTCTAGTCTGACATGATATACCGTGTCTAGTCTGACATGATATACCGTGTCTAGTCTGACATGATATACCGTGTCTAGTCTGACATGATATACCGTGTCTAGTCTGACATGATATACCGTGTCTAGTCTGACATGATATACCGTGTCTAGTCTGCCATGATATACCGTGTCTAGTCTGCCATGATATACCGTGTCTAGTCTGACATGATATACCGTGTCTAGTCTGACATGATATACCGTGTCTAGTCTGACATGATATACCGTGTCTAGTCTGACATGATATACCGTGTCTAGTCTGACATGATATACCGTGTCTAGTCTGACATGATATACCGTGTCTAGTCTGACATGATATACCGTGTCTAGTCTGACATGATATACCGTGTCTAGTCTGACATGATATACCGTGTCTAGTCTGCCATGATATACCGTGTCTAGTCTGCCATGATATACCGTGTCTAGTCTGCCATGATATACCGTGTCTAGTCTGCCATGATATACCGTGTCTAGTCTGCCATGATATACCGTGTCTAGTCTGACATGATATACCGTGTCTAGTCTGACATGATATACCGTGTCTAGTCTGACATGATATACCGTGTCTAGTCTGACATGATATACCGTGTCTAGTCTGACATGATATACCGTGTCTAGTCTGACATGATATACCGTGTCTAGTCTGACATGATATACCGTGTCTAGTCTGACATGATATACCGTGTCTAGTCTGCCATGATATACCGTGTCTAGTCTGCCATGATATACCGTGTCTAGTCTGACATGATATACCGTGTCTAGTCTGACATGATATACCGTGTCTAGTCTGACATGATATACCGTGTCTAGTCTGCCATGATATACCGTGTCTAGTCTGCCATGATAGTCTGACATGATATACCGTGTCTAGTCTGCCATGATATACCGTGTCTAGTCTGCCATGATATACCGTGTCTAGTCTGCCATGATATACCGTGTCTAGTCTGACATGATATACCGTGTCTAGTCTGACATGATATACCGTGTCTAGTCTGACATGATATACCGTGTCTAGTCTGACATGATATACCGTGTCTAGTCTGACATGATATACCGTGTCTAGTCTGACATGATATACCGTGTCTAGTCTGACATGATATACCGTGTCTAGTCTGACATGATAGTCTGCCATGATATACCGTGTCTAGTCTGCCATGATATACCGTGTCTAGTCTGCCATGATATACCGTGTCTAGTCTGCCATGATATACCGTGTCTAGTCTGCCATGATATACCGTGTCTAGTCTGACATGATATATGTGATAGTCTGACATGATATACCGTGTCTAGTCTGCCATGATATACCGTGTCTAGTCTGCCATGATATACCGTGTCTAGTCTGACATGATATACCGTGTCTAGTCTGACATGATATACCGTGTCTAGTCTGACATGATATACCGTGTCTAGTCTGACATGATAGTCTGCCATGATATACCGTGTCTAGTCTGACATGATATACCGTGTCTAGTCTGACATGATATACCGTGTCTAGTCTGCCATGATATACCGTGTCTAGTCTGCCATGATATACCGTGTCTAGTCTGCCATGATATACCGTGTCTAGTCTGCCATGATATACCGTGTCTAGTCTGACATGATATACCGTGTCTAGTCTGACATGATAGTCTGCCATGATATACCGTGTCTAGTCTGCCATGATATACCGTGTCTAGTCTGCCATGATATACCGTGTCTAGTCTGCCATGATATACCGTGTCTAGTCTGCCATGATATACCGTGTCTAGTCTGCCATGATATACCGTGTCTAGTCTGACATGATATACCGTGTCTAGTCTGACATGATATACCGTGTCTAGTCTGACATGATATACCGTGTCTAGTCTGACATGATATACCGTGTCTAGTCTGACATGATATACCGTGTCTAGTCTGACATGATATACCGTGTCTAGTCTGACATGATATACCGTGTCTAGTCTGACATGATATACCGTGTCTAGTCTGACATGATATACCGTGTCTAGTCTGACATGATATACCGTGTCTAGTCTGACATGATATACCGTGTCTAGTCTGACATGATATACCGTGTCTAGTCTGACATGATATACCGTGTCTAGTCTGACATGATATACCGTGTCTAGTCTGACATGATATACCGTGTCTAGTCTGCCATGATATACCGTGTCTAGTCTGCCATGATATACCGTGTCTAGTCTGCCATGATATACCGTGTCTAGTCTGCCATGATATACCGTGTCTAGTCTGCCATGATATACCGTGTCTAGTCTGCCATGATATACCGTGTCTAGTCTGACATGATATACCGTGTCTAGTCTGACATGATATACCGTGTCTAGTCTGACATGATATACCGTGTCTAGTCTGACATGATATACCGTGTCTAGTCTGCCATGATATACCGTGTCTAGTCTGCCATGATATACCGTGTCTAGTCTGCCATGATATACCGTGTCTAGTCTGACATGATATACCGTGTCTAGTCTGACATGATATACCGTGTCTAGTCTGACATGATATACCGTGTCTAGTCTGACATGATATACCGTGTCTAGTCTGACATGATATACCGTGTCTAGTCTGACATGATATACCGTGTCTAGTCTGACATGATATACCGTGTCTAGTCTGACATGATATACCGTGTCTAGTCTGACATGATAGTCTGCCATGATATACCGTGTCTAGTCTGCCATGATATACCGTGTCTAGTCTGCCATGATATACCGTGTCTAGTCTGCCATGATATACCGTGTCTAGTCTGCCATGATATACCGTGTCTAGTCTGCCATGATATACCGTGTCTAGTCTGCCATGATATACCGTGTCTAGTCTGCCATGATATACCGTGTCTAGTCTGCCATGATATACCGTGTCTAGTCTGACATGATATACCGTGTCTAGTCTGACATGATATACCGTGTCTAGTCTGCCATGATATACCGTGTCTAGTCTGACATGATATATGACATGTCTAGTCTGACATGATATACCGTGTCTAGTCTGACATGATATACCGTGTCTAGTCTGCCATGATATACCGTGTCTAGTCTGACATGATATACCGTGTCTAGTCTGACATGATATACCGTGTCTAGTCTGCCATGATATACCGTGTCTAGTCTGACATGATATACCGTGTCTAGTCTGACATGATATACCGTGTCTAGTCTGCCATGATATACCGTGTCTAGTCTGACATGATATATGACCGTGTCTAGTCTGACATGATATACCGTGTCTAGTCTGACATGATATACATGTCTAGTCTGCCATGATATACCGTGTCTAGTCTGACATGATATACCGTGTCTAGTCTGACATGATAGTCTGACATGATATACCGTGTCTAGTCTGCCATGATATACCGTGTCTAGTCTGACATGATATACCGTGTCTAGTCTGACATGATATACCGTGATAGTCTGACATGATATACCGTGTCTAGTCTGCCATGATATACCGTGTCTAGTCTGCCATGATATACCGTGTCTAGTCTGCCATGATATACCGTGTCTAGTCTGCCATGATATACCGTGTCTAGTCTGCCATGATATACCGTGTCTAGTCTGACATGATATACCGTGTCTAGTCTGACATGATATACCGTGTCTAGTCTGACATGATATACCGTGTCTAGTCTGACATGATATACCGTGTCTAGTCTGACATGATATACCGTGTCTAGTCTGACATGATATACCGTGTCTAGTCTGACATGATATACCGTGTCTAGTCTGCCATGATATACCGTGTCTAGTCTGCCATGATATACCGTGTCTAGTCTGACATGATATACCGTGTCTAGTCTGACATGATATACCGTGTCTAGTCTGACATGATATACATGATAGTCTGACATGATATACCGTGTCTAGTCTGCCATGATATACCGTGTCTAGTCTGCCATGATATACCGTGTCTAGTCTGCCATGATATACCGTGTCTAGTCTGCCATGATATACCGTGTCTAGTCTGCCATGATATACCGTGTCTAGTCTGACATGATATACCGTGTCTAGTCTGACATGATATACCGTGTCTAGTCTGACATGATATACCGTGTCTAGTCTGACATGATATACCGTGTCTAGTCTGACATGATATACCGTGTCTAGTCTGACATGATATACCGTGTCTAGTCTGACATGATATACCGTGTCTAGTCTGCCATGATATACCGTGTCTAGTCTGCCATGATATACCGTGTCTAGTCTGCCATGATATACCGTGTCTAGTCTGACATGATATACCGTGTCTAGTCTGACATGATATACCGTGTCTAGTCTGACATGATATACCGTGTCTAGTCTGCCATGATATACCGTGTCTAGTCTGACATGATATACCGTGTCTAGTCTGACATGATATACCGTGTCTAGTCTGACATGATATACCGTGTCTAGTCTGCCATGATATACCGTGTCTAGTCTGCCATGATATACCGTGTCTAGTCTGCCATGATATACCGTGTCTAGTCTGCCATGATATACCGTGTCTAGTCTGCCATGATATACCGTGTCTAGTCTGACATGATATACCGTGTCTAGTCTGCCATGATATACCGTGTCTAGTCTGACATGATATACCGTGTCTAGTCTGACATGATATACCGTGTCTAGTCTGACATGATATACCGTGTCTAGTCTGCCATGATATACCGTGTCTAGTCTGACATGATATACCGTGTCTAGTCTGACATGATAGTCTGACATGATATACCGTGTCTAGTCTGCCATGATATACCGTGTCTAGTCTGACATGATATACCGTGTCTAGTCTGACATGATATACCGTGATAGTCTGACATGATATACCGTGTCTAGTCTGCCATGATATACCGTGTCTAGTCTGCCATGATATACCGTGTCTAGTCTGCCATGATATACCGTGTCTAGTCTGCCATGATATACCGTGTCTAGTCTGCCATGATATACCGTGTCTAGTCTGACATGATATACCGTGTCTAGTCTGCCATGATATACCGTGTCTAGTCTGACATGATATACCGTGTCTAGTCTGACATGATATACCGTGTCTAGTCTGACATGATATACCGTGTCTAGTCTGACATGATATACCGTGTCTAGTCTGACATGATATACCGTGTCTAGTCTGCCATGATATACCGTGTCTAGTCTGCCATGATATACCGTGTCTAGTCTGACATGATATACCGTGTCTAGTCTGACATGATATACCGTGTCTAGTCTGACATGATATACCGTGTCTAGTCTGACATGATATACCGTGTCTAGTCTGACATGATATACCGTGTCTAGTCTGACATGATATACCGTGTCTAGTCTGACATGATATACCGTGTCTAGTCTGACATGATATACCGTGTCTAGTCTGACATGATATACCGTGTCTAGTCTGACATGATATACCGTGTCTAGTCTGCCATGATATACCGTGTCTAGTCTGCCATGATATACCGTGTCTAGTCTGCCATGATATACCGTGTCTAGTCTGCCATGATATACCGTGTCTAGTCTGCCATGATATACCGTGTCTAGTCTGCCATGATATACCGTGTCTAGTCTGACATGATATACCGTGTCTAGTCTGCCATGATATACCGTGTCTAGTCTGACATGATATACCGTGATAGTCTGACATGATATACCGTGTCTAGTCTGACATGATATCTGACATGTCTAGTCTGCCATGATATACCGTGTCTAGTCTGACATGATATACCGTGTCTAGTCTGACATGATATACCGTCTGACATGATATACCGTGTCTAGTCTGCCATGATATACCGTGTCTAGTCTGACATGATATACCGTGTCTAGTCTGACATGATATACCGTGTCTAGTCTGACATGATATACCGTGTCTAGTCTGACATGATAGTCTGACATGATATACCGTGTCTAGTCTGCCATGATATACCGTGTCTAGTCTGACATGATATACCGTGTCTAGTCTGACATGATAGTCTGACATGATAGTCTGACATGATATGCCGTGTCTAGTCTGCCATGATATGCCGTGTCTAGTCTGCCATGATATACCGTGTCTAGTCTGCCATGATATACCGTGTCTAGTCTGCCATGATATACCGTGTCTAGTCTGACATGATATACCGTGTCTAGTCTGACATGATATACCGTGTCTAGTCTGACATGATATACCGTGTCTAGTCTGACATGATATACCGTGTCTAGTCTGACATGATATACCGTGTCTAGTCTGACATGATATACCGTGTCTAGTCTGACATGATATACCGTGTCTAGTCTGCCATGATATACCGTGTCTAGTCTGCCATGATATACCGTGTCTAGTCTGACATGATATACCGTGTCTAGTCTGACATGATATACCGTGTCTAGTCTGACATGATATACCGTGTCTAGTCTGACATGATATACCGTGTCTAGTCTGACATGATATACCGTGTCTAGTCTGACATGATATACCGTGTCTAGTCTGACATGATATACCGTGTCTAGTCTGACATGATATACCGTGTCTAGTCTGCCATGATATACCGTGTCTAGTCTGACATGATATACCGTGTCTAGTCTGACATGATATACCGTGTCTAGTCTGCCATGATATACCGTGTCTAGTCTGCCATGATATACCGTGTCTAGTCTGACATGATATACCGTGTCTAGTCTGACATGATATACCGTGTCTAGTCTGACATGATATACCGTGTCTAGTCTGACATGATATACCGTGTCTAGTCTGACATGATATACCGTGTCTAGTCTGACATGATATACCGTGTCTAGTCTGACATGATATACCGTGTCTAGTCTGACATGATATACCGTGTCTAGTCTGACATGATATACCGTGTCTAGTCTGACATGATATACCGTGTCTAGTCTGCATGATATACCGTGTCTAGTCTGCCATGATATACCGTGTCTAGTCTGCCATGATATACCGTGTCTAGTCTGCCATGATATACCGTGTCTAGTCTGCCATGATATACCGTGTCTAGTCTGCCATGATATACCGTGTCTAGTCTGACATGATATACCGTGTCTAGTCTGCCATGATATACCGTGTCTAGTCTGACATGATATACCATGATAGTCTGACATGATATACCGTGTCTAGTCTGACATGATATACCGTGTCTAGTCTGCCATGATATACCGTGTCTAGTCTGACATGATATACCGTGTCTAGTCTGACATGATAGTCTGACATGATATACCGTGTCTAGTCTGCCATGATATACCGTGTCTAGTCTGACATGATATACCGTGTCTAGTCTGCCATGATATACCGTGTCTAGTCTGACATGATATACCGTGTCTAGTCTGACATGATATACCGTGTCTAGTCTGACATGATATACCGTGTCTAGTCTGACATGATAGTCTGACATGATATACCGTGTCTAGTCTGCCATGATATACCGTGTCTAGTCTGACATGATATACCGTGTCTAGTCTGACATGATATACCGTGTCTAGTCTGACATGATATACCGTGTCTAGTCTGCCATGATATACCGTGTCTAGTCTGCCATGATATACCGTGTCTAGTCTGCCATGATATACCGTGTCTAGTCTGCCATGATATACCGTGTCTAGTCTGACATGATATACCGTGTCTAGTCTGACATGATATACCGTGTCTAGTCTGACATGATATACCGTGTCTAGTCTGACATGATATACCGTGTCTAGTCTGACATGATATACCGTGTCTAGTCTGACATGATATACCGTGTCTAGTCTGCCATGATATACCGTGTCTAGTCTGCCATGATATACCGTGTCTAGTCTGACATGATATACCGTGTCTAGTCTGACATGATATACCGTGTCTAGTCTGACATGATATACCGTGTCTAGTCTGACATGATATACCGTGTCTAGTCTGACATGATATACCGTGTCTAGTCTGACATGATATACCGTGTCTAGTCTGACATGATATACCGTGTCTAGTCTGACATGATATACCGTGTCTAGTCTGACATGATATACCGTGTGTCTAGTCTGACATGATATACCGTGTCTAGTCTGACCATGATATACCGTGTCCGATATACCGTGTCTAGTCTGCCATGATATACCGTGTCTAGTCTGCCATGATATACCGTGTCTAGTCTGCCATGATATACCGTGTCTAGTCTGCCATGATATACCGTGTCTAGTCTGCCATGATATACCGTGTCTAGTCTGACATGATATACCGTGTCTAGTCTGCCATGATATACCGTGTCTAGTCTGACATGATAGTATGACATGATAGTCTGACATGATATACCGTGTCTAGTCTGACATGATAGTCTGACATGATAGTCTGCCATGATATACCGTGTCTAGTCTGACATGATATACCGTGTCTAGTCTGACATGATAGTCTGACATGATATACCGTGTCTAGTCTGCCATGATATACCGTGTCTAGTCTGACATGATATACCGTGTCTAGTCTGACATGATAGTCTGACATGATAGTCTGACATGATATACCGTGTCTAGTCTGCCATGATATGCCGTGTCTAGTCTGCCATGATATACCGTGTCTAGTCTGCCATGATATACCGTGTCTAGTCTGCCATGATATACCGTGTCTAGTCTGCCATGATATACCGTGTCTAGTCTGCCATGATATACCGTGTCTAGTCTGCCATGATATACCGTGTCTAGTCTGCCATGATATACCGTGTGTCTAGTCTGACATGATATACCGTGTCTAGTCTGACATGATATACCGTGTCTAGTCTGACATGATATACCGTGTCTAGTCTGACATGATATACCGTGTCTAGTCTGACATGATATACCGTGTCTAGTCTGACATGATATACCGTGTCTAGTCTGACATGATATACCGTGTCTAGTCTGCCATGATATACCGTGTCTAGTCTGACATGATATACCGTGTCTAGTCTGACATGATATACCGTGTCTAGTCTGACATGATATACCGTGTCTAGTCTGACATGATATACCGTGTCTAGTCTGACATGATATACCGTGTCTAGTCTGACATGATATACCGTGTCTAGTCTGACATGATATACCGTGTCTAGTCTGACATGATATACCGTGTCTAGTCTGACATGATATACCGTGTCTAGTCTGACATGATAGTCTGCCATGTATACCGTGTCTAGTCTGCCATGATATACCGTGTCTAGTCTGCCATGATATACCGTGTCTAGTCTGCCATGATATACCGTGTCTAGTCTGCCATGATATACCGTGTCTAGTCTGCCATGATATACCGTGTCTAGTCTGCCATGATATACCGTGTCTAGTCTGACATGATATACCGTGTCTAGTCTGACATGATATACCGTGTCTAGTCTGACATGATATACCGTGTCTAGTCTGACATGATATACCGTGTCTAGTCTGACATGATATACCGTGTCTAGTCTGACATGATATACCGTGTCTAGTCTGACATGATATACCGTGTCTAGTCTGACATGATATACCGTGTCTAGTCTGACATGATATACCGTGTCTAGTCTGACATGATATACCGTGTCTAGTCTGACATGATATACCGTGTCTAGTCTGACATGATATACCGTGTCTAGTCTGACATGATATACCGTGTCTAGTCTGACATGATAGTCTGCCATGATATACCGTGTCTAGTCTGCCATGATATACCGTGTCTAGTCTGCCATGATATACCGTGTCTAGTCTGCCATGATATACCGTGTCTAGTCTGCCATGATATACCGTGTCTAGTCTGCCATGATATACCGTGTCTAGTCTGCCATGATATACCGTGTCTAGTCTGACATGATATACCGTGTCTAGTCTGACATGATATACCGTGTCTAGTCTGACATGATATACCGTGTCTAGTCTGACATGATATACCGTGTCTAGTCTGACATGATATACCGTGTCTAGTCTGACATGATATACCGTGTCTAGTCTGACATGATATACCGTGTCTAGTCTGACATGATATACCGTGTCTAGTCTGACATGATATACCGTGTCTAGTCTGACATGATATACCGTGTCTAGTCTGACATGATAGTCTGCCATGATATACCGTGTCTAGTCTGCCATGATATACCGTGTCTAGTCTGCCATGATATACCGTGTCTAGTCTGCCATGATATACCGTGTCTAGTCTGCCATGATATACCGTGTCTAGTCTGCCATGATATACCGTGTCTAGTCTGCCATGATATACCGTGTCTAGTCTGCCATGATATACCGTGTCTAGTCTGCCATGATATACCGTGTCTAGTCTGCCATGATATACCGTGTCTAGTCTGACATGATATACCGTGTCTAGTCTGCCATGATATACCGTGTCTAGTCTGACATGATATGACATGATAGTCTGACATGATATACCGTGTCTAGTCTGACATGATAGTCTGACATGATAGTCTGCCATGATATACCGTGTCTAGTCTGACATGATATACCGTGTCTAGTCTGACATGATAGTCTGACATGATATACCGTGTCTAGTCTGCCATGATATACCGTGTCTAGTCTGACATGATATACCGTGTCTAGTCTGACATGATAGTCTGACATGATAGTCTGACATGATATACCGTGTCTAGTCTGCCATGATATACCGTGTCTAGTCTGCCATGATATACCGTGTCTAGTCTGCCATGATATACCGTGTCTAGTCTGCCATGATATACCGTGTCTAGTCTGCCATGATATACCGTGTCTAGTCTGCCATGATATACCGTGTCTAGTCTGCCATGATATACCGTGTCTAGTCTGCCATGATATACCGTGTCTAGTCTGACATGATATACCGTGTCTAGTCTGACATGATATACCGTGTCTAGTCTGACATGATATACCGTGTCTAGTCTGACATGATATACCGTGTCTAGTCTGACATGATATACCGTGTCTAGTCTGACATGATATACCGTGTCTAGTCTGCCATGATATACCGTGTCTAGTCTGCCATGATATACCGTGTCTAGTCTGACATGATATACCGTGTCTAGTCTGACATGATATACCGTGTCTAGTCTGACATGATATACCGTGTCTAGTCTGACATGATATACCGTGTCTAGTCTGACATGATATACCGTGTCTAGTCTGACATGATATACCGTGTCTAGTCTGACATGATATACCGTGTCTAGTCTGACATGATATACCGTGTCTAGTCTGACATGATATACCGTGTCTAGTCTGACATGATATACCGTGTCTAGTCTGACATGATATACCGTGTCTAGTCTGACATGATATACATGTCTAGTCTAAGAGACATGATATACCGTGTCTAGTCTGCCATGATATACCGTGTCTAGTCTGCCATGATATACCGTGTCTAGTCTGCCATGATATACCGTGTCTAGTCTGCCATGATATACCGTGTCTAGTCTGACATGATATACCGTGTCTAGTCTGACATGATATACCGTGTCTAGTCTGACATGATATACCGTGTCTAGTCTGACATGATATACCGTGTCTAGTCTGACATGATATACCGTGTCTAGTCTGACATGATATACCGTGTCTAGTCTGCATGATATACCGTGTCTAGTCTGCCATGATATACCGTGTCTAGTCTGACATGATATACCGTGTCTAGTCTGACATGATATACCGTGTCTAGTCTGACATGATATACCGTGTCTAGTCTGACATGATATACCGTGTCTAGTCTGACATGATATACCGTGTCTAGTCTGACATGATATACCGTGTCTAGTCTGACATGATATACCGTGTCTAGTCTGACATGATATACCGTGTCTAGTCTGACATGATATACCGTGTCTAGTCTGACATGATATACCGTGTCTAGTCTGACATGATATACCGTGTCTAGTCTGCCATGATATACCGTGTCTAGTCTGCCATGATATACCGTGTCTAGTCTGCCATGATATACCGTGTCTAGTCTGCCATGATATACCGTGTCTAGTCTGCCATGATATACCGTGTCTAGTCTGACATGATATACCGTGTCTAGTCTGCCATGATATACCGTGTCTAGTCTGACATGATAGTATGACATGATAGTCTGACATGATATACCGTGTCTAGTCTGACATGATAGTCTGACATGATAGTCTGCCATGATATACCGTGTCTAGTCTGACATGATATACCGTGTCTAGTCTGACATGATAGTCTGACATGATATACCGTGTCTAGTCTGCCATGATATACCGTGTCTAGTCTGACATGATATACCGTGTCTAGTCTGACATGATAGTCTGACATGATAGTCTGACATGATATACCGTGTCTAGTCTGCCATGATATACCGTGTCTAGTCTGCCATGATATGCCGTGTCTAGTCTGCCATGATATACCGTGTCTAGTCTGCCATGATATACCGTGTCTAGTCTGCCATGATATACCGTGTCTAGTCTGCCATGATATACCGTGTCTAGTCTGCCATGATATACCGTGTCTAGTCTGCCATGATATACCGTGTCTAGTCTGACATGATATACCGTGTCTAGTCTGACATGATATACCGTGTCTAGTCTGACATGATATACCGTGTCTAGTCTGACATGATATACCGTGTCTAGTCTGACATGATATACCGTGTCTAGTCTGACATGATATACCGTGTCTAGTCTGACATGATATACCGTGTCTAGTCTGCCATGATATACCGTGTCTAGTCTGACATGATATACCGTGTCTAGTCTGACATGATATACCGTGTCTAGTCTGACATGATATACCGTGTCTAGTCTGACATGATATACCGTGTCTAGTCTGACATGATATACCGTGTCTAGTCTGACATGATATACCGTGTCTAGTCTGACATGATATACCGTGTCTAGTCTGACATGATATACCGTGTCTAGTCTGACATGATATACCGTGTCTAGTCTGACATGATAGTCTGCCATGATATACCGTGTCTAGTCTGCCATGATATACCGTGTCTAGTCTGCCATGATATACCGTGTCTAGTCTGCCATGATATACCGTGTCTAGTCTGCCATGATATACCGTGTCTAGTCTGCCATGATATACCGTGTCTAGTCTGACATGATATACCGTGTCTAGTCTGACATGATATACCGTGTCTAGTCTGACATGATATACCGTGTCTAGTCTGACATGATATACCGTGTCTAGTCTGACATGATATACCGTGTCTAGTCTGACATGATATACCGTGTCTAGTCTGACATGATATACCGTGTCTAGTCTGACATGATATACCGTGTCTAGTCTGACATGATATACCGTGTCTAGTCTGACATGATATACCGTGTCTAGTCTGACATGATATACCGTGTCTAGTCTGACATGATATACCGTGTCTAGTCTGACATGATATACCGTGTCTAGTCTGACATGATAGTCTGCCATGATATACCGTGTCTAGTCTGCCATGATATACCGTGTCTAGTCTGCCATGATATACCGTGTCTAGTCTGCCATGATATACCGTGTCTAGTCTGCCATGATATACCGTGTCTAGTCTGCCATGATATACCGTGTCTAGTCTGCCATGATATACCGTGTCTAGTCTGACATGATATACCGTGTCTAGTCTGACATGATATACCGTGTCTAGTCTGACATGATATACCGTGTCTAGTCTGACATGATATACCGTGTCTAGTCTGACATGATATACCGTGTCTAGTCTGACATGATATACCGTGTCTAGTCTGACATGATATACCGTGTCTAGTCTGACATGATATACCGTGTCTAGTCTGACATGATATACCGTGTCTAGTCTGACATGATATACCGTGTCTAGTCTGACATGATAGTCTGTGTCTGTCTAGTCTGCCATGATATACCGTGTCTAGTCTGCCATGATATACCGTGTCTAGTCTGCCATGATATACCGTGTCTAGTCTGCCATGATATACCGTGTCTAGTCTGCCATGATATACCGTGTCTAGTCTGCCATGATATACCGTGTCTAGTCTGCCATGATATACCGTGTCTAGTCTGCCATGATATACCGTGTCTAGTCTGCCATGATATACCGTGTCTAGTCTGACATGATATACCGTGTCTAGTCTGCCATGATATACCGTGTCTAGTCTGACATGATATACCGTGTCTAGTCTGACATGATATACCGTGTCTAGTCTGCCATGATATACCGTGTCTAGTCTGACATGATATACCGTGTCTAGTCTGACATGATAGTCTGACATGATATACCGTGTCTAGTCTGCCATGATATACCGTGTCTAGTCTGACATGATATACCGTGTCTAGTCTGACATGATATACCGTGTCTAGTCTGCCATGATATACCGTGTCTAGTCTGCCATGATATACCGTGTCTAGTCTGCCATGATATACCGTGTCTAGTCTGCCATGATATACCGTGTCTAGTCTGCCATGATATACCGTGTCTAGTCTGCCATGATATACCGTGTCTAGTCTGCCATGATATACCGTGTCTAGTCTGACATGATATACCGTGTCTAGTCTGACATGATATACCGTGTCTAGTCTGACATGATATACCGTGTCTAGTCTGCCATGATATACCGTGTCTAGTCTGACATGATATACCGTGTCTAGTCTGACATGATATACCGTGTCTAGTCTGACATGATATACCGTGTCTAGTCTGACATGATATACCGTGTCTAGTCTGACATGATATACCGTGTCTAGTCTGACATGATATACCGTGTCTAGTCTGACATGATATACCGTGTCTAGTCTGCCATGATATACCGTGTCTAGTCTGACATGATATACCGTGTCTAGTCTGACATGATATACCGTGTCTAGTCTGACATGATATACCGTGTCTAGTCTGACATGATATACCGTGTCTAGTCTGACATGATATACCGTGTCTAGTCTGACATGATATACCGTGTCTAGTCTGACATGATATACCGTGTCTAGTCTGACATGATATACCGTGTCTAGTCTGACATGATATACCGTGTCTAGTCTGACATGATATACCGTGTCTAGTCTGACATGATATACCGTGTCTAGTCTGACATGATATACCGTGTCTAGTCTGACATGATATACCGTGTCTAGTCTGCCATGATATACCGTGTCTAGTCTGCCATGATATACCGTGTCTAGTCTGCCATGATATACCGTGTCTAGTCTGCCATGATATACCGTGTCTAGTCTGCCATGATATACCGTGTCTAGTCTGCCATGATATACCGTGTCTAGTCTGACATGATATACCGTGTCTAGTCTGACATGATATACCGTGTCTAGTCTGACATGATATACCGTGTCTAGTCTGACATGATATACCGTGTCTAGTCTGACATGATATACCGTGTCTAGTCTGACATGATATACCGTGTCTAGTCTGACATGATATACCGTGTCTAGTCTGCCATGATATACCGTGTCTAGTCTGCCATGATATACCGTGTCTAGTCTGCCATGATATACCGTGTCTAGTCTGACATGATATACCGTGTCTAGTCTGACATGATATACCGTGTCTAGTCTGACATGATATACCGTGTCTAGTCTGACATGATATACCGTGTCTAGTCTGACATGATATACCGTGTCTAGTCTGACATGATATACCGTGTCTAGTCTGCCATGATATACCGTGTCTAGTCTGACATGATATACCGTGTCTAGTCTGACATGATATACCGTGTCTAGTCTGACATGATATACCGTGTCTAGTCTGACATGATATACCGTGTCTAGTCTGACATGATATACCGTGTCTAGTCTGACATGATATACCGTGTCTAGTCTGACATGATATACCGTGTCTAGTCTGACATGATATACCGTGTCTAGTCTGACATGATAGTCTGTCTAGTCTGCATGATATACCGTGTCTAGTCTGCCATGATATACCGTGTCTAGTCTGCCATGATATACCGTGTCTAGTCTGCCATGATATACCGTGTCTAGTCTGCCATGATATACCGTGTCTAGTCTGCCATGATATACCGTGTCTAGTCTGCCATGATATACCGTGTCTAGTCTGACATGATATACCGTGTCTAGTCTGCCATGATATACCGTGTCTAGTCTGCCATGATATACCGTGTCTAGTCTGACATGATATACCGTGTCTAGTCTGACATGATATACCGTGTCTAGTCTGCCATGATATACCGTGTCTAGTCTGCCATGATATACCGTGTCTAGTCTGACATGATATACCGTGTCTAGTCTGACATGATATACCGTGTCTAGTCTGACATGATATACCGTGTCTAGTCTGACATGATAGTCTGTCATGATATACCGTGTCTAGTCTGCCATGATATACCGTGTCTAGTCTGACATGATATACCGTGTCTAGTCTGCCATGATATACCGTGTCTAGTCTGCCATGATATACCGTGTCTAGTCTGCCATGATATACCGTGTCTAGTCTGCCATGATATACCGTGTCTAGTCTGCCATGATATACCGTGTCTAGTCTGCCATGATATACCGTGTCTAGTCTGCCATGATATACCGTGTCTAGTCTGACATGATATACCGTGTCTAGTCTGCCATGATATACCGTGTCTAGTCTGCCATGATATACCGTGTCTAGTCTGCCATGATATACCGTGTCTAGTCTGACATGATATACCGTGTCTAGTCTGCCATGATATACCGTGTCTAGTCTGACATGATATACCGTGTCTAGTCTGACATGATGATATACCGTGTCTAGTCTGCCATGATATACCGTGTCTAGTCTGACATGATATACCGTGTCTAGTCTGACATGATATACCGTGTCTAGTCTGACATGATATACCGTGTCTAGTCTGCCATGATATACCGTGTCTAGTCTGCCATGATATACCGTGTCTAGTCTGCCATGATATACCGTGTCTAGTCTGCCATGATATACCGTGTCTAGTCTGCCATGATATACCGTGTCTAGTCTGATATACCGTGTCTAGTCTGCCATGATATACCGTGTCTAGTCTGCCATGATATACCGTGTCTAGTCTGACATGATATACCGTGTCTAGTCTGACATGATATACCGTGTCTAGTCTGACATGATATACCGTGTCTAGTCTGACATGATATACCGTGTCTAGTCTGACATGATATACCGTGTCTAGTCTGACATGATATACCGTGTCTAGTCTGCCATGATATACCGTGTCTAGTCTGCCATGATATACCGTGTCTAGTCTGCCATGATATACCGTGTCTAGTCTGCCATGATATACCGTGTCTAGTCTGCCATGATATACCGTGTCTAGTCTGCCATGATATACCGTGTCTAGTCTGACATGATATACCGTGTCTAGTCTGACATGATATACCGTGTCTAGTCTGCCATGATATACCGTGTCTAGTCTGCCATGATATACCGTGTCTAGTCTGCCATGATATACCGTGTCTAGTCTGCCATGATATACCGTGTCTAGTCTGCCATGATATACCGTGTCTAGTCTGACATGATATACCGTGTCTAGTCTGACATGATATACCGTGTCTAGTCTGACATGATATACCGTGTCTAGTCTGACATGATATACCGTGTCTAGTCTGCCATGATATACCGTGTCTAGTCTGCCATGATATACCGTGTCTAGTCTGCCATGATATACCGTGTCTAGTCTGCCATGATATACCGTGTCTAGTCTGCCATGATATACCGTGTCTAGTCTGACATGATATACCGTGTCTAGTCTGACATGATATACCGTGTCTAGTCTGACATGATATACCGTGTCTAGTCTGACATGATATACCGTGTCTAGTCTGCCATGATATACCGTGTCTAGTCTGCCATGATATACCGTGTCTAGTCTGACATGATATACCGTGTCTAGTCTGACATGATATACCGTGTCTAGTCTGCCATGATATACCGTGTCTAGTCTGCCATGATATACCGTGTCTAGTCTGCCATGATATACCGTGTCTAGTCTGACATGATATACCGTGTCTAGTCTGACATGATATACCGTGTCTAGTCTGCCATGATATACCGTGTCTAGTCTGACATGATATACCGTGTCTAGTCTGACATGATATACCGTGTCTAGTCTGCCATGATATACCGTGTCTAGTCTGCCATGATATACCGTGTCTAGTCTGCCATGATATACCGTGTCTAGTCTGCCATGATATACCGTGTCTAGTCTGCCATGATATACCGTGTCTAGTCTGACATGATATACCGTGTCTAGTCTGACATGATATACCGTGTCTAGTCTGACATGATATACCGTGTCTAGTCTGACATGATATACCGTGTCTAGTCTGACATGATATACCGTGTCTAGTCTGACATGATATACCGTGTCTAGTCTGCCATGATATACCGTGTCTAGTCTGCCATGATATACCGTGTCTAGTCTGCCATGATATACCGTGTCTCTTATACACATCTAGATGTGTATAAGAGTCATGATATACCGTGTCTAGTCTGCCATGATATACCGTGTCTAGTCTGCCATGATATACCGTGTCTAGTCTGCATGATATACCGTGTCTAGTCTGACATGATATACCGTGTCTAGTCTGCCATGATATACCGTGTCTAGTCTGCCATGATATACCGTGTCTAGTCTGACATGATATACCGTGTCTAGTCTGACATGATATACCGTGTCTAGTCTGACATGATATACCGTGTCTAGTCTGCCATGATATACCGTGTCTAGTCTGCCATGATATACCGTGTCTAGTCTGCCATGATATACCGTGTCTAGTCTGACATGATATACCGTGTCTAGTCTGCCATGATATACCGTGTCTAGTCTGACATGATATACCGTGTCTAGTCTGACATGATATACCGTGTCTAGTCTGACATGATATACCGTGTCTAGTCTGCCATGATATACCGTGTCTAGTCTGCCATGATATACCGTGTCTAGTCTGCCATGATATACCGTGTCTAGTCTGCCATGATATACCGTGTCTAGTCTGCCATGATATACCGTGTCTAGTCTGCCATGATATACCGTGTCTAGTCTGCCATGATATACCGTGTCTAGTCTGCCATGATATACCGTGTCTAGTCTGCCATGATATACCGTGTCTAGTCTGCCATGATATACCGTGTCTAGTCTGCCATGATATACCGTGTCTAGTCTGACATGATATACCGTGTCTAGTCTGACATGATATACTGTCTAGTCATGATATACCGTGTCTAGTCTGACATGATATACCGTGTCTAGTCTGACATGATATACCGTGTCTAGTCTGCCATGATATACCGTGTCTAGTCTGACATGATATACCGTGTCTAGTCTGCCATGATATACCGTGTCTAGTCTGCCATGATATACCGTGTCTAGTCTGCCATGATATACCGTGTCTAGTCTGCCATGATATACCGTGTCTAGTCTGCCATGATATACCGTGTCTAGTCTGACATGATATACCGTGTCTAGTCTGACATGATATACCGTGTCTAGTCTGCCATGATATACCGTGTCTAGTCTGACATGATATACCGTGTCTAGTCTGCCATGATATACCGTGTCTAGTCTGCCATGATATACCGTGTCTAGTCTGACATGATATACCGTGTCTAGTCTGACATGATATACCGTGTCTAGTCTGCCATGATATACCGTGTCTAGTCTGACATGATAGTGTCTGTCTGCATGATATACCGTGTCTAGTCTGCCATGATATACCGTGTCTAGTCTGCCATGATATACCGTGTCTAGTCTGCCATGATATACCGTGTCTAGTCTGCCATGATATACCGTGTCTAGTCTGCCATGATATACCGTGTCTAGTCTGCCATGATATACCGTGTCTAGTCTGCCATGATATACCGTGTCTAGTCTGCCATGATATACCGTGTCTAGTCTGCATGATATACCGTGTCTAGTCTGCCATGATATACCGTGTCTAGTCTGACATGATATACCGTGTCTAGTCTGACATGATATACCGTGTCTAGTCTGCCATGATATACCGTGTCTAGTCTGACATGATATACCGTGTCTAGTCTGACATGATATACCGTGTCTAGTCTGACATGATATACCGTGTCTAGTCTGACATGATATACCGTGTCTAGTCTGCCATGATATACCGTGTCTAGTCTGCCATGATATACCGTGTCTAGTCTGCCATGATATACCGTGTCTAGTCTGCCATGATATACCGTGTCTAGTCTGCCATGATATACCGTGTCTAGTCTGCCATGATATACCGTGTCTAGTCTGCCATGATATACCGTGTCTAGTCTGCCATGATATACCGTGTCTAGTCTGCCATGATATACCGTGTCTAGTCTGCCATGATATACCGTGTCTAGTCTGCCATGATATACCGTGTCTAGTCTGCCATGATATACCGTGTCTAGTCTGCCATGATATACCGTGTCTAGTCTGCCATGATATACCGTGTCTAGTCTGCCATGATATACCGTCTAGTCTGACATGATATACCGTGTCTAGTCTGACATGATATACCGTGTCTAGTCTGACATGATAGTCTGTCATGATATACCGTGTCTAGTCTGCCATGATATACCGTGTCTAGTCTGCCATGATATACCGTGTCTAGTCTGCCATGATATACCGTGTCTAGTCTGCCATGATATACCGTGTCTAGTCTGCCATGATATACCGTGTCTAGTCTGCCATGATATACCGTGTCTAGTCTGACATGATATACCGTGTCTAGTCTGCCATGATATACCGTGTCTAGTCTGCCATGATATACCGTGTCTAGTCTGCCATGATATACCGTGTCTAGTCTGCCATGATATACCGTGTCTAGTCTGCCATGATATACCGTGTCTAGTCTGCCATGATATACCGTGTCTAGTCTGACATGATATACCGTGTCTAGTCTGACATGATATACCGTGTCTAGTCTGACATGATATACCGTGTCTAGTCTGACATGATATACCGTGTCTAGTCTGCCATGATATACCGTGTCTAGTCTGCCATGATATACCGTGTCTAGTCTGCCATGATATACCGTGTCTAGTCTGACATGATATACCGTGTCTAGTCTGCATGATATACCGTGTCTAGTCTGACATGATATACCGTGTCTAGTCTGCCATGATATACCGTGTCTAGTCTGACATGATATACCGTGTCTAGTCTGCCATGATATACCGTGTCTAGTCTGCCATGATATACCGTGTCTAGTCTGCCATGATATACCGTGTCTAGTCTGACATGATATACCGTGTCTAGTCTGCCATGATATACCGTGTCTAGTCTGACATGATATACCGTGTCTAGTCTGACATGATATACCGTGTCTAGTCTGCCATGATATACCGTGTCTAGTCTGACATGATATACCGTGTCTAGTCTGACATGATATACCGTGTCTAGTCTGACATGATATACCGTGTCTAGTCTGCCATGATATACCGTGTCTAGTCTGCCATGATATACCGTGTCTAGTCTGCCATGATATACCGTGTCTAGTCTGCCATGATATACCGTGTCTAGTCTGCCATGATATACCGTGTCTAGTCTGACATGATATACCGTGTCTAGTCTGCCATGATATACCGTGTCTAGTCTGACATGATATACCGTGTCTAGTCTGACATGATATACCGTGTCTAGTCTGCCATGATATACCGTGTCTAGTCTGCCATGATATACCGTGTCTAGTCTGACATGATATACCGTGTCTAGTCTGCCATGATATACCGTGTCTAGTCTGCCATGATATACCGTGTCTAGTCTGACATGATATACCGTGTCTAGTCTGCCATGATATACCGTGTCTAGTCTGACATGATATACCGTGTCTAGTCTGCCATGATATACCGTGTCTAGTCTGCCATGATATACCGTGTCTAGTCTGACATGATATACCGTGTCTAGTCTGCCATGATATACCGTGTCTAGTCTGCCATGATATACCGTGTCTAGTCTGCCATGATATACCGTGTCTAGTCTGCCATGATATACCGTGTCTAGTCTGCCATGATATACCGTGTCTAGTCTGCCATGATATACCGTGTCTAGTCTGACATGATATACCGTGTCTAGTCTGCCATGATATACCGTGTCTAGTCTGACATGATATACCGTGTCTAGTCTGACATGATATACCGTGTCTAGTCTGACATGATATACCGTGTCTAGTCTGACATGATAGTCTGCCATGATATACCGTGTCTAGTCTGCCATGATATACCGTGTCTAGTCTGCCATGATATACCGTGTCTAGTCTGCCATGATATACCGTGTCTAGTCTGCCATGATATACCGTGTCTAGTCTGCCATGATATACCGTGTCTAGTCTGCCATGATATACCGTGTCTAGTCTGCCATGATATACCGTGTCTAGTCTGCCATGATATACCGTGTCTAGTCTGCCATGATATACCGTGTCTAGTCTGACATGATATACCGTGTCTAGTCTGACATGATATACCGTGTCTAGTCTGACATGATATACCGTGTCTAGTCTGCCATGATATACCGTGTCTAGTCTGACATGATATACCGTGTCTAGTCTGCCATGATATACCGTGTCTAGTCTGCCATGATATACCGTGTCTAGTCTGACATGATAGTCTGACATGATATACCGTGTCTAGTCTGCCATGATATACCGTGTCTAGTCTGACATGATATCCGTGTCTAGTCTGCCATGATATACCGTGTCTAGTCTGCCATGATATACCGTGTCTAGTCTGCCATGATATACCGTGTCTAGTCTGCCATGATATACCGTGTCTAGTCTGCCATGATATACCGTGTCTAGTCTGCCATGATATACCGTGTCTAGTCTGCCATGATATACCGTGTCTAGTCTGCCATGATATACCGTGTCTAGTCTGCCATGATATACCGTGTCTAGTCTGCCATGATATACCGTGTCTAGTCTGCCATGATATACCGTGTCTAGTCTGACATGATATACCGTGTCTAGTCTGCCATGATATACCGTGTCTAGTCTGCCATGATATACCGTGTCTAGTCTGACATGATATACCGTGTCTAGTCTGACATGATATACCGTGTCTAGTCTGACATGATATACCGTGTCTAGTCTGCCATGATATACCGTGTCTAGTCTGCCATGATATACCGTGTCTAGTCTGACATGATATACCGTGTCTAGTCTGACATGATATACCGTGTCTAGTCTGACATGATATACCGTGTCTAGTCTGACATGATATACCGTGTCTAGTCTGCCATGATATACCGTGTCTAGTCTGCCATGATATACCGTGTCTAGTCTGCCATGATATACCGTGTCTAGTCTGACATGATATACCGTGTCTAGTCTGCCATGATATACCGTGTCTAGTCTGCCATGATATACCGTGTCTAGTCTGCCATGATATACCGTGTCTAGTCTGCCATGATATTTGTCTAGTCTGCCATGATATACCGTGTCTAGTCTGACATGATATACCGTGTCTAGTCTGCCATGATATACCGTGTCTAGTCTGACATGATATACCGTGTCTAGTCTGCCATGATATACCGTGTCTAGTCTGCCATGATATACCGTGTCTAGTCTGCCATGATATACCGTGTCTAGTCTGCATGATATACCGTGTCTAGTCTGCCATGATATACCGTGTCTAGTCTGACATGATATACCGTGTCTAGTCTGACATGATATACCGTGTCTAGTCTGACATGATATACCGTGTCTAGTCTGCCATGATATACCGTGTCTAGTCTGCCATGATATACCGTGTCTAGTCTGCCATGATATACCGTGTCTAGTCTGCCATGATATACCGTGTCTAGTCTGCCATGATATACCGTGTCTAGTCTGACATGATATACCGTGTCTAGTCTGACATGATATACCGTGTCTAGTCTGCCATGATATACCGTGTCTAGTCTGCCATGATATACCGTGTCTAGTCTGCCATGATATACCGTGTCTAGTCTGACATGATATACCGTGTCTAGTCTGCCATGATATACCGTGTCTAGTCTGCCATGATATACCGTGTCTAGTCTGCCATGATATACCGTGTCTAGTCTGACATGATATATGACATGTCTAGTCTGACATGATATACCGTGTCTAGTCTGCCATGATATACCGTGTCTAGTCTGCCATGATATACCGTGTCTAGTCTGCCATGATATACCGTGTCTAGTCTGACATGATATACCGTGTCTAGTCTGCCATGATATACCGTGTCTAGTCTGACATGATATACCGTGTCTAGTCTGCCATGATATACCCGTGTCTAGTCTGCATGATATGTGTAGTCTGCCATGATATACCGTGTCTAGTCTGCCATGATATACCGTGTCTAGTCTGCCATGATATACCGTGTCTAGTCTGACATGATATACCGTGTCTAGTCTGCCATGATATACCGTGTCTAGTCTGACATGATATACCGTGTCTAGTCTGCCATGATATACCGTGTCTAGTCTGCCATGATATACCGTGTCTAGTCTGCCATGATATACCGTGTCTCTTATACACATCTAGATGTGTATAAGAGACATGATATACCGTGTCTAGTCTGCCATGATATACCGTGTCTAGTCTGCCATGATATACCGTGTCTAGTCTGCATGATATACCGTGTCTAGTCTGCCATGATATACCGTGTCTAGTCTGACCATGATATACCGTGTCTAGTCTGCCATGATATACCGTGTCTAGTCTGACATGATATACCGTGTCTAGTCTGACATGAATAAATACCGTGTCTGTCTGCCATGATATACCGTGTCTAGTCTGACATGATATACCGTGTCAGTCTCCATGATATACCCGTGTCTAGTCTGCCATGATATACCGTGTCTAGTCTGCCATGATATACCGTGTCTAGTCTGTCCATGATATCCCGTGTCTAGTCTGACATGATATACCGTGTCTAGTCTGACATGATATACCGTGTCTAGTCTGACATGATATACCGTGTCTAGTCTGACATGATATACCGTGTCTAGTCTGACATGATAGTCTGCCATGATATACCGTTTCTAGTCGCCATGATATGGGGGGGCCCGTTTGTCTAGTCTGCCATGATATATACGTGTCTAGTCTGCATGATATACCGTGTCTAGTCTACATGATATACCGTGTCTAGTCTGACATGATATCTGACTTGATTACCGTGTCTAGTCTGCCATGATTACCGTGTCTAGTCTGCCATGATATGCCGTGTCTAGTCTGCCATGATATACCGTGTCTAGTCTGCCATGATATACCGTGTCTAGTCTGCCATGATATACCGTGGTCTAGTCTGCCATGATATACCGTGTCTAGTCTGCCATGATATACCGTGTCTAGTCTGCCATGATATACCGTGTCTAGTCTGCCATGAATATACCGTGTCCTAGTCTGCCATGATATACCGTGTCTAGTCTGCCATGATATACCGTGTCTAGTCCTGCCATGATATACCGTGTCTAGTCTGCCATGATATCCGTGTCTAGTCTGCCATGATATACCGTGTCTAGTCTGCCATATATACCGTGTCTAGTCTGCCATGATATACCGTGTCTAGTCTGACATGATATACCGTGTCTAGTCTGACATGAATATACCTACCGTGTCTAGTCTGCCATGATATACCGTGTCTAGTCTGCCATGATATACCGTGTCTAGTCTGCCATGATATACCGTGTCTAGTCTGCCATGATATACACGTGTCTAGTCTGACATGATATACCGTGTCTAGTCTGACCATGATATACCGTGTCTAGTCTGCCATGATATACCGTGTCTAGTCTGACATGATATACCGTGTCTTCTGCCATGATATACCGTGTCTAGTCTGCCATGATCTAACCGTGTTCTAGTCTGCCATGATTACCCGTGTCTATCTGACATGAATACCGTGTCTAGTCGACAATGATATACCGTGTCTAGTCTGCCATGATATAGACATGATTTCCTGGCTGATATACCGTGTCTAGGCTGCCATGATATGCCGTGTCTAGCCTGCCATGATATCCGTTCTAGTCTGACATGATATACCGTGTCTAGTCTGACATGATATTACCGTGTCCTAGTCTGACTGAGATACCGTGTCTAGTCTGGCCATGAATATATCCGTGTCTAGTCTGCCATGATATACCGGTCTAGTCTGCCATGATATACCGTGTCTAGTCTGACATGATA